>NC_137265.1:17173679-17628679 GCF_053477335.1 Acartia tonsa
GTGGTGCAGATTGGGCTTCGTCACGAATTACCATGTTTAACATAATTTACTAACTTTTGATCAAACTTTTAGAAGCTGTATTTTGATAGTTTTAAACTTTTTGTACATTCATGATTATTGAGTGTCTGCCATCAGTTTTTAATAGTTATTTATCACACCGTTTTATAAAACCAATCACTATCCGCTAGATTAAAACCGGTTCTCAGCCATATAAAAAAATAATGTATAGCATTGATTGCAAATAATTTTCCACGAAATTAAAATGAAATTGATACTAGTTTTGTTAGCAACGGCCTTCTGTCATTGGGGTTTGACAAAACTGTTTTTAATCTTATATTTTTTTATTTTCATATCCGCGGATAAATCCTAGTTATATATTAGCTGCGTTACTAGAATACAAATTGATGACGTATTATGAAGAAATCCAAATCTAAACAAAAATTGCAATAAAGTTGTCTTTTGTTGAGGTAATATAATGATGGTAAGAAAGAGTAAAAGTTTACCTTCAGACTTATTTTCCCTTTCAAACTCAGGGATACAGGGTTGGGACAACAGGACATAAATTTCATTTTCTTGGCTGTCTTACACTTTGGGTACTAGAACTAATAAAATCTTTTTTAAAATTTGTTAATTTTAAAGTCTTTTGAGACTAGTGCACTGTACATAATGCCATAGAATGGGTTACAACGATCATAGCGTAGCAAAAATAATGAAAATAATCAACACGATTTCTAACAGACAACAAAAATATTTTGGTTGGATTACAATCATTTTTTTCTTTAAAAAATCTCATGTCATAGATCAAAACTCTACTGTGATATTTTGTGATAAACAATATATAAATCCTCATATTTCAAATTTCTGTTTTCTTGGGGTTTTTTTTGGTGGTAGTACTTCGGGTAAACGAGTTTCAATGGCAATTTTCAAGTGATTAATTATAGAATGTTAAATTTTTAATTAATGTTTTTTTTCTTTTAGCTGTTTCTCATATTTAATCTTCTAAAATAGAGAGAAATTGAACTTTTTTTATTGTTTATAAATCTGGTTTTCAAGGCCTTCCAGCTGAACTCTTAAATTGAATTGTTTGGCTATTGTGTCATCCCTATATCCCTGTTCCAACTGCACCGGGATTTTGTGACATTTTTCTATCCAACAACAACTAGGACAAGGACTTAACCAGAGAAGTCAGGGAGAAAGGAACACCAAATGTAGTTTCTCTCAATGTGCCGTTTCAAGCACAAAACCCTTATTTATAAATAAATGGAATATATTAAATAGCAGGGGGTATGCGGGATTTTTTTGATGTTGTTACTATAGGCTAGGGTAGTTTAGGTTATATTGGGTACAGGGTATACTCAAAGAGTTAGGGCACCTGTGGTACAGGTCCCGCAGGGTTAAAACTCCATTTTTTCAGTTCATTTCAAAATTAGAAACTTTGAGAGGGAAAGCACCAAATGAAAACAAAAATTACTTTTAAAAGGACGAATTGTCTATAAAACTATCATCATATTTGAAGAAAAAGCAGTAATATTTTTCTTCAAATATGATTATAAGAATAAAACCAGTTTTTTTAGCCTCGAGGTGCTGAAGGCACGGGCTAAAAAAACTGATTTTAATCTTATGATTGTACATTTTTATATTCGTAGTAAGCTGGATATAATACGATGCTAAACATAGTTTTTTCGTATGGATAAGAACCGGTTCCTATCCACCGGATTCGAATGAATACGAGAAATTGAATAGTAGTATAGTCTAAAAAAGCCTACAACCCTACAATTAACTTAATTATGTCTCAGTTAAATGTTATATTATAGGACGAAATTTCATATGATCCTAGTAAATAATTTTATCCTTAAATTACTGATTTGAATTTCATTTAGTAAATAAACATTGGAAATTCTATTAGTTCTCTTGTTTGCCTTCCAAATTCCAAATATATGGACAAATTTTAGATTTTAGTTACATTTTCAATAACTTAATAATTCTTCTATAGTACATTGATTTCTAACACTTAATTAGTTGGATGTTGCTTAAGATTTTGAAAATGGTTAAATAACTTTATAGTTTCTGATTTAAAATAAAATTAATATTAAACATAAAGAAGTTTCCTAAAAATTATAGGGATATTATGGATTCAAAATAAAAAATTAAATGTAGCATTAAAAAAGATGTTTTAAGAAATAAATTTATTTTAAAAATAAATTTTTTTTACAAGGATAAGTTGCATGCAATAGAAACAGACAAACCTATTAAAACAAGGATGACAACATTCATAAAAGTAAATCTTTATGAAGAGACAGTTGTACAAACAAACAGTAACAACTGTGGAGTGTTAGAATATTAGTTTTATAAGCATAAATAAAATTGTACATAAATTTGTTGCCAAATTGCGTAAAAACCTGGTGCTGTTTAAATAGACGAACGAAATTCCTAGCAACGATTACATTGTAAAGTTGCTCCGCTATAATATCGTAACTAAATGTTATAGCAATAATTATGCAAATATTCATATCAATAAATCAATTCTAACATTTTTATTATGTGCGGACGGACGTACAGACTTTAGTCATATAAAAGCTTCGCTTTTAAAAGAGGTGCGTAAAATCTTGGAAAAAGCGTAATAATAATCTGAATAACTGAGAACTTGGCCCGACCTAATTTTTATAGAATTCATTCCAATAGTTGATCAGATACACAATGGATTTATTATTACATGGATCTTAGACCAGATTATCATGTACTCTAGTAAAGTGTAACTTGTAGGGGGCTAAAATAACGATCCCAACTATCACCTTTAACCCCATTTCCTTACCTCCCTCTGAATAAATAAACTAACTAATAAATGATATTCTTGTTAGCAACCTAAATTGACGACAATTTTTCCCTGTCATAATATTCACATATATTCTATATCCAATAGTCGATCAGATACACAAACAGGCAACTATGCAACACTATCAAAAATCAGTGGAAAGTAAAATAATGCAGAAATTGGATAAAACAATCCTATTACACAAAATAGTAAGGATTTTTTATAACCATTAAGCTTTTCAAAATTACTGAAATAATCGAGTTCTTCATTTTAGAGAGTGCCCCCGGAAGGTTTTTAACTATTTTATTTTGAATTTGAATCTTGGGATCCTATCTGCCCCCTTACTTGCCCTTTGTAGACAGACCCCTTTTGTTTGGGCTGCAGCTTCTATTTTTATAATATAAGAAATATGTATCATATAATAATCAGACAGCATAAGACAAATAAGTATACATTTATATTTACATTCCCAATTACCATAAACAATACTTGGAAGTTTAATTTACAGTTGAATGTCCTCGGCCTGAATTGGGAATGATTTTAAATTAGGCGGTACCTTTTCATTCTAAGTATTATTTTAATCAACATTTTGTTTTGACAAAATTACAGCTTCTCAATTTTGAAGTCTTATGGGATAATTCGGTACACCGACAAACGTCCTAATACGACAAACGTCCTAATGCGACAAACGTCCTACGCGACAAACGTCCTAAGCGACAAACGTCCTACCGCGACAAACGTCCTACTGCGACATCTCTTTAGTAAAACGTCCTAAAAATTTTCAAAAATTATGAAATAAAAAAAATCTTCCAAATTTAAGGACAAAATCCTCTAATTGTAAGAATACTTATCAATATAAAATTCAATATGGCGATAATTAACACAGGAAAATAATCTTTGACTGAAATTTATTTTTTGAATAACTTTAACCATAGGCTAAATTTTAAAAATCTGTCCGACAGTTTTTCCAAAGTCTGTGTTGGCTATCAAATGGTATGGTTTCGAACCCGATACATCCTTGCATTACAAAATTCGACCTTTAAATTTTTAGGACGTTTTACTTAAGAGATGTTGCAGTAGGACGTTTGTCGCTTAGGACGTTTGTCGCGTAGGACGTTTGTCGTAGTAGGACGTTTGTCGCGGTAGGACGTTTGTCGGTGTACCGATAATTCTATTATAATTATATAAGCAATTTATGAGAGTATATGTCATTTAAAGAAGAAACAATTTGCAACAACTTTTAAATTATCAAGTCAAATTCATTATGAATTTGGTATTGTTTCTTGATTTTATGTATGAATTATTTTTTCATGAATTTGATCATTATGTAATAATTAAATTAATATTATATAATCTATTTTGTCCACAAATCATTTAGTAATTCCCTTTGTTTATTGATTGTAATATAAATGAGAAAAATGCATGACCCGAGTGGTATTCTGTGACCTTTCTTACTTTCAAACTTTAATATTTATATTTTCCCTGTCTAGTAAATCTAGGGCATTTACACTTAATCGTTAGTTGACCACCAATTACCCGCATCTTCGTGGAGCTGATGGCCTTCTGACAACGGTCATGCAGTCAAAGAGTTGGTTGTCCCAAGGGTTTTGACAGAAAAAGGCGGGAAGGGCTCCTCTTGATTGTTGGATCTGATGTAAAACAAAGGCCTCGCAACTACGAGGTTATTGCTGGTGTTAGTTTACTACAAGTAAACTAATAATTTCAACATAAGATTTTAGATTAGGTGAGGTTTAGTTTATTTTAGAACAGCCCATTTTTAGCATAAAACAGTCCTATTAAATTAGTAAGGTTTCTTTTGTCTGTGCATACGATTGAGTTCTTCAATTACATAGATTCTGGGGATAGTTTTAGGCTATTTCAATTTAGTTTTAAGTCTTGGGATAGTTTTAGGCTATTTTTCTGCTCTTCCCTACTTCTTGACGCAGCTGTTAGTTAGGGAGGGGGCAAAAATTAACGGTTGTCCAATGGCAATATAAGTGATAATTCTATAGTCAACCTTTTATATACATTATGGATAAGTGAGTTAAGAACAGTTTGCTTTATTGAGTGAAAATATTGCATGAAAGCAACGCCAACATCCTATTCATTTGAAACATTTCCTTCCTAGAAAATTGTTTAAAATTGAGGGAGGGATGAGACATTTGACTTTAAATCATAATGTTAAAAAATCATTCGCTGGTTTTCAATCTTTTGGAACTACTAGTACGTCATAATAAAAAACATCAGGGTCAAATCTTTTACATTAACAATTTTATGTGCACTGGGGTTATTTTGTGTATCATAATTTGGGATGTATATGAAATTATCGTCCATTGTCCTAATATCCTTGGTGAAATTTACATGATTTATAAGGAATAAATATCGCTAATGTGTTAATGGACATATAAAGTGGTAGTTTGCCTATTATTTATGTTAAATGTACAACATTACACATAACTTGGTGTATTCCATCAAATTGCCTTGTTGATTATGACCCAACCCCCCATTGAAAATAAGGATGGTTAATTTTGTATTTGCTTGTTTATTACTTTAGGTCTGGTTAGGGCCGGTTATATGGATGCTTGTTAACCCCGCAGGGTTGGGATTTGGAAAAATTTACCCCTCCTCCTTATTTTCAATTTATTTTAATATTCCTGGCTTGACACAATTAGAAAAAGCATCCATAACGACATTAATAAACCTGATAGCATTATGTTTCCAGTATGACATTGAAACCTATTGATATCTGCTGGATTAGAACCGGTTCTCAGCTATACCTATAATCATGTATTACAGACGAATTTTCAAAGATATTAAAATAAAATATTAAATTGTTAGCCCAGGCCTTTGGCCTCCCGAGCTAATAACACTGGTTTTAGTTTTACTATACATTTTAATTTCAGTCGAAAGCTGCCTATTAAAGTCTTATGTTGGTATAATAACAACACTAAAGTTTAACAAGTTATATTTAAAGAAAAGATTAAAATAAATTGCTCACTGAAATGGCTGGAAACTTTTAAAATTCTAAAATATATTTCATTCACCTGTGATTTATTTCCAAATCCTAAAAAGGTTTTTTTTTAAGTGAAGCTTTTCTTTAGTTAAGGTCAGTCCGTAAGTCCATCCGTCCGTAATGGTTAGCTCTTTGCGTTAAAATAGACATGTTAGAATTTTCTTATCGATATCAAACGTAGAAATTACTGTTCATACTCTACAAGTGTTAATGTTTGTTTGTCATACCGTTTCAGAGCTTCGTTTTTATGGATGTTGTCATCCTTGTTTTTATGTGAAAAGAAGTATTTAAAAGTTGTATAAAGCTGGGTATTGTAAAAATTGATAAGTTTTAATTGATAGCAAAACTATTCATGTAAAAACTTGATTAAAAATTTTTCAAAGCCTTAAATCTTAAAGGACAAAAAAGTAAAGAAAGACATGTAATGTAAAGCTAGATGACAACATTCAAAAGTAGTAAAGCTTATAAATTTAAAACGATTAACTAATTCTAAAATAAATAGACAGACAGACGTACAAGGTAAGTTATTTAGTAGAAGTTTATTGGTTAGTAGAATCTTTACTACAAAATTTCGCTTTCAGTCTTTAATAATACCCAATTTTTATGAATTATCTCTAGAGCATTAAAGAAAAACCGACGTACAAGTAGGGCTTTAAGGTAGATGCTCATTGATCAGCAAAATTGTTATAAAAAAAGCAGACGTCTATCTCTGGAAACTTAGTAAATAAAATATCACCTTTTCAATGTAAATGTATCATTGATCGACAGACTGACGGACAAATCATTACATAAAAATTCAGCTGTTTAATTTAGAAAGCTGCAAAGAAAATCACATATCCCCATAGCGTTACGGACATCCAGACTGAAAAACAAACAGACAAAATGAACTATAGTGTAATCCAGAGACTTTATTACACTAGTCACCAAAGTTTTATAACGTTTTCTTATTTGTTGCCTTAATATCTTTGGGGACTTTTGTTGAATTTTGATTGGTTAATCCATTCAGTTGAGTGTCCAAACGTTTCAACCACAAATTGTAATTTACAGAATGGGTAATTTTGTGTATGATTGGAGATGTGCATCATTTTATAGGCCGTTGTCTAATCCCTTTAGATACCTTTTTTCAATTGACTAATGTTTTTCTTATTTCAGCTGAAGACCTGGCTTTCATATCTGCAGATTCTCTGGGTCTTGTTATCATAAATACTCACACAAAACAAACTAAATCTCTCGTCTCTGCTAATATTTTTGTAAGTATTTTTCTTCATTTATTTGATTCTATAGTGTTTTCTATAAAGCATAGTTTTCTTTGAGTTATACATTTTTACGAATCTAAATTAAACAAACGTACATTCAGACAAAAAAAGGTCATATTTTGTGATTTATTCATAATATCTGCAAGAATGGGACATTGGGCTGTTTATTATACTAGTCCCCAGAATAATTTGTTGGCTTAACAACTTTGGGGACTTTTATTAAATTTTATAGGTTGGGTTCATTAAGTTAAGTGGCCTAACGCTTCAATCACTAATTGTAATCTACAAAAGTTTATCACCATTAATGATGTACATCAATTTATCGGCCATTGTTTTATCCTTTTAGATCACTGCTTATTTACACTTGCCAATGAAACAATAGGAAAGACTAATATTAATTATAGGGTAATTGTTAATCTTAAATTCATCGGCCATTGTCTTATATTTTTAGATCCCTTCTTATTTACACTTGCCAATGAAACAATAGGAAAGACTAATATTAATTATAGGGTAATTGTTAATCTTAAATAGCTTTATAACACTGAATGGGTTGAGTAAAAAGAATAATATATCATTAATAGGACACTCCACTATTTCATATTATTTACTAAGTATATTTGCGATTACTTTTATTTAATGAAATCTTCCAATTTTTAACATGTACAAAACGGCCTGCTTAATTGCTTCAAGATCCATGTCAGATCTATATAGGAAATAAATGTCTATAAACGAGCTCAAGTTTTCCAAGGAATATATGATTAAAACTCATAGTGCTCCAATAATCCATAATAAACTCTCATTGCCCAGAACGATAAGACCCATTATTTTACTTTATTAAAAGTAATTCATTTTTTTCATTTCATGTTGCTATTTACCTTATATTGATGTATTTAATTTCTAATCATAAAAAAGAAAATTTAAATTTATAATATGATAAATTTAAGAAAACTATGTTTTAAAAGAATTCGATTGTGGCGACATTTTGTGTGTTCAAATATTAAACTAAAATTGTAATCATCATCATTAACCCTTTGGTGATGGTAATGTAAAGAAAAAAATATAATTTTAAAAAATCTTTTAAAAATCATTTAAATTATTAAATATTTACTTTCTTTTAGATAGTAATGCCGGGTGAGGAAAATAGATTTATTGAGAAATAGATATGCATATAGAAAACTAGCCAATAGGGAGATAATTATATCGAGCCAACTCTAGTTTTTAAAAGCGAAGCTTTTCTATAATTAGGGTCGGTCCGTCCGTCCGTCCGTACGTCCGTAACGGATAGCTTTTTCGTTAATTTAGACATGTTAGAATTGTCCTATCGATTTCAAATTTTGCATGATGATTCCTTTAGTAGTTAGGTACGATTTAGAAAGCGTAGCAACTCTATAATCATTACCAAAATGTCCGTACGTCCATTTTAAACATGTTGATTTTTTTACTTTTTTAAATAGCTTTTTTCTTTAATTTAGGCATGTTATAATTATCCTATCGATTTCAAATTTTGCATGGTGATTCCTGTAATAGTTACGTACGAGTTAGAAAGCGTAGCAACTCTATAATCGTTAATAGAATGTCCTTACGTCCATTTTAAAAATGTTGATTTTTTAAAACATTTTAACAACAAATTTGTATGTGACCTAATTATTCGATTGGTCTGATTTTTGGTATACTGATTCCTGGGACAACAAAGTACAATATTATAAGCGAAGCAACTCTATAATCAAGTCCTAAAAATGTAAGTATGTCCATAATCATTATCCTGTATCAAGCAGTTTTTCAACAAATTTACTTACAATTTTGCTTTGACTCTTATACATTCGCATTCTGATTATTCAGTTCTGACATTATACAAGTGTTAATGTCCGTTTGTTGTCATCCTTGTTTTATAAAAATTAATAGTAATAAACAAAGATAAGCAAGTAACAAAGAAATAAAACTGCATATTTGAAGTATTATTAAAATAAGGATAAATAAGGTATGCTCAACACTTTTGAAACAATTCATCATATGTTTAAAGATCATTGAAACATATTAAGCAAGTGTCGTTCATGGATGTACGGTCATCTTATTGCCGCGCTTCCAATGAAATAGCAGTTCAGAATATGTCAATATTTTGGTTACTCTATAAGTCTGTAATAAGCAATATATATATATACAAAATTCCTCTTTCTGTAGATAACAATAGTGGTTGAATGGTTTGGATACCTACTAAATGAACCAACCAATCAAATTTAATAAAAAGTCCCCAAAGTTGTTGAGCCAACGAATAAGAAAACTTTGGGAAATAGTGCAATAAACCCCCCAATGTCTCCTCCCTCCCTGATAACTATGTTTGTTTACTTATTTCTCTTTTTCTAAGAAGAACAACTCACAGATTATTCCTTTAAGACAATATGTTTAAACAAAGGCTCATTCCCTGAGATTCCTCTATTGACTTCCTAACGACTTCCCAACGACTTCCTTTGCTCCGATAATTAATACTTTGTTTTTATTTTCAGAAAACTCTGAATTCTTTCTCCTATTCACTCTCTCCAGACAGGTATATTAGTCTTCACAGGGATAAAGGGATAGATAAATGGATATTTAAATTCTTTCTCCTATTCACTCTCACCAGACAGGTATATTAGTCTTCACAGGTATAAAGGGATAGATAAATGGATATATAAATTCTTTCTCCTATTCACTCTCTCCAGACAGGTATATTAGTCTTCACAGGTATAAAGGGATAGATAAATGGATATATAAATTCTTTCTCCTATTCACTCTCTCCAGACAGGTAGATTAGTCTTCACAGGGGTAAAGGGATAGATAAATGGATATACAAATTCTTTCTCCTATTCACTCTCTCCAGACAGGTATATTAGTCTTCACAGGGATAAAGGGATATATAAATGGATATATAAATACTTGCTCCTATTCACTCTCTCGAGACAGGTATAAAGGGATAGATAAATTGATATTTAAATTCTTTTATCCTATTCACTCTCTCCAGACAGGTATATTAGTCTTCACAGGTATAAAGGGATAGATAAATGGATATATAAATTCTTTCTCCTATTCACTCTCTCCAGACAGGTATATTAGTCTTCACAGGGATAAATAGATAGATATATGGATATATAAATTCTTTCTCCTATTCACTCTCTCCAGACAGGTATATTAGTCTTCACAGGGATAAGGGGTAGATAAATGGATATATAAATTCTTTCTCCTATTCACTCTCTCAAGACAGGTATATTAGTCTTAATAGGCATGAAGGGATAGATAAATTGTAAAGTTGATAACAGTTATTTGTCGCATTGTATTACAGACAGCTTTCCGTGAATAGTAAAAGTAAAATTTATAAGATTTTAGGCCCGAGGGGCCTTAGGCCCGTGCTAACAAAACTGGAATTAATTTTATGTTTTCTATTTTTATATCCTGTGACTATTGTATGATTTTTTGTATTGCTGAGAACTGGTTCTAATCAGCAGATATTCGTTTCGAAGCCATACTGCAAAAAAAACGTGTCTGTAACACATCAAGTAGTGCTAGTCGTCAACACCGCGCACTATGTTCCACGAGTGACAAAAAATCGTTTTTTACAATTTGGAAAATACACTTTTAAACAATTGTTTAGTAATATACACAAGTTTTGGGAAATAAAGCCGAAAGAATTAGCTCTTTACTATGAAAAACAAGAATTTTACGTGTAATTATACCAGAGGTATGGAATTAAGTTCCTTTTCATCATTGTAAACAACTATTTTTAAGGTTAACTAAACTACATTTCAAATCAATGTGGACCCCTTAATTTTAAAGCTATTTTTAAGTATTATATATTTTTGGAATCAGTATGTAATAATTTATACGTTTAGCCTTTAAAAGAAGTCAAATCTCCATTTTTTGTTGTAATTGTAGATGGTTTTCTTAGCATACTCGATTTCTGTAAAATAGACAATTTTCTTCTAATGAAAATTTTACGTTTGGTTCCAGATCTTTTAAGACCATAAGAGTCCAAGCAAATCCTCTTACATGGTGATATTAGATGTATGTACAATATCAGAGAACTTTACCCTGTGTATGCGAAGGTATGCGAAGTTTGTTTTTTTAAGCCCTAAAAATACTGGGTCTATACAAAAATAACAATTTTTTAAGATATAAAAGTGATTTATTTTTTTACTTATTTCCAACACATAATCAATTAAACTAAAAGTAAAGAAAAGTTTTAAATAAAGATTATCCCTAAATGTCTAGGCTCTTATTTGAACTATTTTACCTTTTTATTGGGGGGGGGGGGGGGTAATGCCCAACTTATATCCACATCTAAACCCATTAAAGCTAGAAGTTTAAAAAAATCTATGTGGTTTCCTAGTTCAAATATATATTCTTATTTAATTAGCATTATTTACTCCCTTCACACTTATATTAAGCAACCTTTTTCCAAAGGTGCTTTCAAAAAGACAAGTAGAATTTGTGGTGACCCCTAAAATGGTGGGTCTGGCTCTCTGACATATCTCAAATTTGGCGAACTTAAAATTTTGCAACGCATTGATAGAAACAAATAATTTCTACTTATATTTACATTCCATATTTAAATTTAATACAAATTATTAAAGAATTCAATTTTTATAGCATAGATTATAATTTTAAAAATTAGCGACGGTATCGCAGATTTCTTCGCAGGAAACTAAATAAAAATTTTAATCAATTCTAAGATGACTTTACAGTTTATTTTTAGTAGCGAATTTTATGTTTAACCTTTAACGGTTGGTCCCCTTTATTGACCTTAATAGGTCGAGGGTAGGAGAGGAGGGGGGGGGCGATATTGAACGTTCACTCTGTTATCTCTGTTTCTAATGTGCATGTCCCCTGTTTAATATTGAATTTCCGACAATAAGTGGATCAAAGTAATTTTTACTTTTTTATTGAACAACCTTGTTTTTAGGTCCTTTTTTACTTAGAAATTTCAAAAGGCTGTAATTTCTGTACTCTTAAAGCTAGAAGAAGATTTTTTCAGAAAGTGTTTACCTTTATGTATATATAATATTAGAAATCTTGAATATAAATTTCGGCGGCGGCAGCAGTACTTGGCAGTTTCCGGACGCTGCAGACAGAAGTCGGCAAGAAAACAGCGTTGGATTTTTATGAAATTTAAATATGTCATGTATACATGTTAGAACAGCTTAGGTTTAAAATTTGAAGTCTGTAAGTCAAAAATTGCGGTCACAAGAGCCTTTCAAAAAAAAAGTTCATGAATTCAAAGGGTTTGTTGTTTGATTGATATGTGGGGGGGGGGGGCGATCTGAAACTTTTGCGTAACCATGGAGTATAGGCCTTGTCTTCAGAGTGAGAGGATAGGTTTTTTGGGAAAAAAGTTTAGTTTTGGGGTGTATTTTCCTCATACAGTGTGTTTTTTTTATGAGAACTTTTTTGAAAGCCAATTTACTCCACTTATAGTTATCAGAATTTAATGATTAATGGCTTATTTTCTTCGTTTTTTAAGGGAAATTATGAAACAACCAAAAAAAATTACAGTTTTTGTTGAAAAAGTACAGTAAAGTTGAAAATTAAAAACTTAGGTGACCACTTCTAAAAATGGTTTTAGCGCATTTTTCTTATGCTCAAATCTTCTACCCTTTGCAAGAAAAAAATTGTATTTTCAGTAGTCGACTTTGGGGGGCCAGTACTTTCTCCCTGATTGAGATATGGCCTTCTAACTTTGACCTATTCTAGTACATGTCCCTAATAGTATCTGTATAAATTTATAGCTCTATATCTCAACTTTGAAGCGTTTTGCAGCCATTCTTGCAAAAGGTAGAATATTTGAACATAAGAAAAATGCTCTAAAACCATTTTTAGATGTTGACACCTAAGTTTTTAATTTTCAACTTTACTGAGCTGGATCTTTAAATTGTTTATAGGTGATTTAAACCGGGGCGATTCATTCAGCGCGCCATCAAATTATTAAATACCAATCTTTAAATAGAAATGGCATGGGCGATTCAGCGCGGTCAGTTGCGCCGAACCGGCGCAGCAATGCCACTCAACGAGTGGCATTGCCGCGCTAAATCTGGATGATTCATATTTAATAAATAAATATTTTTTTAAAATTAGTTTAATATTTTATTGCAAAACTATAGTGAAAACATTTTTATAGTTATTTTAAAAATAAATTATATATTTTTTTATATAAAACACCGTACTGACCCATTTTAAGTTATAAAATTGTACCGGCACGTATGGATATGTTATTGAGTGTCGCCAGCGATCTAGCAACACCGCGCCGAAAATCTTTTAAAAATCCCTGTTTTATAGGCGAGCTGTGGCTAACCACCAGCGCAGCTACAGTTCACCTCTGAATCGCCCCAATTCAGCGCACTATAAAAACGATTTAAAGATCCAGCTCTGTACTTTTTCAACATTTTTTGGTTGTTTCATAATTTCCCTTAAAAAGCGAAGAAAATAAGCCATTAATCATTAAATTCTGATAACTATAAGTGGGGTAAAATTGCTTTCAAAAAAGTTCTCATAAAAAAACACACTGTATTTAAAAATTTTTTGATAGGTCTCCAGGTTAAGGTGCTGCAGGCTGGAAGGTCACTTCTGGACAGGTATAAATGAAAAAAAAATTAGTTTGAAGAGTTAGAGATAAACTTATTAAACTAAATATGCATATTTTTGGATTTTATGAGCATATATGAAGAAAAAATAAAAATCAGCCTCTAGATTCAGGTCCTGCAGGCCTCCAGGTGGATCCTGGACAGGTAGAAATAAAAATTTTCACTTTTAAAGTTAAAGCATAACTTCTTTAACAAAAGTTGATACTTTATGGATAGTATTAACTAATTTGAAGAAAATTTTGAAATTGGGCTCCAGGTTCAAAATAAGTTATGCCCTAACTTTAAAAGTGAAAATTTTTATTTCTACCTGTCCAGGATACACCTGAAGGCCTGCAGTACCTGAACCTGGAGCCCAATTTGAAATTTTTCTTCAAATGAGGTAATACTATCCGTAAAGTAGCAACTTTTGTTAAATAAGTTATGCCCTAAATTTAAAAGTGAAAATTTTTAGATTTTACCTGTCCAGGATCCACCTGGAGGCCTGCAGTACCTGAACCTGGATCCCGATTTCAAATTTTTCCTCAAAAATGTTAATACTATCCATAAAGTAGCAACTTTTACTAAATAAGTTTTGTTCTAACTTCAAAAGTAAAAATTTTCAGTTTTTACCTGTCTAGAATTTATCTGGAGGCCTGCAGAACCTGAACCTGGATCCTGATTTCAAATTTTTCTTCAAATTAGTTCATACCATTAATAAAGTAGAAACTTTTGTAAAATAAGTTTTGTTCTAACTATAAAATTAAAAATTTTCAGTTTTTTTTGTTCTAACTATAAAATTAAAAATTTTCAGCTTTTACTTGTCCAGAATTCACCTGGAGATCTGCAGGACCTGAACGTGGAGGCTGATTTTTATTTTTTCTTTATATACGCTCATAACATCCCAAAAGATGCATATTTGGTTGAATAAGTTGATCTCTAACTCTTCAAACTATTTTTTTTCATTTATACCTTTCCAGAAGTGACCTTCCAGCCTGCAGCACCTGAACCTGGAGACATATAAAAAAATTTAATAAAATATTAGGAAAATACACCCAAAACTAAACTTTTCCCCCAAATAACCTAACCTCTCACTCCTAAGACAAAGCCTATACTCCAAGTTTACGCAAAAGTGTCAGATCCGCCCCCCCCCCCCCCTTAAGTAATATATCTAATACAAAACAATAAGTATACTAGACATTAACCCTTAATAGTGAGGCCCCTTGCCGCACATTTGGAGGTAGGGCTCAACCCCCCCCCCCCCCCTATTATCTCAGTGCATGTCCCCTGTTTGATAATGAATTTCCGACTAAAACTGAGCCTAAGTCAACTTTCGCTTTCTTCTCCATTTTATTTAACAACCTTTGTTTTTAAGTCCTTTTCTACTTAAAAATTTCAAAAGGCTGTAATTTTTTTTATCTTTGAAACAAGAAAAATAATTTTTTTCAGAAAATGTTTATATTTATGTAAAATTTATATTAGAAATCTCAAAACATAAATTTCGTCGGCCGCAGCTGTACTTGGCACCTGCCAGCCGCCGCAGTTGGCGGTCAGCGGGAGAACGGCGGCAGATCTTCATAAAATTTTAATACATTATGTAGACGTAGAAGAAAAGCGTAAGTTTAAAATTTGAAGGCTCTATGTCAAAAATTGCGGTCACAGGAGGGTTTTAAAGATTTCTGGAGACCTCGAGGATCAGGACCTGCAGGATCATACCTGGAGCCTGAAATTGACTTGAACACCTATATTTCATATAAATTAACCTATTTTAAAGTTAGTATGTTTTTCAACCTATTTTTTAAAAAATACACTATTCTAAGACATGAAGATATATTTCGATTTTAGCATTCATTTTCAATTCATTTTGTCTTAAAAAATATAGGTATGAGACATATTAGATAACAGCAAATATGATCAAAGATATTAAACATACATTTATATAGAACAATGTCACAAATTATTTTGAATCTTAGGTATGACGACTGAAAAAGTTTTAAAAAAAAGATTAAAACATTGGTTTTTTTAAATAGGAGGAGTAGGGAATAATTCTTGGCCTTGTTTGAGTTATGGGGCGGGGCATAGTTTTAACCAGGATAGCTAACTGTCCCATAATAATAAACTCACATACAGACGGACAGACCCTAATTATAGAAAAGCTTTGCTTTTAAAAAACTAATATTTATTCACTCACTAACAAAATAAAAATGTTGGCAGATAAACACATTTTTAAAGCAAATCTACTCTGTAACTCACTTTGTTTTTCTACCTGTTAATCAGTCATTCTGTTTGAAAAGCCATGAGGAAAATACAAAAAAATTAAAAATAAAAGCAGAAAAAATGTTACATAGACAAGCTGACAGACATTTCAAATTATAGATAAACTTCGCCAACAATTTCAAGATCCATATTTCAACTCCATTTATTCATGCAAACATAATTTACTTTCATACGAACACATTAAAACACATGCGACGCATGCAAATTAATTGATACTTTATCTGAAGTCGCTTGTAAGCATTCAAATAAAAGATACTAAGGAATAGAATATATTTACGTATATAAAATACATTAAAATACAGATTTTTATTTTTGTTTAAATTTTAATTATTGGTGGTGCATAAACCACCACTTTTTTGAACGCCCCCATAAAACGTTCCCATGTATAAATTGAAGAATTATTTCTCTTAAAGAAAGGGTATTAAGTACAAAGATAAATCGTTTTCTAGTAGCGAGGCTACTCTATTACTTCTAATATTACAGAAATTTTACATGAGTATTAAAGTAAATATTATAAGATTAGCACTAGTTTTTATAGTTAAGGCATTCGGAACCTTGTTTTCACTTATTATCCACGGAAAGATGTCTATAATATGATGTGGTAAATTACTCAGCTAAATTTATTTAGAATCTAAAATATTTTTATAAACAAGATACAAAATATATTTATATATCTTTTATTTAATGAAAAAAAAAATAATTTCTTTTATTTCACGAAAAAAATATTTTCTACTTTACATCCCTTTTGTCCTTGTTAACACCGTACAAACTTTGTACAGCAGAGAAAGAGTGGGCAATGACAATAGTACCCAAAGTTTTAAAATAACGTTTTTTCATTAGTTGGCTTAACAATTTTGGGGATTGGGTCAATTTAAATTGGTTGCTTCATTAGGTTGATTGTTCACACTTTTCAACCACAAATTTTAATCTACTGAAGGGGTTATTCTAAGTATCATCATTGGGGTATATATTAATTTATCGGCCATTGTCTTATTATCTTTATCCCTTTAGATCCATTATACCCACTACTGTATACCCCTTCTAATTTAATTTGCTTTTGTGTATTGATGAAACAATATGCTGAAGTGATAGCATGCGGAAATGAACGCCCACCGTTGAATTGGTACTTTCCCCCCCAACTAATTTGTCTAACAACGCCTCCCACAATACAAAACTGTATAAAAAGTCGTAAGAAATTAAGACGGAAAAAACTCAAGATATCTGTCATGCACGTAATACGTGGACCCACCATTTTAGTAGTCACCGAATTTGTATTGTTTAAGATAGAAAATGCTTCCTTTCAAGTAAATTGAAAATAAAATGAAAGTCTTATATCAGAGATTTATAGGGATTATACAATGGCCGAGAAATTAATGTACATTTCCAATACTAATACACAAAATTGGCCCTTCTTTAAATTACAATTAGTGATTGAAACGTTTGGACACTCAACTAATAAACCAACCAATCAAAATTCAATAAAAGTCACACAAATTGTTATGCCTACAAATAAGAAAATGCTATTTTGTGAATTTGGGGACTATTATAATAAACAGCCCATTGTCCCCTCCCTCCGTACATTTACACACAGAAAATAAATAAGAAATAGGCTCATCTGTATGTAAACTTGAGATTGGAAATCTCAAAAAATAAATTTCGGCGGCGGCGATCGGCGGTAAAACGGCGGCAGATTTTCATATAGTTTCAGTAGGTCATACATACTTGTTAGAAAAGCTTATGTTTAAAATTTGAAGTCTATAGGTAAAAAATTGCGGTCTCAAGAGCTGTTTTAAGATTTCTGAGGGATCACGACCTGCAGGATCATGCCTGGACCCTGAAATTGACTTAAACACTTAAATTTCATATTGGTATGTACTAGTATAGGATATTTTAGTATTTGGTAACTTAAAATGCTTAGTTTAAGGCAAACAAAATATGTTTGCTCTTTACCTGTATGACCCGGCCAGGTCTGCTGGCATCCTGTGCCAACCAGGATGGAGATATTCAAAATTTCGTCATTACATTGAAAGATATATGGATACTTATTGCTACTTAAATAAAATTTCGTCAAAATTTTAAAATATACACTCGCTATGATTTTTTGTCATTTTTTTGCTTTTCTGGAACACAGTGCCGCGTCATAACTATATACGTTAATAGTTATTTCTTTCATCGTATTATAAACCGCTTTCCGCGGATATTGGGTGTACAATTATTAGATTAAAACAAGTTTTTTTAGCCCCGAGCTGCCGAAGGAACGGGCTAAAAAAACTGGTTTTAATCTTATGATTGTACGTTTCTATATTCGTAGAAAGCGGTTTATAATACGATGATAGACATAGTTTTTTCGTATGGATGAGAACCGGTTCCTATCCACCGGATTCGAATAAATACGAGAAAAATGGTTCCTCTTGCCTCTATATTCCGCGACATTACTATTTAGAGTAGGAACTATGCCTTGGTGCAAAACAGGCGCTACTCATTGCCATTGAACTTTCAGAAAAAGATCGTACAATCAAGGTGGGTTGTCTGTAAATCAATATAAGTTCTGAAGTCATATCCCATCCTCTAGTGGTTATCATAACATTAATTTTAGATAGCTTACCCCTACCCCAACTCTTTACAGCAAAGAATTTGCTTATAGCTTTCATTGTTTGTTAACCAGCCGTATTATTCTAAATCATTCATCTTGTATTATCATAAAAAAATTATCGGTTCTTTCCCTCATTTAGCATCTGGACCATAATTAAACTTTGTAAAGAAAATAACGTATTCTTTATGCTTATTTTAGGTTAGGTTAAGTAAAGGTTACAAAAGGATATCATTACATAGGAAAAGGGTCAGTATGGTGGTCCGATAAATGTATAAGTATAGATTATAATCATTACAAATACCTGCTCCACGTGGTGGAGACTCTTTTTGTCTGCAAGCAAACTACTTTTTTTGTTCTTATGTAGGGACTCGGCTTTGTTTATATTTCCGACGATATTATCTGATTTCAAAATCGGAACAGGATCTTCTCCATTAGCATATAGCTCCTGCTTCCTCTAATTTGTTGCTTTGATACCCCCCCCCCCCCCCCAACACCCCCCTCCCAGAACTAGAAATATATATTTTTTATGTCATATAAGTTTATAAATAAAATTATTCTATGCGTAATTGGCTGGGTTGGTTTCATTCATATGTGTAGTTACAAAATCATAGTATAAAATTGTACGATAACACACAGACACATCATTTTGTTCCAATAAGGATTATTTTTCCTCGCAAAACAGTTGGATGACAGCATCGCTTCGAAACCGATTAATACTCGTTGGATTAGAACCGGTTTGCAGCCGTACTGAAAAAGCATGTATAGTACCGTATTGTATCCAGTTTTCTACGAATATCAAATAAAAAATCATGAGTTTAAAACCAGTTTTTTTAGCCAGTACATTTGGCATCTCGTTGCAGTAAAACTGGTTTTAATCTTATAATTGTACATTTTTATATTACATTAAGAAAGCTGATGCTATAAATAACTATTCTTAGAATATTATATAGATTAATCGTGATTCTTGATTGTTCTAATTGATGATAACATATTCCTTTTTTCAGTATTTACTAGAGTACTCATATAGTACTTATCAATTATGACATACTAAAGGTTAGGAAATTAACAATAAAAAACTGTTTTCAAATATTTCTTGTCACTTATAAGGAAATACTGTTTCAAGTATGATTAATATTCGCTGGAATAGAACCGTTTCTCAGCCACACTGAAAAATCATTTTATATCAGCAGAAAACTGTCTATAATACAATGCAGTTATAAAATTGCTGTATCAAGATAGTTAATAGATATTTTAGCACTGTTCTTTTTCTTTAAAAAAATAATTTGATTAAATTAGCTAGTATAAAGCTTACCTGAAATTTGAACATGCAATTGTTGATTTCTTGTGATTTTGACGTACAGACATTGTGCTGCTTTGTATATACACTAGTTGCTTCGGAACTAACTTCTAGGAAATTAAAGGAATTTAGCCTAAAAACAACCCCAAGAATATATAAACTTTCTTTAAAAGTACAACTAATTCCAACCATAAAAAATACATTATTACTTTTATATTATACGACTAGCAGCTTCGCCCCTAGAGGCCTCTAGGAGAGCGGAGAGTTGAATCCAAAAACCCATTTTTTCAATTTAAATTTTTTTTAAAGTAAATATTTTTTTCCCCCAAATAGTTATAAACCTTCCCGGGACCTATGAGAAGCTACCCTGTTCCATGTTAAGGAGAACCCGATCTGTTCAGCGGTTAGCGAGATCCTTTGGTACAGAAAAACAAATAAATAAACAAACAAATTGACAGACAGACAGACATCGATCTACTTTATATTATAAATAACAATTTGTATCTTTTCATAGTAAAATTCCGATTTTTTGTTTTTACAGGTATTGCCATAAATGAGCAACCTTTAAGTAAAAATCTGGAGCCACTCATAGTTTGAATAACTGCCAACGATAATTTTTCAGTTGAGTAGATACATATACTACAAATACAGATATGTAGTACTTAAATATATGATAACTTTACTTAAATGTACTTTGTTTATATATAGATATAGTGGTTTCTTTCAATGAGACTAATCAAGAACAGACCCCCCCCCCCTATATTTTAAAAGCAATTAAAAATAAAAAATGGGGAGGGTTATTTATGTGTTCGTTTTTTTACCAGGTTTGCTAATGTTAGGTTTGCTAATATTGGGTTATGTTCATGGTAGCCCAGAGGGTTTAGGCAATGATCAACCTCTTTTTCAATTTCTTCAAAAATAGGAGGGGAAGGGGTTCTATGCTCGCCAGGCGCAAATCACCAAAGATATTGTAACTAAAGCAAATTAAATTACGTAAAATTAAAATTAAAATCTTAAAATTAATAACAGTTTTGTTAGCCCGGGACTTCGGCCCCCCGGATCTAACAAAACTGATTAGGTCTTATAATTTTGCATTTTTAAAGTATATATGATTAAATGCGATAAATAACTATTCTTTCAGATTATAAACATTATATCATCCCAAAAATAAACTGCATGAAAGACAAAATCAAGCGATAACGTAGAAAACAGTAAATTCCGTTTTTGATGAACGTACTATGTATGTATGATGATACCAATTGTTAAAGTATGTTTTTGATTAATACAAAATATAAATCAATATGAACATTTACATTATAATAAGATAATGAAATTAGTAACTTTTGCATGTTCTATCATTATACAAATATGATGTCTGTATGTGCGTCTGTAATCATATTATACAAATTGTTGACCAATGCACCCAAGTTCTCATTTTTCGGGGAGTTTTTTTCAACTTCTATGTTTTGTAACTTTATTTTTTTCAGTAAGAAAATCATTCTACACTTTATTCAATCTAAAAAAAAAAATTTTTTATGGTTATCTCTAATATGAATATAGGAATAGTTATTAGTCGCTTCGTACTATAGACAGCTTTCCGCGAATATTAAAGTACAAAAATCATAAAAATCTAAAATCATTAAGCCATTTTTATAAGCTCCGAGAGGACGTAAATATTATTAATTTCATGATTTTTGTTTTAATAGTTCTGGAAAATTATCTGTAATACGATGCTATATATGGTTATTCACAGTTGCTGAAACCGGTGTTAATTCAGCGGATATGAATCGGTTTGGGATCCGTACTGGAAAAGAAATTTTTATAAAATATTACAGGAAATCTGAGCGATTCTTTCTTTCTATTGTGAAAAGAAATGTGCGAAGATATAGAGAAAAGTTTACGCGTTTAGCAACTATAAAATTTACTTTTTTACTATTCAATGTTGAGTGGATCATCTCTACAAGGAGGGGGGGGGGGGGGGGTTATATGCCTACCAAACTATCTTATTTCCCCCTTTACTTTCTATTACTTTAAACATTAGGGGAAACGGGGGGGGGGGGGGGGGGGGTAAGTGCTCACCAGGTTACTTTGTGTGAAAGCGCTGAATTATATTTCAATATATTTAACATTTTTTAATTGAAGATGATATTGTATCATATCCATTAATGCTTCGAACCCGATCAATATCCGCTGGATTAAAACCTGTTTAAGCCATAGTGATAAAAATTGTATGTCATCACTTTAGAGAAATTTTTCCACGAAAAATAAATTAAAAATCATAATATTAACATCAGTTTTGTTAGACTTGGGCCATTGGGGCTAACAAAACTGGTTTTAAAATATTTAATATCCGCGGAAAGTTGTCTAAAGTACTATGTGATAAATAACTTTTCTTCTCTTTTTCAGAGTTTGGATCCTAGTGCGCCACGCAGAATTAAGTTCATACTACGGCAGCTCTGCACAATACTCTATACAGAATATTCAAACTGAGTAAGTGAAAATAGATTTTAGAATAGATAGATAAATTGAAGAAGAAACTGGTATATCAAAATCTATAGAAGCTCTTTACGAATAATGTCATATTAGAATAATGTACTAATAAGACACCATTTTTAATAGGCACTATAAAGAGCTTCTACTCCACTAAAACGGTTTTAATTTTGCGCAAAATTAAAACATTTTACTGGCCCCCCTCCTCCTTATTTTCTGTTCAGGGATACATCAATTACTAAAATCAGTCAATAAATAAGGAAATTATGCCCCAAAACATGAATATCCCTGTAATAAGGTTTCCCCTCTGGTATACTGGATTTACTTGATTTACCTCACTCAACTTTCTGGCGTGTTGTACAGTGAAAAAACTACCCCCCCCCCCCTTATTTTTGATTTTCTTCAAAATTAAGGGGGGGGTTAAAAACTACCCCCCCCCTTATTTTTTATTTTTGTCAAAACTAAGCGGGGGGTTAAAAACTACCCCCCCCTTATTTTTGATTTTTGTCAAAACTAAGCGGGGGGGGGGGGGGTTTCGGTGCTCCGGTCTTCACATGTAAGCAAGCACCTAGCTATCCATTACGGACGGACCGACCTACCTGTAGAAAAGCTACTTTTAAAAAAAGTTTATGTCTACGTGTATTTATTTATGTCTAACTTCATTTAGGTTAAACTCTCCTGTGATGAAAGTTGGAGTTGAATCACTCGATGCCTGGGCAACACAGGTACACACATAGATAGATAGATAGTTGGAGTTGAGTCACTTGATGCCTGGGCAACACAGGTACACACATAGATAGATAGATAGTTGGAGTTGAGTCACTTGATGCCTGGGCATCACAGGTACACATATAGATAGATAGATAGTTGAGTCACTTGATGCCTGGGCAACACAGGTACACACATAGATAGATAGTTGAGTCACTTGATGCCTGGGCAACACAGGTACACACATAGATAGATAGATAGTTGAGTCACTTGATGCCTGGGCAACACAGGTACACACATAGATAGATAGTTGAGTCACTTGATGCCTGGGCAACACAGGTACACACATAGATAGATAGATAGTTGAGTCACTTGATGCCTGGGCAACACAGGTACACACATAGATAGATAGATAGTTGAGTCACTTGATGCCTGGGCAACACAGGTACACACATAGATAGATAGATATTCGAGTCACTTGATGCCTGGGCAACACAGGTACACACATTGATAGATAGTTGGTGTTGAGTCACTTGATGCCTGAGCAACACAGGTACAACATAGATAGATAAATAGATTTATGAATAGATATATTGTTTGAAAATAGATTTATGAACCATTATATCATTGGATAAATCAATAAATTTATTAATTGAAAAATGGATGTAAATATGTATAAATTGAATAGATTGGTTTTTAAATGAATTTATAGATGGCTTTATGGTCACATATATTAGTAATTTATGGATAGATAGATAAATAATTGTGAAAAATGGATTGGTATTTTAACTGATTGCCGGATTTTATATAAATCAAAGTATCGAAGAATTACTTAGTTTAAGAATAAGATAGAATAAAGATATTCTTCAACTTTCATTTTATTTTATTTTTTGCATAACTATGTATATTAGTCAATGGGTTTGTGTGCGTGGGCTTGTGTGTGTGCCTGTATGTGTGTGTTTGTAGATAAACTTTTTGAAGAAATAGAGACAAATTTGATATTGCTTACTCATCCCTTGCTGATAAACTTTACTAACTACTACACACTTTAGTGGACAGTTGGATAGATAGTTTGATAGATAGACAGCTGGATAGATAGTTAGTAAGATTGATAACGAGATAGATAGACAGCTGGATAGATATTGATATAGATAGAAATTAAGAAAGATAGAAATTAAGAAAGATAGTTATTAAGATAGATCGATATAAAGTAAGATAGATAGATAATATTGTGTAATTCCTAAGTCATTACTACTGCCAAAACAAACTTGAAATTCTGCAGTTTTCCAACAAATGTTTTTGTCTATTATTTCTATTAACGACGCTACTATAACTCACTTTGCGCGTCTGTCAGTCCGTAACATTATGAGGAAAATATGATTTTTCCAGTTAAAAGATAGAAACTTTACAAAGTGTCTCAAAAATCAGCCATGTGACGTCATTGAGAGAAGAAGGCGGAAAGAGAACACCTAAAAAAGAGATGGATAATCCCTCATTTTTTTGACGTCACATTGCGGATTTTTGAGACACTTTGATAATTTTCCTAGATAGACATCTATTTTTTTCTCTATACTCATGAGTTCCAGTATTCAATTAACTTGGTCCCTCGGTCTCTCAGTTATGCTACAAAGCATAAACACATGGAAAAATTTAAAATACACGTAAAAGGTTCTGTGATTTGTTTCCATTCAATTTATATTTATTCTTGATTTTAATATTTCCTCTTTAAATCATCTTGACTGTAATTCTCTTCATGAATTTTTGTGCTTCGCTACTTATGGGTGTTGTCATCCTTGTTAATATCGTACCTACTCTCCAAGCCCCCTGTTTGGTTTGGCGTTCAAATATGACATGCATTTCATGTGTGTTAATTAGTTTAAGGTACTAAAACTAATTCTTTAATAAATTGGTTCTGCTTTTCATGCAATTTTTTAAAATTTAGAGCTACGCTTTTTATCATTATTTTACCCTTGTTTGCGTAATATTATTGTATTTTTAATAGACAGTAATTAAACTTTCATTGTAAACTTTTTATTAAACTGTAAAGTCTAAAGGTGCTTTCCCACAAAGTGTCTGTAAAGCAATGATAATCCTCCACTTCAATTATTGTAAGATAAATTGAAAATTAGAGAGCGGGGTATTTTTTACCTAACCGCTGCGGTGTCTTAACCCTTTGGGGGAATCAAGTATTAGATATAATATCACCTAACCTGACTAAATATATTTGAATTTTCTTTCTATACTTCTGTCCTAATTTAAGGATCAGTAATTGTATCCAGGGAGTAAGGAGGGGGGCAATGGGCAATTAATTCAATATAAGAGTTTTCAAAGACAGGCCATGAAATCTACACTAATCCATAAAATTTGGAGGAAATTGTAAATGGTTTGTTCAATAAATTTAGAAAATTATAAACTAAGAAATCATGCAAAGCGTAATCACATCTTGTTTTTGATGAAATATATTGAGGTTTTATGGTGCGATTTTTATCTTACAAGATTATTAGACCCAGCCAACTGCTGGCTGGCTGGGCAAAAAAATGAACCAATACGCCAGCCTGCCCCTTTTTATCCAGTTTATTTCCCTTGCCCCATGCCCCCACCTCACTTCTCCCTTTTCCTATCGTGTGCTTAAAAAAAGGGAGATTGGAGGAGAGGAGAGTGAAATAGAATATGGAGGGGGGGCCGTGTATTCTCAACTCTCTGTCTGCTAGATTCAAAACTAAAACAACGAGTAGCGGCATTTTATGCGCTAGTACCCAAACTCAGTCAGAAACTGCTAAATTCTTGCACATTCCCTTTAATCCAGTACCCAAAGTCTGAGACTACTAAAAATTGAATATTCGATCCATTGTCCCCTCCCTTACTCCCTGAATTGTATCTATTATATATTTTTTTAAGATAAAACTAGAGGGATTTACAGTGTTCATACAATTTAGTTAATTATTGACTTATAACAGCCATGACTAGCAGCTGCGCCTCAATTATAGATTGCCTACAGATTGTTGAATTAGCAGCGGTAAATACTTTATCGCAGCAATTTAGCTGTGACTATAATTTAACTGCTTGGGTTATGGTATAGTCTTTTTCTATAGTTGCTTGCAAATGCATTTTTTTGTTGCATAAAGACAGCGGCTGGAAATACCAAGTAAAAGTGTCTGACTCTGATTATGACGTAAAACATATTAGCCAATGAGAGGCCAGCATACACTGTAAGTGGCCTATCATTGGTTAATTTTTTTTGACGTCATAATTAGAGTCAGCCACTTTTACTGGTTCGGCTGGAAACTTTAAACTAATAATAAAAAAATCGTTATGTAATCTTGAGTTATACATATTTGTTGGAGCTGTAGATTTAAAATTTAACAAAGATAAGTCCATACTTAGCTGTATGATAAATCTATTTTTATAACCAACTTGTATAAATGGATATAGAATACATGGATATTGTGGTCATTTACTAATATAGGTTTCTAATATAGTTCTTAGATATTTGTCAAGACATTCCTCCATGGTCAGGGGATGGGATAATGGTGAGAGGAGTATCGTCATTAGCCAGCTGTGAGAACATTTGATTAGGGTATGCGAAAATCTCTCACAATTTCCACATATTCTTTGTTCATTATTGTATGGTAACATTGCTGTTACAATTTTAAAAATTTTATTATTTTATTTTGGTTTCAGGAACGCTTACAGCACGTCGAGTGGGTTGGTTCTACCGGGGGCTCAGTTGTGATCGTAAAGGATAATGATATCTACTACAAACCTACCCCTGAGAATAATAACAAAATTATCAGGCATCATCAGCGTTATGTTTATTTCGATTTTTTCTCTTTACATTTTCCAGTATGACTTCTAAACCAATTAATATCCGCTGGCTTAGAACCGGTTCTCAGCCATACTGAAAAATCAAGTATAGCATCGTATTATCGACAATTTTACACGAATAATCATTGGCATGTAAAATGTTAATGTTAGCTCGGGCCTTAGTCCAATTGAATGTAACAAAACTGGTTTTAATCTTATATTTTTTTTTAATTTTGATAACTACGGAAAGCTTTAAATAATATGCAGTTAATTGTGACACCTAGACAACGTATAACACTGGATGCTATGATAGAATCACGCGGACTGGTGTTCAAGGAGTTGTCTTCAATGGAATTACAGACTGGACTTATAAAGGTATAATTTGTATATCTTCATACTTCAACTAATTTGCTTTAATTTTTCTGCTAATAAAACATAATACAATTGAGAAAAGAATAATCATCAAGGGTTAAGTACAATAAAAATGCTAAGAGAGCAAAAAAATTTCAAACATCTAAAAATTGCGAATTTTTGTTTGTTAATTTTAAATGATCTTCCTTATAGCTGTTTATAGGAAAGAATATATGAATTCTTAGATTTTTAGGGTACTTGTAATAAACACTTAGATCTCCGAAGTACATATTATCTTCTTAATAAAATAATAGTGTTTAGAATAGACTGATGTTGGAAGCAAAATACGTTTTTCGTCACATTAATAAAGGATTAGTTTTCAGACAAAATGTATAAAGGAAATAATTACAAGGTGCATAAATGTAATATGATCTAACGGTTGGGTTCTTATTTGCATTACAACCAAAAATGTGACTTTCTTTTAATTTGATCTTTTAAAAACAGGCATAATTTTAGAAAAATGAGAATATTTGCATTATCGATAAAAATATTGTTTATTTATTTGTTTGTTTACGTTTTATGACATCAAAGGGCCTGATTACAGGGACCTACAGGGATAAGAAAATGGACGATAAATAAACATCCCTATTAATGATACACAAAACTACCACTTCAGTAGATTACAATTAATGATTGAAACGTTAGGACACTCAAATTGAAGAACCAACCAATCAAAATTATATAATAGTCCCCAAAGTTGTTGAGTCAACAAATAGTAAAACGTTATTATAAAACTTTGGGGACTAGTGTAATAAATAACTCATTCCCCCCCCCCCCCCTCCCTGGTTTTATGGCATCATACCCTGATTATGTTTATTCAATAAACAAACAGGCCAATGTAAAAATTATTTTATATTATACATTTTAAGGAGAACGTTTATTGCCGCTATTTTTTTTGAAAAATTTAATACTTTGGTATGTTAGGTTGGCTGTCGTGTTTTCAAAAGCAAAACTTTTCTAAAATTAGGGTCGGTTGTTCCGTCCTTCGTCAGTATTGACAATTTAGCATTGTTCTATCGATTTATAACTTTGTATGCTGATTCCTATAATAATTAGGTAAGATTTAGGCAGAGTAGCAACCCTATAATCGTTTTAGCTTTTTGACAAAAAATCTGTGTATGATATTACCATTCTATTCATCTGACATCAAAGTACTTCCTTTTACTGTATCCTGTATTTACGCAACTTTGCAGCACATTTATGTTTTTTAAAAATATTTCATGGAAAAACATAGGTACAGGGCACAAAGTGTAATCCTGGCAAGGCCGTAGTTTAATTTATTCCAATAATATAAACGCAATAATTGTTTATTTTATTGTTTTGTTGTTGTTTTTTCTCCATAATTTATTGGCATTATTATTTCATTTGGATCGTCATACTTGCATTTTAAAAACAAAGAATATTTATTATTTATCGCATCGTGCTATAGACAGCTTTCTGCGGATATCAAATTTAAAAATTATTAGATTTAAACCAAGTTTTTTAGCCGGGAGGGGGGGGGGGGGTGGGGTCAATTTTTATGATTTTTAAAATCGTTAAAAATTTATGTATTATGACGCTACACATGATTTTTCAGTATGACTATATGAATATTTATCGGCTTCGAAGCCCTACTTGAAAGTTCTTTTCTCTGATTAGCGCAGCAGTTACAAGAATTTAAGATAAACTCTTACTAACGCAATTACAAAAATATAATTTAAAGATTTAGCAATTGCAATTGTATTCTTTTTTAACCCTTACAGATCGGGGGGGGGGTCATATTGACCCCCCCCCCTCTAGTTTTTTCAATGTCATTTTTTTGTAGGTAAGATGGAAAGCTGTGACTTCATGACTTTTTAAGTTTAGTAATTATGCGTCGGCAAGAGTTGATTTTATTAGGATATCTGGTCTGTGTCGGTCGTGGTGTCCGGTCAAAGTCGGTTGGGTAGCACCAAAATTTAAAAAAAATTCTAAATAAATCTTAATTTCTACATTATGACTTTTGTGTATAAGGTAGAAACCTAAAATTTTTTTGGTGAATACTGAGATATCAATGACCTTATGAGAAAAGTGGTGTTATGGCCGTTTGACCGCACCCTGACCGACTTTATGACCGATTTTTGTCCGGCTTTTACTACAGACATATATCATGAATATCGTGGCTTCTATTACAGCTGGAGACCTATAATTTTTTTTTGGTAAATTCTTGAGCAACAATAGACAGATAAAAATATTAATTGGCGCCGCCAACCGCCGTTTTACCGCCGTAACCGCCGAAAATGGTGGTTTCCGTTATTTGCCGTTTTTCGGCGATGATCAGAAAAAGTAATCTTTTTGTTATGAAAAATAAAAGTTCGTCCTAACATTTGGTCATCCTAGCTGCAAAATTGGCCGCTCTACAGCTGTTTTAAAATTTAGCGGCTTGCCGCTAAAAAGCGGCTAAGGAGCGGCCTGACCGCTATGACTAGAAAAAGTAATTTTCTCTAAAAATACACATGAACCACCAGAAAAAAATGTTACGTCTTTATCTGTAACAGAAGCCGAGATATTGACCCCCCCCCCCCCCCCCCCCCGATCTATTAAGGTGGGAATTGGGGCCCGATCTGTAATGGTTAAAAAGCATATAAATATAGTATCTTTTGATAAAATTAGACTTATGTTCGCCATTTCAGGTTTTTTAAAAAATCTTTTTAAAGTTCATTCATGTAACATTAGGATGTCTCTGTGTTAAAGTAGTAGGCTGTCTGATTGTTTGTTCCTATAAATTTTTTTTTTAAATTTGTGATTTCTGTATTATTCATATGATGTTTTACTATTTTGAAGGTAAAAGTTTTCATTGAATATTTTTGACAACTCAGTATTTTTTAAGAGCGTATCCTGCGTTCCGACTCAGCTCTGTGGATGTCTCCAGGTGGCGGTCATCTTGTCTACCTGAGCATCAACTGTTCTGGCCTCCAGGAGGTCAGGTACCCGCGGCTACTGGGCTCACACGAGGCCGGCCTTGATCAAGTTTTCATCAAATATCCTATGGTAAGATAATTAATTGCATAAACATATTTAAAAGCTTTTATTTATCTGATTAATAAAGCCGTTTCATTTTAGAAATCATAAAAAAAAACAATAAAAAAAGCTTTACAATGTGTATTGATTTGAAATTCAATACTGTGTTGTTTTAGAATATTTGGCATGTCATTATTTTACTTTAACTGTTCAAATCGTTCATTACTAATGGCTATATCCCTAGAAAGATTTGAGGGAAGTGGGATTTAACCCTCCACTTTCCAGTTTATATTTTAGGGGGGTGGGGGAAGGGGTCCAAGGGATGATTACTCCTGGAAAGGTGGAGGTACCATTCACTAAATTAGTTATGGACCTTAAATAGGAACCATATCACGCACTGAGAAACAGATAGACACCCTGTTACTTTTATATAAGTAATATTTGAATTACTTTAGGCTGGCCGAAATATCTCGCATGTGAAGGTCTACCTGTATGATTTCAAACTGAACAAAAACATGGAAATCAAACCTCCAGAATTCTTGAAAACCAAGTAAGAGTTTCAAATAATCTTGATGGTTGGTAATAATCAACGTTTTCCCTCAAAGTCCCTTGTTTAGCAACGAAACACCCCTTAATTTAAAACACAAATTTGAGAAAAGGGGTGAGTATTTTTTGTTTTTTTAGGTCATGTTTGGTTAGGTTGTAGTGTGTGCTGGATATCTCCGCATGGATAGGGCCCTCATTTTATGCATAATGGATCATAATTCCCCTCTCCTCTCTCAAAGTCAATTTATTTATAATAAAGAGAAATATAAATTCTAACTTTTAGTGTAATTTTGAACAATGTGTAATATTTCTCTCTTTTTAATTCATATTTGACACATAGAATAAGGAGGAATAGAAATGAAAACCCTAAATATTTCTGGGAAATTTGAAGGAATCTTTGACTTGCGCAGTAAAGACAATAATGATAAAGTACAAATCACAATGACTAGTTGGACAAAACTAGAAAAGTTTAATTTGTATCAACATCTAATATAAGAAACATAAGAGCGCAACTTAGTTTTATAATATAAATACTGAGACCAATATTTTTTTGTAAATTTTCTTACATAATTACTTTTTTAAGGCTTAATATGCACATTAAATTCATTTTTAATCCATTGTGAATAGGGAAGAGGAAGCTGGATTCTTGGCTACATGGCTTTTAGTAAATCATTGGAAAAGAAATTTATTTTGAATATTTTTTCTGAATAATTACTGAAATCATGTTATTTACTAACAGCCTTGTAGCCGTTTTGGTCTTTCAAAAGTTCCAATTTTACTTCAGGCTAGCCAGGCAGAATCTTCTACCTGGATTCTATTCTATACTTTATCTTCTTTGATTTGACACAAAATATTAAAGAATATATTAAATATTTATCGTTCATTAACACATCCCTATACCCAGTTGAAGGTATATATATTATATATGGTTACATATCCTGCAATTAATCCCAGTAAATCAAGTAAAACGGCCATAATACCTGGACCATAATGTAAGGTTTTTGCAAAAAAAAATCAGGTACAGTTTGCGGTCAAATGTTCCTCGGACCGATTATCTCCAAAAATTTATGAACTTTAAAGGCTGCTAGAAGCCAAACGTCTGATCGAATATATTAAGATTGTATAAAATTTTATCAAACATAAGAAGGCATTCAAATAATCAGTGAAAGACTTTAATCTATAATGCATTGTTATCTCGCTGTGCACATTCTTATACCGCTAATGATATTGTGCTAATTGAATGTTCAGCTGTTTGGGATCAAGAAGCTTTTAACGTTCATAGACTTTGGAGATAATCAATACCAGGAATATTTTACCGTGAACTGCATAGAATTTATTAACATAGGTTGGCACGCATGGATTTGAATTATGGTTACAAAGTGCAATATGTCATGAGGGAGAGGACAATTGGCTGTTTATTACCCTAGTCCCCAAAGTTTTATAATAATGGTTTCTTATTCGTTGACATAACAACTTTGTAGACTAATAATAATTTTTGGCTTTATTTAGTTCCTCATTTGTAATTTGAGTGTCCAAACGTTTAAACAACTAATTGTAATCTACGGAAGAAATAATTTTATAAATTAACATTAGGGATGTATATTAATTTATCGGCCATTGTCTTATCCCTTTAGATCCTTGACAATATGCACATTAATATTTTTTGGCTAACATTTTTTATGTACTGACGAAATTCTATATGTGTGTATATACGTGAAAACTTTCCTTTTTTCGAGAAAAAATATAATGTTAAAGATATTCAACTCAAGGATTTGTAAAAAATTATAGAAAAAACATTTGAGGAAGAGGTGTTTTTAGTTTTACCAGGGTGATTATTTTTAGATGATGGTAGTACCCTCTCCCAAAATTGTAATAGACCTTCCCAGAACCTATGAAAAGCTTCACTCACTGTTAAGGAGAACTGTATTGGTTCAGCGGTTAGCAAGATCCCTCAGTATAGACAGACATACACATAGAGTTCCAATAGGATAGAAATCAAAGTATATAATTTAGCTCTATTGAATGGTATTAAAAATATGTTTGTAAAAGAGTAATGAAATATCTATAACAAAGGATGTTCGGATGAAAAGAAACATATTACATACAGCTAGACATAAACAAGGATATCAACATCCCTAGGAAACATATTACATACAGCTAGACATAAACAAGGATATCAACATCCCTAGGAAACATATTACATACAGCTAGACATAAACAAGGATAACAACATCCCTAGGAAACATATTACATACAGCTAGACATAAACAAGGATAACAACATCCATAGGAAACATATTACATACAGCTAGACATAAACAAGGATATCAACATCCATATGAAACAAATTACATACAGCTAGACATAAACAAGGATATCAACATCCATATGAAACAAATTACATACAGCTAGACATAAACAAGGATAACAACATCCATAGGAAACAACTTACATACAGCTAGACATAAACAAGGATAACAACATCCATAGGAAACATATTACAAACAGCTAGACATAAACAAGGATATCAACTTCCATAGGAAACATATTACATACAGCTAGACATAAACAAGGATAACAACATCCCTAGGAAACATATTACATACAGCTAGACATAAACAAGGATATCAACATCCCTAGGAAACATATTACATACAGCTAGACATAAACAAGGATATCAACATCCCTAGGAAACATATTACATACAGCTAGACATAAACAAGGATATCAACATCCCTAGGAAACATATTACATACAGCTAGACATAAACAAGGATATCAACTTCCATAGGAAACATATTACATACAGCTAGACATAAACAAGGATATCAACATCCATATGAAACAAATTACATACAGCTAGACATAAACAAGGATATCAACATCCATATGAAACAAATTACATACAGCTAGACATAAACAAGGATAACAACATCCATAGGAAACAACTTACATACAGCTAGACATAAACAAGGATAACAACATCCATAGGAAACATATTACAAACAGCTAGACATAAACAAGGATATCAACTTCCATAGGAAACATATTACATACAGCTAGACATAAACAAGGATAACAACATCCCTAGGAAACATATTACATACAGCTAGACATAAACAAGGATATCAACATCCCTAGGAAACATATTACATACAGCTAGACATAAACAAGGATATCAACATCCCTAGGAAACATATTACATACAGCTAGACATAAACAAGGATATCAACATCCCTAGGAAACATATTACATACAGCTATAAACAAGGATATCAACTTCCATAGGAAACATATTACATACAGCTAGACATAAACAAGGATATCAACATCCATAGGAAACATATTACATACAGCTAGACATAAACAAGGATAACAACATCCATAGGAAACATATTACATACAGCTAGACATAAACAAGGATATCAACATCCCTAGGAAACATATTACATACAGCTAGACATAAACAAGGATATCAACTTCCATAGGAAACATATTACATACAGCTAGACATAAACAAGGATATCAACATCCATAGGAAACATATTACATACAGCTAGACATAAACAAGGATAACAACATCCATAGGAAACATATTACATACAGCTAGACATAAACAAGGATATCAACTTCCATAGGAAACATATTACATACAGCTAGACATAAACAAGGATAACAACATCCATAGGAAACATATTACATACAGCTAGACATAAACAAGGATATCAACATCCATTTGAAACAAATTACATACAGCTAGACATAAACAAGGATAACAACATCCATAGGAAACAACTTACATACAGCTAGACATAAACAAGGATAACAACATCCATAGGAAACATATTACAAACAGCTAGACATAAACAAGGATATCAACTTCCATAGGAAACATATTACATACAGCTAGACATAAACAAGGATAACAACATCCCTAGGAAACATATTACATACAGCTAGACATAAACAAGGATATCAACATCCCTAGGAAACATATTACATACAGCTAGACATAAACAAGGATATCAACATCCCTAGGAAACATATTACATACAGCTAGACATAAACAAGGATATCAACATCCCTAGGAAACATATTACATACAGCTAGACATAAACAAGGATATCAACTTCCATAGGAAACATATTACATACAGCTAGACATAAACAAGGATATCAACATCCATATGAAACAAATTACATACAGCTAGACATAAACAAGGATATCAACATCCATATGAAACAAATTACATACAGCTAGACATAAACAAGGATAACAACATCCATAGGAAACAACTTACATACAGCTAGACATAAACAAGGATAACAACATCCATAGGAAACATATTACAAACAGCTAGACATAAACAAGGATATCAACTTCCATAGGAAACATATTACATACAGCTAGACATAAACAAGGATAACAACATCCCTAGGAAACATATTACATACAGCTAGACATAAACAAGGATATCAACATCCCTAGGAAACATATTACATACAGCTAGACATAAACAAGGATATCAACATCCCTAGGAAACATATTACATACAGCTAGACATAAACAAGGATATCAACATACCTAGGAAACATATTACATACAGCTATAAACAAGGATATCAACTTCCATAGGAAACATATTACATACAGCTAGACATAAACAAGGATATCAACATCCATAGGAAACATATTACATACAGCTAGACATAAACAAGGATAACAACATCCATAGGAAACATATTACATACAGCTAGACATAAACAAGGATATCAACATCCCTAGGAAACATATTACATACAGCTAGACATAAACAAGGATATCAACTTCCATAGGAAACATATTACATACAGCTAGACATAAACAAGGATATCAACATCCATAGGAAACATATTACATACAGCTAGACATAAACAAGGATAACAACATCCATAGGAAACATATTACATACAGCTAGACATAAACAAGGATATCAACTTCCATAGGAAACATATTACATACAGCTAGACATAAACAAGGATAACAACATCCATAGGAAACATATTACATACAGCTAGACATAAACAAGGATATCAACATCCATAGGAAACATATTACATACAGCTAGACATAAACAAGGATATTAACTTCCATAGGAAACATATTACATACAGCTAGACATAAACAAGGATATCAACATCCATAGGAAACATATTACATACAGCTAGACATAAACAAGGATAACAACATCCATAGGAAACATATTACATACAGCTAGACATAAACAAGGATAACAACATCCATATGAAACATATTACATACAGCTAGACATAAACAAGGATAACAACATCCATAGGAAATATATTACATACAGCTAGACATAAACAAGGATATCAACACCCATAGGAAATATAGTACATACAGCTAGACATAAACAAGGATAACAACATCCATAGGAAACATATTACATACAGCTAGACATAAACAAGGATAACAACATGCATAGGAAACATATTACACACAGCTAGACATAAACAAGGATAACAACATACATAGGAAACATATTACATACAGCTAGACATAAACAAGGATACCAACATACATAGGAAACATATTACATACAGCTAGACATAAACAAGGATAACAACATGCATAGGAAACATATTACCTAGAGCTAGACATAAACAAGGATAACAACATACATAGGAAACATATTACATACAGCTAGACATAAACAAGGATAACAACATCCATATGAAACATATTACATACAGCTAGACATAAACAAGGATAACAACATCCATAGGGAATATATTACATACAGCTAGACATAAACAGGAATAACAACATCCATAGGAAACATATTATATACAGCTAGACATAAACAAGGATAACAACATACATAGGAAACATATTACATACAGCTAGACATAAACAAGGATAACAACTTCCATAGGAAACATATTACATACAGCTAGACATAAACAAGGATAACAACATCCATAGGAAACATATTACATACAGCTAGACATAAACAAGGATATCAACATCCATAGGAAACATATTACATACAGCTAGACATAAACAAGGATATCAACTTCCATAGGAAACATATTACATACAGCTAGACATAAACAAGGATATCAACATCCATAGGAAACATATTACATACAGCTAGACATAAACAAGGATAACAACATCCATAGAAAACATATTACATACAGCTAGACATAAACAAGGATATCAACTTCCATAGGAAACATATTACATACAGCTAGACATAAACAAGGATAACAACATCCATAGGAAACATATTACATACAGCTAGACATAAACAAGGATATCAACATCCATAGGAAACATATTACATACAGCTAGACATAAACAAGGATATCAACTTCCATAGGAAACATATTACATACAGCTAGACATAAACAAGGATATCAACATCCATAGGAAACATATTACATACAGCTAGACATAAACAAGGATAACAACATCCATAGGAAACATATTACATACAGCTAGACATAAACAAGGATAACAACATCCATATGAAACATATTACATACAGCTAGACATAAACAAGGATAACAACATCCATAGGAAATATATTACATACAGCTAGACATAAACAAGGATATCAACACCCATAGGAAATATAGTACATACAGCTAGACATAAACAAGGATAACAACATCCATAGGAAACATATTACATACAGCTAGACATAAACAAGGATAACAACATACATAGGAAACATATTACATACAGCTAGACATAAACAAGGATAACAACATCCATAGGAAACATATTACATACAGCTAGACATAAACAAGGATAACAACATGCATAGGAAACATATTACCTAGAGCTAGACATAAACAAGGCTAACAACATACATAGGAAACATATTACATACAGCTAGACATAAACAAGAATAACAACATACATAGGAAACATATTACATACAGCTAGACATAAACAAGGATAACAACATGCATAGGAAACATATTACATACAGCTAGACATAAACAAGAATAACAACATACATAGGAAATTTTACATAACAATATACATATGAAATACTTAAATATAAAAGTAGTAAGGTTTTTTTTAAATTGATGGTTCGAATGGTTTGTACTCTTTAGGGCATCTGTATAAAAGCCTTGGCGTTGTTTAAGTTTATTTTACTGACCTAACCCTCTCTCTCCTGATGGCTAAGGGCGAGACAACAAGTCCAAACATATGAAATACTAAGGTTTTTTTTGTCCATCACGATACCGCTTATTTCTGAATCGTTTGAGTTCTCCATTTTATGAAAGAGCCACATATGTCCCTGTGAGGATTTAAATGTTTTATTTAAAAATGAACTAAAAGATAAGAGCGAATTAAAATACTGATCAAGAAAAAAATACGTTTTTGACAGACAGGCAGAGAAAGTGAGTTATAGAGTAGAGTGTCAAAAATTTTAAAATTTTAATTGTTTACCTTATCAGGAAGTCAATAATTTGTTTTCCACAAATAGATTGATGATGGACATGCAGGAAACTATACTTTTAAGTACAGAGTAGCTTCGATGGAGAAAAAAAGAGGATGCTAGAGATAAGGAGTCTGAAAAGGCATGTAATGAAGGATAATAGATTCATACCAGAGACAAAAGAACATTAAGCATTTTCCTATTAAGTTACTCACACAGTAAATATTAGAGCTCTGCAACCGCCAAATATTTTTGTGGATTTTTTGTTGAATCATCTTTTTAAGTAAAAGCATCTAGGGGCTTTTATATTTGTAAATATATTTTTTGTAAGGAAACTGAGTTGGCATAGACCATCCCAAAAGTTAGATTTAAAAATATAGCCATAAACTAAACCAAGACCTATACGAAGCTTTGGTAATATAAAATGAATAAATCAACCGGTTCAGGTGTTAGATACAAATAAGAAATGTTCCTAATTTATTTTCGGAATAGAATGCTTTGACTCCTACAATGTATCTCTACCAGAAAAAAAGTCGTGCAATAAAAGGCAGTCACAAGCTACATAGTAAACTTCAATGAAAGATACGTAACCATGATTATGGGTGATATTAAACAAAAAATAAACAGCGGTATAAGCAGTAAAAATGCGGCTTCAATATAAAATCAGACGTTTCACTCCTTAAAAAGTAAATCCTTAATTTTTTTATTTGTCTAACAATTATAGAGTAAGAACAAATAACAACTTGTTTTTTAATGACCATTGCAAAATGAACAAATATTTGTTTGGTTTTTTTTTAACTTAATAATAGCAGTTTTATTTATCTTAAGGAAAAGTTAGAACTTTTATTTTTCCTAGAATTTTTTTTATAAATCTTTAGAAACTTAAAATATAAAATTACTTAACAAAATATTTTGTTTTCTCGGTTTAAATTTAATGAAATTTGCTCTAAAACATGAATTAAGCTATTAATGTTTACATATTGTCAGGACTCAACAGGGATAATACAATGGCAGATAAATTGATGTACATTCCCAATCACGAAAACAAAAATTACCCCTTTTGTAGATTACAATTAGTGGTTGAAGCTTTTAAACACTCAATATAAAGAACCAACCAATAAAAATTCAATATATTCCCAAATAAGTGAATGAATAAGAAAACGCTGTTTTAAAACTTTGGGGACTTGTATAATTAACAGCCCAATATTCCCTTCCTCCCTGGCATCTTGTATTGGCAATGGACTTATTTGAAAAGAAGTTGATAAGGTGGGCAAAAACTGAAGTGGTTGACTTGATTATTTAGTAGATGGAACAATTATGTGTTTTTGCACATTTCTTGTGGATAATAATTTCTATTTGGCGACCTTGCAACTTTTGCCACATGATCAATTAGTGCAGGGATAAGACAATAGAAGGTAAAATATGAACCCACAAAAAAAATTCTTTTGAAATTAATTGGAAATACGGAGATTTCTCGTTATTTTGTAGTTCTTTATTCGACTATGCTCCTTATGAAAACTGCCTATTTTTGTCACCTAAATTTTAATGATAAATATGCCTTTGATAGCTTGTAAATATAGAGTTAATGTTATGTAGACCAATTTAACTGCCATTAGCCCTTCCCTCCCTTTATTTGTTCAAATATAAAAACTCTTCTTTTTTTCGCATGGACATACTTTTCCTTGTTACTATGAGAGATATTCAAGGTTAATTATGTTCACTTTTTTCAGAACATCCAATTATATCAGACAGAAATGGATATGTAGATGATATTAAAGTTTATGTCGGAATTTCTTTCAATTATTATTCTATGGATACATAAAGCTGTATGATTTTTTGTGTGTCCTTTAACCATTGACCCGATATAGATATTTCAAGTTTTAGGAAACATTTACAAATTTTTCGTTATGGGTTTAGGCTATTTCTTAAGTCACATTCCTCCCCCTTCAAATGAGAACCCCTAGAAGCTAGGGTCTATTTATCCCGCGTTATAAAAATGAAAGTTGAAAGTTCTTGAAAGATAGTGAACTATAATTTTGTGTACATCCCCAATGATGATAATGATTAAATTACCCATCGCGTGAATTAGAATAATTGTTTTAAAAGTTTTTTTTTGAAACAACCAATCATAATTCAAGTATTCAAAGTTTCCGAGCCAACGAATAAGAAAACGTGGTTGTAAAACTTTGGTGACAATAAAAATTACAGTCAAACTTGAACAAGATGTTTATAATTAAAGTCAGTTTGAAATGAACAAAGCGTTCGATAGTAGAATTAAAACATAAAAGACGTGCTATAATAGCGGATATAGGATATACGTGGTTATATTGAAAGGGGAAATTTTGTCGTCAATTTAGTTTGCAAATAGGGACGTCATTCCTTGGTCAGGTTCATCCAGTAGGAGAGAATGGGGATAAAGGGGGTGGATTGTGGTGTGGATATCGTTATTTTAGCCAGCTTTGAGTATATGAAAATCTGTTGCAACATCCAATGCTAATATTGTTAGGTTAGAATACCCAAAAACTTTTATGATATGTACTTTAATTATCTATATCTTCTAGTATTTTTTTCCTTAATGATAACTTTAAGGCAATACAATAATTCCTTTATCCCCTGTGAGAACCATTATTGGGTATAATTAAATGGTATATAATTATACAGAATAGGAATACATGTATGCCTGCATAGATGTCTGGCAGATATTTAGTGGCCATGCTTGTCAATAATTATAGTATATCTGAGTGTACTGTACAAGGAAATAACCTTTCCAAACTTTTTTTTTAGAGATTCATAGTGAAAGATTGTCGAGACATCAGTAAAATGGGCTTAAACAACGCCTTCAATTCAAAGCCATGACCTAGCTTGTTAAGTTACATATAGTCGACATAAACGTTATTAGATTGTAAGCAAACACAAATCATCTTAGTTTCACAGAGTAACTGATGAAAAATTCTTTGTTTAGGAATTACTATGTTGAGAATGTTGCCTGGGTGGACTCAACAACCTGGACTATCACTTGGTTAACCAGAGAACAGGATTTCAGGATTGTATCACTCTGCAAGACTTCTGGAGCTTGTTCTCAGGTATAGAACATCTATCTATCTACCTCTCTCTATCTATCTATCTATCCATCCATCTACCTGTATATCTATATATCTGGAGACTTGGTTAACCAGAGAACAGGATTTCAGGATTGTATCACTCTGCAAGACTTCTGGAGCTTGTTCTCAGGTATAGAACATCTATCTATCTACCTCTCTCTATCTATCTATCTATCCATCCATCTACCTGTATATCTATATATCTGAAGACTTGGTTAACCAGAGAACAGGATTTCAGGATTGTATCACTCTGCAAGACTTCTGGAGCTTGTTCTCAGGTATAGAACATCTATCTATCTAACTCTCTATATCTATCTATCTATCCATCCATCTACCTGTATATCTATATATCTGGAGACTTGGTTAACCAGAGAACAGGATTTTAGGATTTTATCACTCTGCAAGACTTCTGAAGCTTGTTCTCAGGAAGAAAATATCTATCTATCTACCTCTCTCTATCTCTCTCTCTCTCTCTCTCTCTCTATTTATCTATACATTCATCTACCTGTATATCTATATATCTGGAGACTTGGTTAACCAGAGAACAGGATTACAGGATTTTATCAATCTGAAAGACTTCTGGAGCTTGTTCTCAAGAAGGAAATATCTATCTATCTACCTCTCTCTATCTATCCATCCATCTACCAGTATATCTGTATATCTAAACACATGGTTAACTAGAGAACAGGATTTCAGGATTGTATCACTCTGCAAGACTTCTGGAGCTTGACCTCAGGTATAGAATATCTATCTGTCTATCTTTACATCTCTCTCAACCTATCTACCTATGTTGACTAGAGTAAAGGATTTCAGTATTGTATCACTCTGCAAGACTTCTGGTGCTTGCTCTCAGGAAGGAAATATCTACCTCTCTCTTTCTCTCTATATATCCATCCATCTACCAGTATATCTGAGAACAGAACTAGAGAACAGGATTTCAGGATTGTATCACTCTGCAAGACTTCTGGAGCTTGTTATCAGGTTGAGAATACCTCTCCATGTACTTTCTATATATCTAACCATCTAGTTCTATTTATATTTATCTACTACTCTATCTATCTATCTACCTTCCTATCTTTCTATCTATCAAGAGATAGGATGGATTTTAGGAGTGTGCATTTGAAGGCTTTTGGTGCTTTCTGTTATTTATCATATTTGGTTAATATTTATATCTTTTTATCTCCGTTTGTATTGTTCTATTCTGCACATTAATGATTTCATTGGTAAAAATACTCAAAAAACATAATGTACATTATAAAGCTGCAGGTATTACATTATATTGTATCTTTCTATCTGCTTCTGTATTGTTCTGTTCTATATATTAATGATTTTATTGGTAAAAATACATAGAAAACATAATGTACATTATAAAGCTGTAGGTATTACATAATTGACTAAGCTTAGTACACAGGGATAAGGATGTGCCAACTAAAGAAAAAAATAATTTGCCCCAAATATTTTGCAAGTAAAGTTGCTATTGTTATGCATTTTTTCCGGGGAGGGGGGATGAACTCACTAACTTTATGCACATGGTTAAAACCACGTGGGAGTTCATTTAAGTAGCACGTTGGGATATGACAGTATTTGTTATTTCAGACCTTGGGCCTAAATTTTTGCCCACGAGAATTTTATATTATATTTTAACCTTATAATATTATGACTTTTGTCTTATTAGTGGTGCTGGTCATTATATTACATACAATCTTTTATTTCTACATTAGATGAATTGAATATACAATTTTATACTCATTTGTTAGTAGCAATATAATACTATATCCCCGCAAAGTAGTTTGATGTACACATTAACATCCATAACATTGATTGTATCCCCCTGACAGATATATCAATTACATCTTATGCCCAGTAATAATACATAAAACATGGATCTACTTAACTCTTACCTTTACAGATACATTACTAGCGGCTTAGCCTCTATCATCTAGGGATTATACAAGAAAAAGAATAACCCATATTTTAATTTTTCTTAGCTATATAATCAACTTTATAAAAAAATGAAATATTAACAGCTTTTTGCTTTGTTGTTTTATTTTTTTAAGCAAACGATAAAAGTATATTTTAGTAACCTCAACTTTTATATAGCGAAGCTACTTTAAAATTCCCTTTGTCTGTCCATCCAAGTCATTCCGTAACGCTATAGGGAAATGCGAATTTCTCGGCTACAATTAAAAATGACATAAATCTATAGAATGCTACATTGTTTTTTAATGTTTTCTCTCTTTTTTATTGTTTTAATAACTTAAAATCTGCAATATAACTTAGTTTGTCTGTCTGTTCATTCCATTATTTTTTTAAGATCTGCTACTTATGGATGTTGTCAACCTAGTGTTTTATAAAAGAACTAAAAAAGTGTTTAGTTTTGGTAATTATAAAATCCACAACAAAAATAAAATAATAAAATGCCTTTATTCTAATTTAAATAATTATTATTCACAAAATATTGCATTAATATGCCAATATTCATTTCCTTTTTATTACATGAACATGATTTATTATGAGAAAATGCAGGTAGTATATGTCAGGGAGGGAGTGTTTATTACTCTAGTCCCCAATGTTTTATAATTACGTTTACTTATTCGTTGGATTATCAACTTTGGGGACTTATATTGAATTTTAATTTTTTGATTCATTAAGTGTCAAACGTTTTAACCACATATTTTAGTGTACAGAAGGGGTAATTTTGTGTATCATCATTGGGGATGTACATCAATTTAACGACCATTGTCTTATCCCTTTAGATCCCTGCATGTATGGTTATAATTCATACTTTTAATACATTAGCATGTAATAATACTTTTTATATCACAAGAAGTGCTAACAATGCAGGATAAAAAAAAATATTTATAATCCTAAAACATCCAAACAATTTTTTCCAATAAAACTTTAATTTAATCAGTAACTAATTTTCCTCTTACAGACTAGTAATGATTTAAGATTAAATTTCTTAAAATAACATATTCCTATTATAAAACTATCTAACATCATTTATTTGATCTATCTATTGAAATTGTCTATATATATACATACTTCCAGAAATTATACAAGCAATATTCAAATCATTTGTAACATTTCCGTTATAATAACCATACAATTTATCTGTATGTCATATATTATTTCAGTTATTTATCACTACAGATATTTATCTTCTTTAGGAATCATTTGAGCCAGCTTCAAATTAATGGGTATAATAGCCTATCACATGTTCATTAATATACCTTTTTAACTTATCTATCTATCTATAATTCATCCTCCTATCTATCACAGTATACTGCTATTTATCTATATTTCTTGGAATCATTTGAGCCAGCTTCAAACTAATGGGTATAATAGCCTATCACCTGTTCATTAATATACCTTTTTAACTTATCTATCTATCTATAATTCATCCTCCTATCTATCACAGTATACTGCTATTTATCTATATTTCTTGGAATCATTTGAGCCAGCTTCAAATTAATGGGTATAATAGCCTATCACCTGTTCATTAATATACCTTTTTAACTTATCTATCTATCTATAATTCATCCTCCTATCTATCACAGTATACTGCTATTTATCTATATTTCTTGGAATCATTTGAGCCAGCTTCAAATTATGGGTATAATAGCCTATCACCTGTTCATTAATATACCTTTTTAACTTATCTATCTATCTGTAATTCATCCATCTATCTATCAAGTAATACTGCTATTCATATATCTTTTTATGAATTATTTGAGCCAGCCTCAAATTATGGGTATAATAGCCTTTCACCTTTAGATAATAATAACAATCATATCTATCTATCTATCTATATTCCATCATGATATCCATTTTTCTAGGAATTATTTGAGCCAGCCTCTAATTATGGGTATAATAGCCTCTCACCTATCCATCAGAAGCCAGTGCTTAACAGGCAGGATAATTTAAAAATGCATCTCAATCAAATATTTGGAGGAAAATTATCTTTGAGATTATATTTGTGCATAATTGCTGGTATAACAAGAATGATTTTGTACAGTGTAATTTAGAAAGAAAGACTGATTTAAACATATAAAAAATTGTATGGGGCATTGTATCTATACAAAATAGCCTAAAACCAAACCATTTTAACATACAAACAACTCTTTAAAATAGTATTTCATTTCCTTTGATAAGTATAAGATGATTAGATATTCTCATCAGATATTTTATTGTGTTTCCTACCCGCATGGTCATTACTACATAGTACATACACATTAATTAGAGAAAAAGGATAATCAAGTAATCAAAAATTAAATATTCTACCTCTATTTGTGTTTCAGAGGTTCGATTAAATAAATTACTATTAGATGGACCTTTATTTACAACTTTGACAATAAAAAGGTATATAATCTGTGGTGAAAAATCTAATGAAATCAATTTAAAGATTTAAAAAGATACACTAGTTTTTACCGGCAAATATTTAAATGATTAAAAAAATTTTACAAAACAGATTTGACTAAAAATAATTCCAGCTTTAATGTAATTTAAAATCATATGCTTATTTAATTTAGCTAAAAAAATTATTCTTTATAAGCTGTAGAATAAAAGTAATTGTTGTTTAATTACAAGTTTAAGATTGTCAAAATTAACCAATCAATGTGATTAACCCTCTATGCCAGAGATTTATGTAATAGTGAGACTATAATTTTTCCTGGTTCTTTTATAACATGTATGTACTAATAGTATTTATATTGCAGTTAAGTTTATACACAAAAAGTAAATTGTAGTATATCAAATTTGAAATAAAACTATTATGTCTATGCCTATTTGATGGTTGTAAAAGGCTCCTCTCAAGGACATACATGTTTTTTTTTATTTTGGGGAGGAAAAGGGTACCAATCTCAAAATGGTGGGTTAATTCAAATAGTTTAATAAGGGAGGTATATATGGACTGTAATATATATTAGTACCCAAAGTAACATAAGTATGCCCTCTTATTTATTGGGTCAAAAACTTTGATAATCATCAATATACCATCCATTGTCTTATCCCTTAAGCAAAAATAGATGCATTATTTTATATTTTACACAGAGATCTAACAAAAATGGCGTACATAGCTCTTAAATTAGAGGGAGAACTGGGGCTTTTCCCTCACATACACATCAAGGAAAAGATAGCATATTGGAAGTTTAACATTCTTGTTTCTTCAATCACCTTTAAAATTTATTGACTTTTTTTGCTGTTTTATAATTTGGTCTTGATGTAGATTATAACCTGTTAAGGATCATAAAGGCTGTGCATTTAGGGCCCTGTACTTAAAAGGGCAAGAAAAAAGATCACACAAATAGCCTAAACCTATCCCAGGGCTTAAATTTAAAGATAAGTTAGCCTAAAACCATCCCAGGACAATGTTAATTTTCCCTAATAGTAGAACTCAATTTAGTTCAGAGCTGGATCTTTAAATCATTTTAGTGGGGAGCAAGATCAAGGTGCGCCGAATTTCAGCCAATCACAGCGCGGCATTTCATAAAATGATGTGCTCTCATTGGTGAAAAGTTGGCTCACCCCGATCTGGCTCACCATTAAAATGATTTAAAGATCCAGCTCAGTAGTTGAAATCTAAAGCTAGAAAACAGGAAGAGAAAATGCTAATCTTTCAATAAAACTAGAATCTGAATTCTGACGGTATAAAAGGTCCTCAGATTGTGACACATGGAGCTTGGAGAGTTAAACAACTTCTAGACTGGGACCAAAACTACATGTAAGTGTTTTTTCGGCTTTTGTAACTGTATCAAGCAACTAAAAGCCCATATATTTATTGACCTTAAGTTGTATATACATCTATCTTATCTTACATTTTTTCATAATTTACGAGAAGCAACCCTTACACCTTATTTTGAAAATAAAATAGTCTAAAACTATCCTAGGAGCAATGCGAAGTTAAAGTGATTTACTTTTTCTTGAATTCTTTTACTTGCTTGAACTAAATTTAAATTGAATAATGCAAAGTTTTGTGTAAATCTTTTAAATCTGTTTATCTTTGTACGTATGTGCATTAATAATGGATTTATTATTTCCTGGATACTTTACCAGATTATAATAATAATAATAATTTATTTCAGGAAGTTAATAGTACAATATTGCATAGAGAAAATAGTCCACTGATTATTGTGTTCTCTAAAAAAGTGAAACTTGTAGCGGGCTAAATTAATGATCCCCTTCATCCATTCCCTTCACCACTCCCCCATACGAATTGACCAATAATGATTTAGTAAGTAGCAACCTAAATTTATCTTTCTCCTGTCATGATATTCAAGTATACTCTACATCCATTATATTAACAACAATTTTATGATGAACTAATAGGTCACTTATGTTATGTATTTTTGGTTAAGTTGAGAAAAAAATTCAGCTCTCGATGTACAAAATGTTAATGTATGTTATTGATCATACAAGCACAGTAATATCTCATGTGTAATTAATTGTGCATTTGTGTACTGCATATATGTACATTGTACAAAAATATATATTCTTAGTTCTGCTTTTAAGGGATAAGACAATGGAAGATAAATTGATCTACAACCCCACAAAATTGGGGTAATTTTCTGTGTATTAAAGTTATGGTTGATTGATTAGTTTTGTCACTTTTAGTATCCAGCGTTTTTGAGCTAACGAATAAGATTGGTTATAAAACTTTGGTTACCAGTTTAATTTACAGTACATTGTCCCCTCACTCTCTGGTTGTACCCAAAAAAAATGTATTTGTGTGTTTTCTTCATAAATGCTGTGTACAAAGAAGACTTGGTTTGTAAATTTATTTGTTGCAAAGCATTTGTCTGTTAGTCTGTTTACTTAGATATCTGGACATTGGACAGTAATAGTTATTTCTCGCATCGTATTATAAACGACTTTCCGCGGATATAAAATGTACAATTATAAGATTAAAACTAGTTTTTTAGCCCCGAGATGCCAAAGGCACCGGCTAAAAAAACTGGTTTTAATCTTATGACTGTACATTTTTGTATTCGCAGAAAGCTGGATATGATACGATGCTAGACATAGTTTTTTCGTATGGTAAGAGCCGGTTCCTATCCACCGGATTCGAATGAATACGAGAAATTATATTAACCCGTTCTCTAAAAATTTTGGGGGCTTGTTAAAGATCCTGATTAATTGGTAGAAACTTGCAGTGACTAATCTTTTTAATAATGAATTTTTATCTACAGGGATTAGTTTTCTAATTTATCACTCAATCTATTATCCCTTCAGATCAATGTTTTTGTAAATATTCCAACAAATATTTAACAAATAAATCACCATTATCACCAACAGCTTTATACAACAAGATCCATGTAAGCTAAAATTATTTCAAAATCAATTCAGCTTTTTTATTTAGTAGATAAGCTTGATATCAAATTAAATGTATCATTCTTGTTTTTATTAGAAAAACTGTGTTTAAACTAAATTAAACCATTTTGTCTTTTTTTTAGTTTGTTGTGCAAGGGATGTGTAACTTTTACTATAAATAAGGATCTGAATATGTATCTAAATAGTTTTTGGTATCTGCAGCTGCTCAAATATATATTACTAGCGGCTTTGCCCCTAGAGGCCGCTAGAAGTACTTGAAGAGGGAGTTGAAATCCTTAACCCAATTTTTTAATTTTAGTTTTTTTTAAATATTTTTTTTGGCGATTCTTCTTTCCCAAAACAGTTATAAACCTTCCCAGGACCTATGAGAACCCGATCGGTTCAGCTTTTAACGAAATTCATCAGTACAAAAGTTTGCAATGCCTTCTCCCTGATACAATTCTCTAGTATTGTCTGAGTAATTGTCTCATTTTCTTGGTTGGCAGCAAATGAAAAAGCTAAATTTTGCAGCCACTATCACCCAAAACAAGAATGACAATTGTCGAAAGGGAAAATTTATATACTTTAAAATAAAGTAGTTCGGTATTTTGTCTGTAGTCAACATCCTACCTAGCACCGAACCGATCGAGTTTTCCATTTTATGACAGCTTTATATAGTTCCGTGGATGGTTTTAGGCTATGTAATTCTTATATATAAGTTTGGTTTTAGGCTATGTAATTCTTATATATAAGTTTGGTTTTAGGCAATGTCCTACTTTCCTTACTCCTAGAAAATACATAGCTACTATTTGCTAGGAGCGCAGCCGATAGCTTTTTAAAAAAGTAATAATGTACTTCTCATTTTTAAGCTTGCTTTACCCATTTCATTTGGGCTTATTTCCCTATGAATTCTAATTTCACTTTTGGAATTTATAGGATGATTATTATGACAATTGTTGCGGCAAAAAAATGCATTACTTTCAACAAGTATTTGGCTGTAGCTCTTCCTAAATTTGATTTTAGATTTAAATATTTTATTATCCCTTATTTCATAGCTGATAGCATTATATTGTAAATTATGAAAGTACAGTCAGCCGAACTGAAATTGTCTAAATAAAGAAAAGCTTCACAAAGAATGAGGAAAGGAGGCGAGAACAATCATTTTAGATTACCAATATGTAACTCATTACCACTTTAGAAAGATAGAGCCAACAACTTGATAATAGTTTTGGGTTCGAATCCACAATACGTATAATATAAAAGTAACAACTATATCTTCTAATAGGTCTTGGGAGGGAACCACCACCTTCAAAAAATAAATCACGCAAGAAAAAGGTTATCTCCAAGTTATCTTTGGAGGGTGGAGGTACCTTCCCCTAAATTAATTATAAACCTTAGAAACATTTTCAAAGAATGTTTCTATGAAATATGAAAAAAATAAGAATTACAGTGAAAAAAAATTCTGTATTCAATTATGTTCATGACTATCATAGCAATGATAAGCTAACAATTACGTAGACATTATAAAATAGTAAAAGTGCGTATAAATTAATAATAGAAGGACAAAATAGAGAAAGTACAAAAAGATCGTGCCTATAGAGTAGCTCCACTACCAAAAAAAAAGGAAAATTGGAAAGGAAAAAACAGAATAAAAGATGTTTTCTGTGACATAATATAAGGAAACCACTTGGAATAGAATATATTAACATCAACAATAACAGATATATACAAACATAGACTCATTGAAACAAGAACAATTATGTCCATAAGTAGAACAAAAATAACGATTGATATCCGGTGGATCTGAACCGATTCTCAGCCATACTGAAAAATCATGTTTTCTGTCCTGAAGTGATGAGTAAATTTAGTTTTACATGGCAGAAATCTCACAAAATTTAATGGTTAGGAATGAAAATAAAATATTGGATTTATTATTACTTAGATCCTACACTAGGCTAATACAGTGAAACTTGTAGCTGGCTAAAATAACGATCCTTCCATCCCCTTTTCTCCTACTATATGAACAAACTGACCAAGAAGTCCATGTTAGCAACATAAATTAACGACAATTTTTCCCCTGTCAAAATATCCACGTATATTTGATATACATTAATAAAATAAAATTACACTGATACTTAGACAGCTTCTATATTTGTATTTGCTATTTGTATTTGTCTATACTAATATGTAAATGGTAAGTCTGCAATCATTGTTTTGGCATCAATCCAAACACTTTTTCTTCAAGTGATATATCATTGGGCTTTACTATTTTGTACATTTTTATTTTTATGATTAACTTGTTGTTTTTGTTGCTAGTAAGACTATTTTTAGTGTTGAAAAGAATAGCGGAAAAGTCTAGAGCAAAATAGTTTAATGTATTTTACCTCTATTGTTCGAATGAATTTAGATCAATTTAGTTTGGAAATTCCTTAACTCTTTTTGAATTTTGAAAGAAGAAAATTATATCCCTTGCTGGGGCTCTTGTTCTGAGGGGAACTAATCCTATGGTGTACTATCCCTGTAGGGCTCCTTTAACCTTTAGCTGACCTAACTTTACCTTTATAAAAATTAATATTTTTTTCATTTTACTTGTTTTGCTTTTTAACTTCTTTCTAAGGTAGGTAAGCCTAACAAAATTAATCATAATTAAATAAATCGATACATTTATTATTACTTGGATATTGCTGGCTTAAATACGATACTCTTAATCCACCTCCTCTCCCCTCCTACTGGATTAACGAACTTACCAACAATTAAGGTTTTTATTAGCAAGCTAAATTGCCCACAAATTTCCCCCTGTCATGATATCCACGTATATCCTATAAACATTATTAAATATGATGAAATAGAGAATGTTCATATGAGACAACTTTCACTGTGTCAACCTTTTTATACTAAAACAAAGGTACAGCCAAAGGATGGGTATTATTTGCAATGTTCATCAAAATAAAGTTTGGTGATTGAACAGGTTATGTGTAAAGAGAAATATTTCTGCCAAATAAAAAATATTTAAATCAAGTTTTCTTGTAAGTCAAAATACTATTTGTTATAGTATTTCGAGCAATCCTTTGATTGACACAATAAAAACTGTCCCGAATTTGTATTAATTTTGAGGAACACGACTCCAGTGACGTCATATTTTTCTTTCCCGAAAAAGGGAAGGGGGGAAGAAAATCTCTTCAAAAGAGATGGGGAAAACTCCCTTTTCTTCCATCTCTTTTTTCTTCCCCCCTTCCCTTTTTTTTCTTTCCCCCTTCTCTTTTTCGGGAAAGAAAAATATGACGTAACTGGAGTCGTGTTCCTCAAAATTAATACAAATTCGGGACAGTTTTTATTGTGTCCTTTGATTTCATAATTTATGTAAAAAGTATTGATTTGCACATATTTATAGAATTTGGTACTATACCAACCGTTGGCGACTGACATATTAGCAGTTCCTTGATTAATTTACCAAAAAAATCATTTTTTACTGGAACCTTAATTTTCAACCTTCAATAAAAATCACCTAGATTGATAATATCTAGTACTGGTAATTTTTGAACCAGGAAATAAGAGAATTTAAAATCATTTACAAATTCCCAAAAACAGAATATCGCATTAGATACAATAGTACGTTTTTTTATTATATGAAGCTTAAGATTTCCACAACTACGAAACTGATTGAGTTCTACTTTTTAGGAAAGCTAAGTTTAGGTCCCAAGATGGTTTAGGATGTTCCTGCCTCTTTCTCATCTCTTTGAATGCTGCGCCACCACTTGCAAATTATTTATTTTCATCTCTTGTCCAATCCTTGGATTCCTGGTACTATTTGTACACATAAACATAAATATTTATGAGTTACCTAAAAATAGAAACTTGTACTTTATTATTTTTATTGGCCAAAAATGAGCAACAGAAGATAAAAAGCGGCTTTCTTATAATTTATTAAATATAAATTATACGTTTACAAGGTAAAATGTGTAGTCAAATCTAAAAAAAATTCGAACAGCACAACAATTATCTAACTAAAGTATGTCCGTAAGTTTATTTTTACGCGCGCAATCATCACAAACACGTAAATCTGCAAGGCAGCATAAATGTATTTCATCTTTTTACAAAATATAAATTCATCCACCATCATTTGAAAAAATTGACTCTCTAACAATTGCCAATATAAAATTTTTAATGATTCATATATGATAGAAAGTTAAATTATTTTCAATTTAATCATTCTTGTTTGTTTCAGATACTTCACTGGAACAGCTGGAGATCAAGATAGTACACAACATCTATACAGGTTGTAATTTTTTTTCCTTTTATGTCTTTTGAAGAAAGGCTTAATGTTTTTACATTTTCAAACAATTGACAAGATAGTCATATTGTGTATGTTCCTAAATCCCTTTAAAACGGTTGTCTGCAAATATTTTGAATTTGAGTCTGTAATTATTTACGAAATGCAAATGTCAATTGTCATTAACCTATAGAGGTTTGACAATTGTTCTGATAAAAACCTAAAAGTCAACCTTTAATGAACATAAAAAATCTTGCGAAAAATGTGAGGGAAGCAAATCATAGTAGAATATACCTTAAAGTGCCACCCTCGTTTTAGATACCAACCATCTAATTCCCCAACCGACGACCTGGCCTACCTGAATAATAGCCTAGCAGAGCATACAGTCAATGGAGTGACCTGTATCACCTGTGCGACTCCATGCCAGAATTCAAAACCGGTTTTATCCAGTGACAATGCCTTGTTCGTACAGCAATGCATGGGCCCTGGAATTCCGTTTACTCAGGTATAAAAAGTGTTTCATCAGAACTATTTGGGCTCTGGAAAACCTTTTTTTTTTATAAAACATGAGTTTGAACATTACACAATAACAGTTTTTATTATTTTAAGCCACTATTTTTACAGACCAAGTATTTTGAAGTTGCTTACCCTAGCCAAACAATTTTTTTTGGGGTGAAGAAGCCCACATTTTGGATCTGAAAAGTAAAATTGTTAAGGAAGGGCAAGGGGGAATTTAAAATATTTCTAAAAAATTATTTGGCAATCACATAGGGATTATAATTGGGCCAAAGAAAAACTATAAACTACAAGAGGAAAATGTTAATTTTTTGTATCTGTATTTATCCAGGTTTGCTCGACGAGACAAGACAAAGTGGTAGAAAAAAATAAGCCGTGTAACATCATAAAAGGAAGAGATGAGAGTAGTAGTGGGAAAGGAAACCCCTTAAAAAGAGATGGATCTATTGACGTCACACGGTTCATTTTTACTGTCACTATGTCGGGTCTTTTGCTCGACATCAACTGGATAATGTTTTCTCCACTTGAAGAACAACACTGACCTCCAACAGACTGTACAATTATTTATATCTGTATCTATCTAGGTTTGCTCTACATCAACTGAAGAATGTTTCCTCCACTTGGAGAACAACACTGACCTCCAACAGACTCTGCAATTGTATATATCTATATCTATCTAGGTTTGCTCCACCTTAACTGGAGAATTTTTCCTCCACTTGGAGAACAACACTGGAATGTGCAATTATTTATATCTGTATTTATTAAGGTTTGCTCCACATCAACTGGAGAATATTCCCTCCACTTGGAAAACAACACTGAGCTCCAACAGACTATACAAATTATTTATATCTGTATCTATCTAGGTTTGCTCCACATCAAATGGAGAATGTTTTCTCCACTTGGAGAACAACACCGAGCTCCAAAAGACTGTGCAAGAATTCGCTATGGCTCAAACCAAGTTCATTATGGTAAGTTATATTCCAGAATGGCTTCGAAACCGCTGGATTTTAACCGGTTCTTAGCCGTACTTAAAAATCATTAATTGTATCGTATTATAGACAATGTTCAATGAATCATAAAATCTTAATCTAATACCAATTTTGTTAGCCCGGACCTTTGTCCCCTCGGGACTATCAAAACTGGAATTAATCTGACGTAAATTTAGCTTGCTAATACCTCATTTATTTGTCAGTTCGTTCATTCAGTCGGAGGGCCGGGAAAGAATAGTAAAGTGAGTGGATGTGGAGTAAATTGTAATACTTCATTTGTTAATAAAAAAAATGCAATACATTATATATATAAAAACGTGTAAAAAGAAAATGTAAAAATAAAAGAGAAGGTTAAAGGTGGCTGCAATCAATCTACATCTTTTATCTATAATAGATATAATAGGTTAAACCAATAGTAATTTATTTGTTTCAAGTTAGATTAAATATTTGTGGCTGAGCCTGTATTATCAAGGTGTTTGAATATATAGGGATAAATTAAGGTGGATGCACAAAAATTATGTTAGTACTGAATTAGGATGAAAAAAATGAGTATTTTTAGACTTTTTAAGGTTTTTCACAATATCCGTAAAAAGAATAATACGCTTTTAAAGCCAAGGACAGGCTGTTTTTAAGATCTTATTGATTTTTATAGCATAATCCCAATTCGTCCTTTTTCTTCTTGTCACTGTTGAAGAAATTCTTAGTATCTTCTTTTGTTGAAAATGAAATAAAAGTGAGGTAATGTTTCCAATATTAAAAAAAAATTTATAATGTTAAACTCCATAGTAAAAAATAATAAACATGTGCGTTTTTCATTATTATTGAAAACATTGGAGAGAAAAAAATCTTCGAACTGAAAAATATTGAGAAAAAAATCATCCACTGAAAACATCCAATAATATTAATACTAATCTTTCTTTTTTATTCATTGATATAAATATGTCTATTACAAGCAGACAGACACATGTTAGTAAATCTGTTATTTGTCAGGGACACCGGCATACAAAATTAATATTCACTAGAAATATTTTTAAAAGCGAAGCTTTTCTATAATTAGGGTCGGTCCGTCCGTCCGTACGTCCGTCACAGAGAGTTAGCTCTTTTCGTTAATTTAAACAGGTTAGAATTGTCCTATCGATTCCAAACTTTGCATGATGATTCCAATAGTAGTTAGGTACAATTAAGAAAGCGTAGCAACTCTATAAACAATACCAGAATGTCCGTACGTCCATTTTAAACATGTCGATTTTGAAATTTTTTGACAACAAATTTTTGTATGTTAAAATTATACGATTCTTCTGATTTTTTGAAAACTGATTGCTATTACAACAAGGTACAATGTTTTAGGCGAAGCATCTCTATAAACAAGTCCGAAAAATGTTAGTATGTCCTTAAACAGTATCATCTATTTATGCAGTTTTGCAACAAATTTTCTTAAAATATTGTTTGTACTGATGCATTAATATTCGGCTAATTCAGTTCTGATAATCTACAAGTGTTAATGTTCGTTTGTCCTTCCATTTCAGAGCTTCGCTTTTATGGATGCTGTCATCCTTGTTAAAGCTAATGAAGACTATTGGTGATTTGTCTATACACTTTAAGATCATTGAAGTCCTTTGGAAGTCTGGGGTGAAGTCTTTTAAGGGCGAAAAAAAGAGGAAAGCAGTCCTATCCATTTCTTATTTCAGGGGGGTGTTGACATCCTTTTACACCCCCTACCAAACGCCTATGTTTGTGATGCCAACATGTGATGCTTAAATTAACCAATTACGCATAGATATATAAGACCCTCCTTCCATACTTCCAATATTTAACTTTTTATGACCAATATTATGCTAAAGTTATGAAATTAATACAATTTTTAGATAATTAAAATTCTAATTTTTGGCATAAATCCAGGAAGTAAAGGTGTAAGACAATGTACGATAAATTTATGTACAATATCCCCAATAATGATACACAAATTTACCCCTTCTGTAAAATAGATGCTGAAACAATTAGACACCGAACCTAATGAACCAGCTAATCCGAAATCAATAAAAATCCCCAAAGTTGTGAAGCCAACGAATAAGAAACGTTATCATAACACCTTTGGGACTAATAAACAGCCCAATGTCCCATCCCTCCCTCCATAAATCGACTTAGATATCTTAGAAATTATCCCTTTTGCAGTATTTTAAAAATACTTCAGACATATGCAATTAATTAAATGCCATAAGTCGTCCTTTCCCTGCGTCCCTGTGGCTTTTCATTGTGACAGATTCGACAAACTAAACAAGAATACAATTATCCATCAATGACCAGCAGACAGACGGACAGACAGACAAGTAACATGTAATCTAGTAGACAGACAGATAGACAAATAACATGATATCTGACAGACAGACAGACAAGTGACATGTTATCTGGTAGACAGACAGAAAGACAAGTGACATATTATCTGATAGACAGACAGACAGACAAGTGACATGTTATCTGGTAGACAGACAGACAGACAAGTGACATGTTATCTGGTATACAGACAGACAAACAAGTGACATGTAATCTGGTAGACAGACAGACAGACAAAAGACATATAATCTGGTAGATAGACAGACAGACAAGTGACATGTTATCTGGTAGACAAGCCATAGACAATGACATTGTTTTAATAATAGAAAGGTTAGAGGAAAAACGGATATAAAATGAATGGAATCTAAGATTTATCTTTTTAAGATTCATTAATACATTAATAAAATATGGAGAGAAAAAAGTTTAAAGTGTATTTTAATCAGTATTTTATATCTTTTTTTTCAATTTTGAAAACTTGTTAATAAAAGTAGGCTTTTATCATGTTATGTAAATTTGCCTCCTTCCCAATTGAACTTTTTTTATATATATTAAAATTGATTTTCAATTAAAATAGGCTAAACCTTTGTATAGTTTAATGTTTTGTAAATCTGAATCGTATTATTTATTCAGTAATCTTATATCAAGAAAGAAAAAAAAATTTTCTGAGAATGAATATAAGGGTAATGGATTTATTATTACTTTGGATATTACACCAGATTAGCATGTACTCCAATATAAAGTGAATCACATAGCTTGCAAAAATAACGATACTACCCATCCATCCCTTTATCTCATCCCCTTTCCTCCTACTGGATGAAAGTTCCAACCAATAAATCAACTCCATATTAGCAACCTAAATTGACTACAAATTTACCCCTGTCAATATATCCACATATACTATATACATTATAAGGACAAATGTCTATGACAATGATTATTAGAATTAATTAATGCTTCAGTAACAACAATAAGCTTTTTTGTTTCTTTTTTTCCCGATCAAGTCATGAAGAATCTGTTACCGCCCCTTTAATTTGTGAAAGAATGGAGGGTTCCAGGACATATAAGCTTTTTTAAAAGCGGTGAAATGAGTGGTTTCAAATGTTTAACGGGGGTAATTCAAGTTATTTTGAGAGATTAAAATGAGGTGTTTCAAAGTTTTAGGGGGGTAAAACACATATTTACACTCCCCCCCCCCCCCCTATGGATGGTTGGTTATTCTTTATCGCGAGAACTATTTTTTTTAACAATATTAAAACAAAATATATTGTTCTTCTGCATTAGTACACTATAATTGCTTTTAAAAAAAATAACTAATACAATATTTGCCGATCTAATTCATGCCACATGTGGACTACAAACTGCTTTTGTTAAAAGAATATTTTTTATGCTAAATTAGGCGAGATTAAGTTTAGTAAAGGTTAGAAAAGCCCTCAGATATAGTAATTCATAGGAATGGGTTTTGCACTCCGCAGGATTTTATTATCCTGCAAAGGCTAGAAATATTTTTTCTTCGATATTTAAAAAAAGAGAGGGGGGACAAGGGTTCGGTGGTCAAGGAATATGTTGGAGTGAAAGCACCAAGCATTGAAAAGAAAAGATGCAACTATTATTACCCAGATAATATAATGGAGGGAAATATACGGAGGGCTACTAACATCAAAACTTCTTTGTAGGAAAAATCCTTTATTTTTATTATTTTTCTGAATGGTTGCTCCTTTATCTAGATAAATCTTGATCTACATTATATTGATAGTATAATATATGTAAGTATAAAACTGAATGCATGTAGTTTATGCAGTAAACATAATTTTTAGCTACAGCTTTTTTTGTGTTAAATATTTTTTTTTTAAATATCATTTGACAAGGTTTTATTAAAACAGAAGGATGAAATTCATTTGTTTTCCAGTATGGCTTCCAAACCAGTTAATATCCGCTGGATTTAATCCGGTTCTGAGTCATACTGAAAATAAATTCATCTTATTGTATTACGAATAATAGAATCAAAATCATAATATAAATACCTTTAAGGCTTAGAAAACTGGAATTAACATTAAATTAAAGTCTATGACGATTGCTACAATAAATGTTTAGGTAAAGATAGATATATAACCCAGACAACTGCCTGGTTCAAGTGTTGGGATTTTCGTCTGCCAGCAAATTCCTTTCTGTTTTTTTTTGTAGGAACTTGGCTTTTTTAGTATTTCCGACCCTATTGGCTGATATTCAAATACCCAATTAAAGTCGGCACCGGGTCCCCATCCCGTGAACAGTTATTTAAGCCCTTTCCCCCCTAATTTTTGCTTTTATATTGTTACAAATATTTGTTAATTAACAACACTTTGACCTTAGTGTAACATTTAACACTGGTAGTTATTACCCAAAGTTTTATTACAATGTTGTCTTATTCGTTGGCTCAAAAATTATTGGGTACAAAATTTAGTTCAAAACTAGTAGTGACCAAACGTTTCAACCAATAATTTTAATCTACAGTAGGTATACTCTTGTTTAAAATCATTTAGTATGTATATAATTTATTCCTGTAACAGATATACTACTTAGAAAGCTTAGCAACTTAATAATTTTTACTAAATAGTCTGTTCGTTAATTTAAAACATTGTTCTTGTTAGTTTGTTCTACAGTTTAATTTCAAAGCTTCGCTTTAAAGGAAGATGTTCCATCTAACAAAGAATAAACCTATTTAGGTGGAGATAAGCCCTGGTAGGTTGATAAATGTAGAGTTACGACTCCCTGCTGGCTTCAGAGAAAAGGAAGAATTTGCTTTCCCAATGATAGTTCATATGTAAGTTTTGTTTTCATTCTTTATTCCCATGTAATATGTGCAGCACATTTAGAAACTAGAGTTGGCTCGATATAATTATCTCCCTATTGGCTAGTTTTCTATATGCATATCTATTTCTCAATAAATCTATTTTCCTCACCCGGCATTACTATCTAAAAGAAAGTAAATATTTAATAATCTAAATGATTTAAAAAAGATTTTTTAAATTATATTTTTTTCTTTACATTACCATCACCAAAGGGTTAATGATGATGATTACAATTTTAGTTTAATATTTGAACACACAAAGTGTCGCCACAATCGAATTCTTTTAAAATAGAGTTTTCTTAAATTTATTGTATTATAAATCTAAATTTTCTTTTTTATGATTAGAAATTAAATACATTGATATAAGGTAAATAGCAACATGAAATTAAAAAAAGGAATTTATTTTTAATAAAGTAAAATAATGGGTCTTATCGTTCTGGGCAATGAGAGTTTATTATGGATTATTGGAGCACTATGAGTTTTAAACAAATATTCCTTGGAAAACTTGAGCTCGTTTATAGACATTTATTTCCTATATAGATCCGACATGGATCTTGAAGCAATTAAGCAGGCCGTTTTGTACATGTTAAAAATTGGAAGATTTCATTAAATAAAAGTTATCGCAAATATACTTAGTAAATAAGGCTCTTATACGGTCCTTGGCACAAACACAAGAGTTCCAAACGTCGGAGTGGACAAATGTCGGGGTGGAAACCTAACATATTTTTAAAATTTTATAGGTTCAAATGCATATCCCCTGCGGGAGTCTTATTTTTCATATCTTAAACTAACCTAACCTTTATAGAAATACTCCACTATGTCCACTCTGACGTTTGTGACTCCTGCGTTTGTCCTGGAACCTTTTATACAAATAACTTATTAAATGAAAATAAATTATTGGTAATGAGCAATGTAATTGCTGGTTTTTGTTGAGTGTATAATCTTAAAGCTGCCAAAATCAATATAATCCTTCCGACAAGAATGTTTTATAAAAATAATTTTAACCTTTAAAAAGAGTAACAGGATATTTACCTGTTGTCTGTAAATTTGTTTATATTGATGGATCTTTCTAACCGGTGGGCCGATATGGCTTTTCTTTACAGCGAAGTTTCTTGTAGGTCCAGGGAAGATTATCAACTATTTTGAGAGAGAGTACGACAAACCTCCCTACAAAAAAAACCTCTTATTTGACTCATATAAAACAAAAGTATAGATTTATACAGAATATAATTCAATTTTTGTTTTATAAATTTTCAGAGATTCGCTGTTCCCACGTATTGATTTGAATTGGAAAGTTACCTGGATGGATTATCTATCTAGCAACAAGGACTATATCATTGCAAAGGTATACATATTATTTTATCTGTCTATCTGTATATATCTATATTGGATGGATTATCTATCTAGCAACAAGGACTATATCATTGCAAAGGTATTCATATTATTTTATCTATCTATCTGTATATATCTATATGGATGGATTATCTATCTAGCAACATAATCAAAATAAACTATTCGATGTTTTTTTAATTTAGAGTAACAATTTTGATGTTTTTTGACTGAACCAATTTCCTTCGTAACGAAAAAGATTTTACCAGTTTACCTCCCCTTCCTTTTTTGGTTCAAATTAGTTTTTTTTCTACTTTGTACAAAAGTGAGTAGATCAAAAGCAGAAATAGGATATGGATATAATAAATTTACAATTAATTTATCCCCCAAAAAATGTTCACGAATCTAAAGGTTGATCTGCAAAAATCAAAATTCAGAGGGCAAGATTAATTTATTTATTGTCATATCCCTTAATCCATGCTTGCTCTCACCATACACATATGTTATGCTTTTTATGTTATGGATTTAAAAGATGACTACAGGGATATAATGGTTGATAAGTATGTAATTTATATGCCGGTGAAAACAGTTAATTGGACGTGATTCTAGATGTGTGAAAAAACTTACTTACGGTTCATTTTTCATTAGATCTAGTTTTAAAATGTCTGTGCTTTCCCACAAACTGCATAGCTAGCACTAAACCTTCGAACCTCTTTTTTAAAATAAATATGGAGGCCCTGATAGAGGCCCTGCAGGGCTATCCTACCCAATGTAACCTAATCTGACCTTAGAATAATGTAAAAAATGGAATAGTTATTTCTCGTATCGTAATATTTTTAGAACCCTTTATTTATACATATTACACACAAAATGTTTAATTTGGAAAATGCTTTTACTTATAAGCAATATTTAGATTTTTTCTTGTCCCTTTCAACTCTGAGAATAATTTTTCAGATGATATATCCCTCTATCCATGAGTATATCCTAAAACCTTGAGAAAATGTTCTCCTATATTTCATTCAAGTTTACAAATTCGCTGCACTTTCAGGAAAATGATAATAGAGTTAACAGAATGTGCTAGGCTTTTTATGACTTTTTTTCTCAAGCCTCTGGTGTGTTGGCCAAGAGAAAAATAAAGACAGGGATTTAAAGGGATAAGAACGATAATGATACACAAAATTACCCCTTTTGTAGATTACAATTAGTGGTTGAAACAATTGGACATTCAACTTAATGAACCAACCAATAAAATAAAAGTCCCAAAAGTTGTTTACGTATAAATAACGTTATCACGAAACCCTGGGGACTAGTGTACTAAACAACTAATTGTCCCCTTCCTTTCTGGATAAAGAACCCCATCAACCTTTGAATGTTTGTTTTTTAAGGAATGAAAAAGAATTTACGGATTTTTTGTGTATTGGTAGTTAATATGCCTTTCTATACAACTAGCAGCTGCGTCACTTGCATCTAGGTGATAGGTATTAAGAGGAAATAAGTTATCCTAAGTTGCCTAAAACAACCCTGAGACCTATATGAAGCTTATCTAAAAAGAAGAATTCACACTTTCTAACAATTTTACATCTATTGTATCCAGAATGACTCCACATTTTAGAAAACAGCACAAATCTTATTTCAACACATTTTGACAAGCTTTACAAATTCATATTTACAATTTTATTTGATTTATTTCATTATTAGAATATTGTTATTTTGTACATTTTTAATAAGTATGTCTGTGTTAATATCCAGAGAGAGATTAAATATTGGGTTGTTTATTACACTAGTCCTTAAAAGTCTTATAACAACGTTTTCTTGTTGGTTGGCTTAACAACCTTTGGGACTTTAATTTTAATTGATTGGTACAATTAGCTGAGTGTCCAAACATTTCAACCAATAATTGCAATCTACCGAAGGGGTAATTTTTTGTATCATCATTGGTGATGTACATAAATTTATCGACCATTGTCTGAACCCTTTTGATCCCGGGTTTATATCACATACGATCTTTTCAAAAGCGAAGTTTTTCTATAATTAGGGTCGGTCCGTCCGTACGTCCGTACGTAACGGATAGCTTTATTCGTAAATTCAAGCCTGTTAGAATTTTCCTATCGATTTCAAGCTTTGAATGATGATTCCTTAGTAGTTAGGTACGATTTAAAAAGCGTAAAAACTCTATAATCTTTACCAGGATGTCCGTACGTCCATTTTTTACATGTTGATTTTTCACTTTTTTAGCAACAATCTTCTATGAAATAAAATCATCAAATTGATCTGATTTTTGGAATACTGATTTCTATTATAATAAGGTACAATTTTATCTCAATCAATTCCTAAAAATGTCAGTATGTCCTTAAACAGTATTCTAAATTTAAAAAGTTTTGCAACAAATTTATATTTTGTATATATTTTACACTCAACAAGAGTTAATGTACGTATGTCATACCGTTTCAAAGCTATGTTTATATGGATGAAAAAGAAAAACTGATAATTTTATGGGTAACTGAGATTGAGAAAATTTCATTTCTAGGTGTTTCCAAAGCTTTTTTTACTGGTAGATAGATAGGTATACCTAACTTGTATGTTTTTATTTAGATTGACATACCTAACATGGAGAGAAAGAACGAGAGTGTACTTGGTAACGAAGCACATCAAGAAATTATTCAAGTTATGAGGTAAAACTTTTTGTTTATTGTTTTGTGATTTATTGCATTATTTTTTCAATTGTGCTAAGTTGTAACAAAATTGTTTTTCTTTTGGCTATTGATGTCATTTCTTTTAATTTACCTTAGACACATTTAATTAAAACTAGATTTGATTAATACAAATTTATTGATTTATTTTTTACTTACATGCAATCCTAAAATGTATAATGTAGTATGGTTTGTTTTTTAAGCTTTAGGTTTTAAAGACAAGTAAACCGATTGAGTTCTCTATTTAGGGTAGCTTGACACAGGTCCCGAATTTGTTTATTTTAAGATTTATGGGATGGTTTTAAGATATTTTTTTCTATCTTCGAATTCATAGTCCTTAAATGCTATGGGCGAAGCCATTAGTAAAGTAAACAAAAAAAAACAGTTTGTTACTAATTTTAAAGGCAAATTATTTAATCAATTAAAAGTATACCTATAAAAAAAGATGGCTTGACAACTTTTGGGACTTTTATTAAATTTTGAAATGTTCATTAAGTTGAATGTGTAAACGTTTCAACCACTGAAAATCTACAACAGGGGAAATGTTGTACATTATCATTTGGGATGTACATTAATTTATCGGCCATTGACTTATCTCTTAAGATACCTGAGTTGTATCATTAACTATGCTATAACCTATGTTGTATTACTGGACATAATGCTATGAAAAATTGACTAAAGCTTTTAGCTGTTATGATCCTGTTTGGTTAGATACACATGAAAAGAATTATAAATAGTTGTAGCAACACTTGTTACAAGTGCAAATATTCTTTAAATATAGTCTGTATGTAAATTCAGGTATCTATAGGGATAATACAATGGCCGATAAATTTATGTATTGTACATCCCCAATGATAATGCACAAAATTATCGATTCTGTAGATTAAAATTAGTGGTTGAAAAGTTTGAACACTTAACTTTATATACCAAACAATAAAAATTCCCTAGAGTCCCCAAAGTTGTTAAGCCAAAGTATAAGAAAACGTTATTATAGGACTTGGGGACTAGTGTAATTAACAGCACATTGTCCCCTCTCCATATAGCTTATCTCTATTTTTTTTTAACTTTTTACTTTTTTTCTTTATAAAGGTTTTAAAGATATATTTTTAAGGAGGGGTGGGGGGTTAACTTCTTAATGGGGTAATTCGTCTTTATAGAGGGGGGGATTACCCCTTAACCCCTTTAACATCAAATATATGTATGTTTCTTAGTTTCCTTGAGAGAAAGGGATGCTAAGCTTTATACAAAATTAGTTTGCATGTTTAAAAGTACATGGAGGTTGGGGCAAATATTTGTCTAAATGTGACAAAAATACGAGGCAAAAATTGGCAAATTATGCGAATTGCCACAGAAATGCGAATATATATTAAGGTTGAATACAGCTAAGTAAGCTTACTTTATACATATTTTATTCTATTTTTGGCACAGGATACTTTGAGACCAGGGAGTAAGGGGACATTGGGATGTTTGTTACACTAGTTCCCAAAGTTTTATAAAAACATATTTTCGTTCATTGGCTTAGCAACTTTGAGGACTTATTGAAATTTGTTGAGTGTCCAAACGTTTCAATCACTAATTGTAATCTACAGAAGGGATAATTTAAAATCTTTGGAGATACGCATCAATTTATCGGCATTTGTCTTATCCCTTTAGAATCCTGCTTTGAGACTTACTGCTATCCTTTTCTTTATTACAGTTTTATTAAACGTTTTAGCATATACATGTTTACATTTTCGTAAAGAAGTCTGTAATACTGTAAATTTAGATCATCTTTACTTTTTGGGAAAATTTGAATGATTTAAGACAAAAGGTATCAAAAAAAAGATAATGAATGTAAAAAATAACTTTTTATTCATTTTCGAAAGTTTTATTAAATATCTTCATAGCTTAAACGAAATGTCAATTATTTTATTATTCGGATACTTAAGGTTCCAGGACAAACGCAGGAGTCCCAAACGTCGTAGTGGACAAACGCAGGAGTGTTAAAATACTAATTTTATTAAGTATTTCTATACAGATTAAATAGGTTAAGATATGAATGAACAAATAAGCCCCCCGCAGAGGTTAGGCATTTAAAAAACCTATAAGATGGTCTAAAATGGGTTAGGTTAGGTTAAGTGTCCACTCCGACGTTTGGGACTCCTGCGTTTGTCGTGGGACCAAAATTAAATAATAAACATAGCATTATTACAACCTTTATTCCAAGCATGGTCATTCGTTAATGTGACTTGTTTGAGGACACATGCAAGGTGAGGTGATAATGTCATACTGTGCATAAACGTGTAGCTTGAGCTGGCCCTAATGGCTGTACAAAAGTATCTCGTCCCACTCCATACAAGCACTAAAAAAATTGGATGCACGTTCTTTTTATATGTTTGAACGCTATTTCATTCTCATTAAGCCAAATGACAGATAATAAATCTTGAAAGTTTAGATGATCAATACCGGAACTGTACCAATAACAACAATGTGTAGGAACAATCAGACCATGTTATTAGTTATAAAGCGTATACATTTTGGAATGAAAGGGAATTTTTCATTTTTATAATAAGTCAGCTATAAACAGCTGAATTCCTTAAGATAATGCTTTGCTTTGAAAAGTTATTATGTTAAAAAAAATTACTTGTATTATTGCAATACCCTTTATTATACTAAATATTAGCAAAATTCTTTATCTGCTAGAATCCTTTATAAGTTGGATGAATTGACCATTTATGGTAATAACTCTATTTAACAGATGAATATAAATTTGATGTACATATTTACTTGTAAAGATAAACATCAAATCCAAACAGCTTTCATTTACAAAGAGTTTCAACAAACATTAACCCTTACAGATAGGGCCCCAATTCCCACCTTAATAGATCGGGGGGGGGGGGGCTCCAAGAGCCCCCCCCCCCCTCTATCTCGGCTCCTAGTACAGATAAAGACGTAAAAATTTTTTTGGTGGTTCATGTGTATTTTTAGAGAAAATTACTTTTTTCTAGTCATAGCGGTCAGACCGCTCCTTAGCCGCTTTTTACCGGCAGCCGCTAAATTTTAAAACAGCTGTAGAGCGGCCAATTTTGCAGATAGGATGACCAAATTTTAGGACGAACTTTCATTTTTCATAACAAAAAAAATTACTTTTTCTGATCATCGCCGAAAAACGGAAAATAACGGAAACCGCCATTTTCGGCGGTTACGGCGGTAAAACGGCGGTTGGCGGCGCAAATAATATTTTTATCTGATTATTATTGCTCAAGGATTTACCAAAAAAAATTATAGGTCTCTAGCTGTAATAGAAGCCACGATATTCATGATATATGTCTGTAGTAAAAGCCGGACAAAAATCGGTCATAAAGTCGGTCAGGGAGCGGTCAAACGGTCATAACACCACTTTTCTCAGAAGGTCATTGATATCTAAGTATTCACCAAAAAATTTTTAGGTTTCTACCTTATACACAAAAGTCATAATGTAGAAATTAAGATTTATTTAGAATTTTTCAAATTTTTTTTGCTACCCAACCGACTTTGACCGGACACCACGACCGACACAGACCAGATATCCTAATAAAATCAACTCTTGCCGACGTATAATTACTAAACTTAAAAAGTCATGAAGTTACAGCTCTCCATCTTACCTACAACAAAAATGAGATTGAAAAAACTAGAGGAGGGGGCTCTTGGAGCTCTCGGAGCTCCAAGAGCCCCCCCCCCCCCGATCTGTAAGGGTTAATGGATTTAGGATGTACGTGGATATATTGACAGGGGAAAAATTGTCGTCAATTTTACTAGCAAATATGGAACTCATTTATTGGCCAGTTTGCTAATCAAGTAGAAGGGGAGAGGATGGCTTAAGAGGGTGGATACTGATAGCGGGAATCGTTATTTTAGATAGCTGCGAGTTTCAATTTAGTAAAGAACATGAAAACCTGGTGTAACATCCAATTAATAATAAATCTATTCAAACATTCAATTGTATAACCTTAACTTTGTTCAATATTTACAATTTTATGTCGTATTGGTCATAAAATGTACTAGAATTTAAATTACTAATATATTCATTAAGTTTTAATTTAATTAGATTGGTTAAAACAAAGTAAGATCAAAATGGTATATATGATTATATTCTAAATAAATTTAGTAAAAGTATTACTATTTGAAACCTATTAATCTATGGTAGATTAGAACTTCAAACTCTCTTTTTCAGTATGGATTAAACAAAACCTTACTTTTTACTGTATGTTTAAGATTATGTATCCTAAATGTCTTAAAATTACCATTTAAAATGTTTGAAACTTTGCCTTCCCTATTCTTATTATATAAATAGGTAGTATGTGTGTGTGTCTGCCTCTATGTGTTTCTGAAAATCAAGTTGCTACCTAAAATAGTATTTAAGTTTTATTTTCTAGAAATTTTTTATCGGTTCTGGTGTTTATTAAAATTTTGTTAATAAAAAATTAAATGCCTACATATATTTCTTTGTTATTTCATTTTAACTGAATTTATGCATTGGAAAGAAAAAATGTTACAAAACAAATTTTGGATCAAGTCTTATATATCTAAGAATCCACTGAGAATATATACTTAAAACTTAGTTTTAATCAGTAAAAAAATTGTTATTTAATTTTCACACAATTTTTTGAAGTGCTCTGAAAACCAGCTTTAAAAGTATGCGTTGTGATAACTTACTTTTTGAATTAACCTTAAAGATGATGGAAATTTAATATGTAAGGAAATTCAGCGTATCTCCGACATGATCTGAAAATTTAAAATAAAACTTTAAGAATTTGAATTGTCAAAATATAAATTCATGAATAATTCAATCTAAAAGCTTTTTTCATGGAAACATTTTCCACAGGGATACGATGATAGAACAAGAGACTATAAATTTATAATTGATATTTTAGATGTTAAAATTTGTCTTTCGTAGTACCTAAAAATTGTTAAAACAAGGAGGACAACATCCATAAAATCGAAGCTCTGAAACGGTAGGACAAACGGACATTAACACTTGTATAGTGTCAGAACTGAAAAATCAGAATACAAATTAATAAGAGTCAAAGCAAATTTGTGAGTAAATTTGTTGAAAAACTTCTTGATACAGGATAATGTTTTTGGACATACTTACATTTTTAGGACTTGATTATAGAGTTGCTACGCTTTCTAAATCGTACCTAACTACTACAGGAATCACCATGCAAAGTTTGAAATCGATAGGACAATTCTAACATGCCCAAATTAATGAAAAAAGCTATCCATCTCAGTTGTACGGACGGACGGACCGACCCTAATTATAGAAAAGCTTCGCTTTTAAAAATAAGGGTCCAATATTTTTCTACCTTATTGTCTTTTCCCTTCCTGGCTGTATTAAATATATAAATGTGTTTTTTTTTAATCCAAGGTGCGAATTTGGGGTTTTCGCTTTACAAGAGAAAATAAAACAATACATTTTGGTGAAAATATCGCTTTTTATTGCACTTCCTTTGTCAGGAAGTGTTAATTATACATAGTTATTAAAAAAAAATACTTTTTTCTAGGTATTCCCCCATCTGCTTTTAGGACATACATATATAAGTTGAGAGAACTTTTTAATTTTAACCGATTCTCTAGATGCCTGATTGTAAGTACTGAAAAGTTGTAGAGATTCTTTGCTGCTCTTACAGCACCACACACATAAACCCACACATACATGAGCTGAACACACTTAAACCAGCGGATATCAAAGTTTTCCGAAAACAGGAAAATAAATTTTTCTGTTGAATATTCAGCGGTGGTGGTATACAAGAAAAACAACTTTTAACAAATTCTCAAGAAAAAGAATCTCCTCATTTCAAATACAGATTTTTTTATTAAAGATTTGGCGATTTTCCTGAAAATGATATTTAGAATAAAAGTAATTTTATGAAATAATTAATGAATTACTTAAATATTTTTTAAGTCATCAAAATAATTTGCACCATAATCTATTTTCAAATGAAACTAATTGGAGGAAATATCAATAATTTGCAACAAATTAATGTTCATTTTTCCAGGGAGAAAAAGATAAGAAATAAAAATACTATTAACCACAAATATTTTAAAAATTTCACCAAAGAAGTTGTATCAACTTTTTTGCTTTTTATTTAAGATAGCTAGCCGGTCCTTTCAGTAAGTAGTAGATGTAAAATTTTTCATAGAATTCAGATATGCAATCGGTTTTTTTTGTAGACCTCTTATTTTTTAAGTAATTTAAGTTTTTTAAAAAAATAATTAAGTCGGTTTTAAGGTACTAAAACGCAACAAAATAGAAGAAAATGGCCAGTATGAACAAAAATAGTAAGATCTTTAATTTGACACCTTACTTTTAAAATTCTGTTGAGTAATTATTGAAAAAATCTATTTTTTTAACCTCGGTTTAATAAAAACTTTAGACCTAATTATTTTCTCAAACAGACATAAAAAACATGGGTTCATATATACCTTTAGAATCAGAAAAATATTACGAATCTATTCTAAGCAAAATTGAAAAAGTTTTATAAAACTATAATAAAAAAAATAAGTTTATTTTAAGAATCATAATTTTCGGCTTTAAAGGGTTAGCTTAAACCAATCCTGAAAAAAACCTAAACAAAAGACAATGCAATGTAGCAGATATTTTTTAAACACAAGAAACAATAATGTATTTTTAACTGCATTGTTTTGAAGTTTATAAACAGACTGATGCATATTTGTTCATAATTTTTCATTCTTTACATGTTCTTTAATATCACTATATTTATTGTAGTATCTATTGTATATATTGTATGAACGTTCTCCTTTTTTTCTGGCAATTCTATAGGTTAATTTTATAGATTAAGCTTCCCGATTTGTCAATTTTTGCGATTTGTGATTGGCTAGTTTAGTAGTTACAATTCTTAAAATAACTTTTTTATTTTTTCTATTTTTTATTACAATTTTTTTAAACTTTTTCAATTTTGCTTACAATGGATTCATATTATTTTTCTCATTCTAATGGTATGTATGAACCCATATTTTTTATGTCTGTATGAGAAAATATTTAGGTTTAATGTTTTGATTAAACCGAGGTTAAAAAAATAGATTTTTTCAACAATTACTCAACAGAATTTTAAAAGTAAGGTGTCAAATTAAAGATCTTACTATTTTTGTTTATACTGGCTATTTTCTTCTTTTATTTTGTTGCGTTTTAGTACCTTAAAACCGACTTAATTATTTTTTTAAAAAACTTAAATTACTTAAAAAATAAGAGGTCTACAAAAAAACCGATTGCATATCTGAATTCTATGAAAAATTTTACATCTACTACTTACTGAAAGGACCGGCTAGCTATCTTAAATAAAAAGCAAAAAAGTTGATACAGCTTCTTTACCAAAAATATACAAAATCAGAAAAAAGCGACTAAAAGCTGTTCCAAAGCAGTCGGACTGCTCTGGATATAATCCATATATGGCCCTTAATGTCTAGACAGGTCTAGCGTTTATAGCAGCTCCATTCCTCCATATTGTTACGGACAGAAAGACAAATTGAACTAAAGTGTGGCTTCACTACTTTAAAGGCACTTTTAGCCAAGCAGCTTGTTTTCATAAATGTGGTTTACAAGTCAATTGCAAGAAAAATAAGGATGCTGTGAGTATTGGTGCAAAAAATATGACGTAACAAAAAAATTTAGCCAATGAGAGGCCACTATAAATTTTACCATTGGTCAATAACGGCCTCTCATTGGCTAATTTTTTTTGTTACGTCATATTTTTTGCACCAATACTCACAGCATCAAAATAAGTTTTTTTTTAATCTGGTAAGTTTTCTGCAATCCTTATACTAAAGTAACAGGATGTTTGTCTGTCTGTGTGTCTGTCTGTGTGTCTGTACCGAAGGATCTCGCTAACCGCTGAACCGATCGGGTTCTCCTTAACAGGGTAGATTCTCATATGTCCTGGGAAGGTTTTTAACTATTTTGGGGGAGGGTACTACCACCCTCCCAAAAGAAATGACAAAAAAATTGAAAATTTTCTTAAAATCTGGGAGACTTCAACGTAACATTAAGAGGTATCCGTAACATAAAGAATTATCGTAAACTTTAACAAACAAAAAATTTAAAGTGCCACTAGAGGCCTCTAGGGGCGTAGCCGCTAGTAACAGTAACAAGCCCTTTTTCACTCCAAAGGGGGAGCATAGGCCGCTGACAATTTGTCAGTGTTTCTGTAACATTGTGGCTTTTTTTATGGATATGTCAGCCCTAACCCCTATGATTGCGGTGTAAAGCGTCCATTTGCCCATCAGACAACCAACCCTTTGATTGCACAACTTTTGTCTGAGAAGTCCTAACTGTTCATGGTAGTGAATTGCGCCTGTTTTGGACCAAGGCATTCCCCCTACTCTAACTATTTATGTCGCGCATCTGACATAGCAGCAGTAAGAACCATTTTTAATGTCTTTAGTTATGACACGGTGTTGGTCTAAGATTTGAACCTATCACCTACCCGACGATGAGTGGATGCGCTACGTGTTGAGCCACAGTCATGGGTTATCCTGTATTCTGCAATATATGCCATTATTTCATAAAGCATACTTATAAAGATAATAGAAAGACCATTGTACGTGGCCTATATTTAATAAGAAATAACTGGTGAGGATGATGTAACCTATAAAGATAGAGAGCTATGATTTACGAAAATTTTCATCCAATTGGCATTTTACTTTATCCCTTACAGTATACACATTTACTTATGTATATAAGTCTTTATGGTATTACTGTATTAACAGTTAAATGAGATTGGGCAGATATATACATGGAGAAATATACAAGATTAGAAAGACGGAGGGATATAGAAAGAGAGAGAGGAAATTGGCAATGAGTGTAAGTAGTTAGACTTATCAAATTGCCTTGCAATATCATTTAACTAAATATATAATCTTGGTGCCACAGTTGCGCTGTAAATCTCAGATTTAATCTTCTGAAGCAGACTAGGCTGTAGTTCTTGAATTGACATGCTAAGCAATTAATTAAGGGCAGAAAATATATTGGGTTCGTGGTTGGCTTTGCTTGCAGTTATAGTGGTTTAAAGTTCAAAGTCCAACCACATCATAACAAAGATACTATACTAATGGATTTATCATTACTTGGATCTTACACCAGATTTTCATATACTCTAAATAAGTGCCACTCATAGCTGGCTAAAACTATCCTCTCAACCCCCTCCTATACTTCATCACTCTCTCCCTACTTCTGGTTTAAAGAACTGACCCATAAGTAACAGGGGAAATAGCAACCCGTCATAATGTCCACGTATATTCTACATCCATTCAGTAGTTATATGAGCATCTTGTTAATTTATAATCTGCTTTAAAAATATTCAATCATGTCAATATGTAAATAAGTCTATTGATAATATTTGTTTTGTGGGCGTGTTAGTGCATATTCAGTGGTTCATCAGACCCCAAAATTTGTCAAAATTAAAAAGGAAATTCTAGCAGATATACATCTTTATTTATGTTTGTTATACACAATTCTTTCTAATATTATCAGAGATGAAAAATTTTAAGGATATAATAATCCAAGAAATTCAACTATTCATAAACCCAGAACCATTTCATTATGCAATCTACATTTTCCTGGATATTTTGTCTACGGTAGTCCATAAGTGTACAGCTTTACAGTACATTGTTTCTATTTGTTAAAGCAACACGTATGATAAAAGAAAAAGATTTTTTTAAAAGTAAAATGCTTATATTTCAATCAAAATCTAAATTTTTGTATTTTTTACCGATCCACTTCATTATGCAAATCAAAAGAAAATCGATGGGAAAACGTTTGTTTTGCCCTTTTCTCCACTTTTAAAAAATAATTCTGATTAATTAACAATTTTTTAAGGGATTTATGCATTAATTATAATGAAAAACAGTTAACGGTAGATTTTAATGATTTTTCTAAATAAGAAATAATTGAAAAAAAAGAAATTCTATCCCTATCACTTTAGAGGACAGCTGCCGACCCCCAGTCTTATGGATGAAGCTAAATACATGTTAAAAATAAAAATTAGCATGAAAAGTATACAAAAATGTTTTTTGATGTGTTAAAAAAATCCATTTTAAAATCTTGATTTTGAGGATGATGGCCTTTAAGATGCTCTTACTGGTGATGATGGTGAGCTAAATGTTATCAAAGTGCATGCCCATGATGAAACTTATATATTGAACTATGGTTCAATTTTTGTAGTCATAGCAGCCTCCAGCCAAGAAATATTACAAAAGAAAAAAATTGCAATTTTAATTACTAAAATTCATAGAGTAAATAATGTAGTTTTTAGATAATGGTTATATTTCATGTCGAGAGGCTCCAGTGGAGGCTGCTATGACTACAAAAAATGGTATATAGGTTAATAGACAAGTTGTTGTAATGGTCATGTACTTAGATAACATTTAGCTCACCTTCACCACCAGTAAGAGCATCTGAAGGGCCATCATCCTCAAAATCAAGATTTTAAAATTGATTTTTTTAACACATCAAAAAACATTTTTGTATACTTTTCATGCTAATTTTTATCTTTAACATGTATTTAGCTTCATCCATAAGACTGGGGGTCGGCAGCTGTTCTCTAAAGTGATAGGGATAGAATTTCTTTTTTTCAATTATTTCTTATTTAGAAAAATCATTAAAATCTACCGTTAACTGTTTTTCATTATAATTAATGCATAAATCCCTTAAAAAATTGATATTTTATCAGAATCATTTTTTAAAAGTGGAGAAAAGTGCAAAACAAACGTTTTCCCATTGATTTTCTTTTGATTTGCATAATGAAGTGGATTGGTAAAAAATAAAAAAATATAGATTTTGATTGAAATATAAGCATTTTACTTTAAAAGGAATCTTTTTCCTTTATCATACGTGTTGCTTTGACAAATAGAAACAATGTACTGTAAAGCTGTACACTTATGGACTACCGTAGACAAAATATCCAGGAAAATGTAGATTGCATAATGAAGTGGTTCTGGGTTTAGTTGACTTATACATGTATATGTTTTGTTATATGCTTTACATTTTTCAAGTGGAGAAATTTTACATGATATGATTTAACCTAGCAAAGCTTTATCCTAAGTAATGCGACTCTTTATAGCTGACTTATTGTGCAAATGAAAAAACTGACCTTTCTTACTAAAATCTGTACACTTTCTAACCAATAGTATGAATGGGTTGTTCCTCCACTGTTTTTCTATTGGATGAATTAGAGAGTTTGTCTCTAGATTATATATATTGTGTGTTTATATAGATTGTAAAAGCATTTGTTGTATTTATTGACTTTTAGCATCAAACATTATATTTACTCTTACAGAATTCCTACATGTTCACCCAATAAAACAAAATTACTATAATAAAGAAAAAACTTTGTATATTAGTTTACACTGAAATTTAGATTAATATTAGTAAGAGCTCAAGTCAAATAGCCCCACTTTAATGGATTCTAAATACTCCCCTGTCTGTACGTATTTTCTACATTTATATTACATTTGCAGAATCTATTTCATAAAATCTATAGTCAATCATACCCAGTAGATAAAAAGAGTATAAATACAAATAACCACTAATAGTAGAATAGATATTTTGCTATGAAAACTTTTTTTTGGAAAATAAACCATTTTTAAAAATAATTTTAAACTTTGAGTAGTTTCCTCAGGGTGGGAGGGAGGTCTGTTTATTACACTATTACACTAGTCCCCAAAGTTTTTTAATAACATTTTCTTATTCGTTTGCTTAACTACTTTTTTGGAATATTATTAATTTTGATTGGTTGGTTCATTAAGTTGAACGTTTTAATTACTTATTGTAATCTACACAAGCGGTAATTTTGTGTATTATCATTGGAGATGTACTTCAATTTATTAACCATCGTCGTATCTTTATATATCTTGGTTGTTCCTTGACCTCACCATTTTACTGTTAAAGTATTTGGCTCCAGTTATTTGTGAATGTACTCACAATTACAATTGGATACATTTTATTACGTAGAAATAGCATGTTGGACTTACAAATATATAATTTTTCATTATATTAAAATTCTAGGGTTTCGTTTCTTTTAGAAAGTTAATTAATAGTTTAAAATCCTTCCTGGGACCAATACATGGAAGCAGTTCCTTGGGGGCGATCCTGTTATAAATCTATGAAATATTTTCAGATATAATGTTAAATATCGGGGCTTTCCCACATAGTGCCTGTTTATTACTAAAAACACCCCTTTTCTTTATAAGAATTTTCAAAATAATATGGAGTGGGGGGTGTTCCTATGCCTCACCCCTGCCCAAGCTTTAACTCTTCAAGGACCTAACCCTGAGTGGCTACCAAGTATTGAGATACTTTCAGTGCTCAATAGGGCACTTTGAGGGAAAACACCTTATTAAATAATGTTCAGGTATTTGAGCGAAGAGCTGCACTACGTTGACAAGACCAAGGTGGCTTTGGTCGGGGAGGACGAGGGAGGCTACACAGCTGGCATGGTCTACCTGGCAGACATTGAGGCTGCAGGCTCCGAGCCAACACTCACCAAGTGTGTCGTGTACGTATCCCCGACTGTTAATTGGAAATTGACAGGTAATATGGTTGGTTTTATGCTATGTTTTACCTCTAAATTGACAGGTTTTATTAAGTAACAACAACAAAAGAAAGTTTATTATAATTTTCCTCCAACGCTGGTTTGATAAAGTTGAAAGTACTCATAGGTTATCAAACAATGTGTCATATAATTAAATGATAGCAGCTGCCTCCTGAGTAAAATCAGTTTTAATTTAAAAGGGGGAGGGGGTTGATAATTTTGGGGTAATACTATTTTTCTGAAAATAGAGTAGGCCAAGCGTAGGACTTGCATTAAGCTTTCCAGTAAACATAGCTAACAAAACTTGTTTGATCTTATAATTTTGCATTTTAATATCCGTGGAAAGCTGTCTATAATATGGGATAAATAATGAATTATTAAATAAGTAATACCAATATTTTTGCTAATTTTTAAAAAATGCGGGTTTTGAAATTATAAAAACTTTGCATAGTAATTAGTTTTAAACCATCAAAGTGTCAAATTTTTATATATGATCTTCAAAACTTACATAAAATATATTTTTATTGGAAAATTTTAAAATTTTATTTTCATTACATCATGTAGCATCTCTATAATCGTTATGTGGGATCAATTATCTTACTATAAAACCTTATATATAGAAAATTCTATAAAAGAAAAGTCCTTTTACACTAATTAAAAAACATTTTAGGCAAAAATTTAAAAGAACCAATCTACATTTCCATTGTTTTCCAATTACATTTTTCCTTTCCATTATGTGAATTAGGACTAGATTTGCAGACATACTAACAGATAAAGATGGAGTAAGGATTTAAAAATTCTATAGAACAAGTTTTGTATGTTCTTATAAATAATTTATTCAGATGCCTTCCGTAGTGAAAATCTGCTCGGACCAAGAAGCCAACAATTCAATTGGAACAGGTAAAATTAATTTTTCCTTCAATTTATCGGGGAGGGAGGAGACAATAGTCCTCAAAGTTTTTTAATTACGTTCTCTTATTCCTTGGTTAAAAACTTTGGGAACTATTATTTTACAAAATAGTAATGTTCATACTTTTCCACCAACTTAGTGTAATTTTGTTAATTGGGGGTGTGCATAAATTTACCGTGCTATGTATTATAACCTGGAATTTATATTAGACATTAGTGCGAGTTTAGTAAGAATAGATATTATTAAGCTAAGTCAATTTATCTAGCGACTCAATTTATCCATAAAATATATATTTACTTTTCATTTGTGGAAAAGAAAATTGAATAAAATCTTAATCTATATTTATAAACATATAAATTATCTTAGTTTTACCCTAACTTAAATCGACATAAACTAATAGGAATAAAAATTAGAATGACGAAAAACAAGATATATATTTTTTCACAAGTTTTGTCATAAATTTACTAAATGCTGTCATTCTTTGGTAAATATTTACTTTGTGTAGAAAGATATTGATATCAGGGCCCTTTTTGGGTTTTATGAATTTTTGGTTAGAGGATGTGAACTGTATAAATGGAGGGCTATTTAATGTATAGATGCATAGCTCAGAAAACTACCTGGTTCCAGTGGTGGGGACTTTTTTCGTCTGCTAGCAAATTGATTTCTGCTCTTTTGTAGCGACTTGGCTGTGTTAATATTTACGACACTATTGGCCGATATTCAAAGACTCACAAGCGGCACAGGGTTCCCGCCACGGGAACATACAGTTTTATAAGAAAAATATATAATTATGAAAAATTATAATTTGTTACATATTGTATTATTAGATATAAACAAGGGAGAGAGAGGACATTGAGCTATTTATTATACTAGTCCCCAAAGATTTATAATTACGTTTTCTTATTAGTTGACTTATCAACTTTGGGGACTTTAATTGAATTTTAATTGGTTGATTCATTAAGTTGAGTGTTCAAACGTTTTAACCACTAGCTATAATCTACAGAAAGGGTATTTTTGTGTATCATTATTGGGTATGTACATCTATTCATCAGCTATTGCCTTATCCCTTTTAGATCCCTGATGATGAATTATGTTAAAAAGTGTTTTTTTTTTAATATCAAATATTATGTAAACAAAACTGCATAAAAAGAAAGATGAAAGAGAAAGAAAAATTGTAAAAGACAGAAAATATTAGGTTGAGGTATTTTTTGAAATCGGCTAATGCTTTTTAGCAATATAATCTATAAAAAATGATATTTTCGGTGAATAGTATAATTTTTTAAGTGAGACAATGATTTAAAGCAAAAACCTCAAAATACTGAAATGGGTGTTTTAATGGTCAATTTGTCTTATTAAAGAGTTATATTGTTATGTTAAAAATGAATGTTCAAGTTTACAAAAACACTGTTTTAAGAAAAGGAAAAAAAAGAAAAATGTTGAGAATTGTGAAAAAAAAAGTGACATTCAGGCTTTTTAAGCACAATAAGCAAACAATCCCTCCACAATATCCTTGCAGCCTCTCGTGGGGCCACATAAACCCCACCCTATTTATATTCAATCTTCGTATAATAAAAAGTTCTTGCTGATTATTTAGCAAAGGTGGGTTAAATAAGGTTTAATGGATCAGTACATGAGAGGGAAAGTGCTTTTTAAAAGGTTTTAAAACACTTCTTAGTACGATATTAAGGGAGGAATATTTATGGCCTTGGTTGATTAAAGGAATTTTTAAGAAAAAAATCCCTCAGTCATTACCCATTACACAGTTGAATTAGTTTCATTTTTTCTTGTGAAAAATCAAGGACTAAGGAATAGGATTCTACAATCAATTTTAAGTGAAATATTTATTCAAAACCATTTCCTTTGTTTCCATCTTTCGTTCAAACTTACCTTTGGTTAAAACCTTACAACCAGATTTGTCCCCAGTTTACATATAATAATTTCACAAGTAGAATTTTGAGTTCGTTTATCGGCGGTCTGAAATTTGACTACGCCTGACAAAATCCCTGGGTAGCTTTAGTTTAGAAAAAAAACTACAACTTTGAATAAAGATAAGATTAAGACCATATGTAGTGATCAATAAAGAATAGTTACAATTTTAGTCGAGCAATAAAAAAATGTTTTGATACATATGCGTGCAGAAGGGGGGTGATTTTTATCCCCAAAACATGATATTAGGAAAAGCTGGCTTCCCTTTTTTCACTCCTTAAATTTATAAAACATCCTCCCCACTCCACATTGTAAAACCAGGTGCACGCCACTGATAGAATAATCATTGAATTTATATTTTGAATATACTTAGGTATGAGCTTAGTTCTTTGACTGCCAAGAGCCTGGGTTATCCTGGCCAGAGTTTATACCTGACAAACCGTCCTGGTGACCTTGTCAACCTTCACCACCTCTTCCAGCTGTCCAGGAAGCTTGTCCTGGAGGGCACTGTCTTCAAACAACAGGTAGAGAAAATTTTCTTTGTAAGCAGTCGTTTGAATGTACAACAAAAAAATAGGAGTAATTTTTATAGACAACCGTTTTCAGAAGAATATTTAATTATCGCATCGTAATACATACAGCTTTCCGCAGATATTGAAATGAAAAAATAGTTTTATTGGCATTATTTTTCAGTATGCCTTCGAAACCAATTCTAATCCAGCAAATAATAATCGTTTTCGAAGCCATACATGAAAAGGCAATTTTAATGATCACAGAAAAAAGTGATTTTGGGCCAAATTTAAATTTGAGTTTAATTCTATAGTACAGAATTTTTATGTGCATGTATTTATTTGTTCTAAAATAATGTGACAGTTTCAATTTGGAAATAAAACCACAATTTCTGACTTATTTACTGTCAATGTCAAGTTTAACTCGAAGCATTATGCATGATTAGTCAGGGATCAAAAGGGTAAAGACAATGGCTGATAAATTGGTGTAAATCCCTAATAATAATACACAAAATTACCCCTGTTATAGATTACAAAAAGTGGTTGAAAAATTAGGACACAAACCAATCAAAATTTATTATAGTTTTATATTTAATTTCAGGTGTACATAGATGACGGTCAAGACATAAACTCGTGGCTCCACTTCTACAAATCTTTGTCTGCCCACCTGGAGTCATGTCTGGGTCCTGTTGAGGACTATTACAGAGATGATTATTTCCTAGCTTCCATTTCTATGCTGTAAATACTTCCACTGTGTGCCACTGATGAAAACTATTTTAATAACATCTCAATTCCTAAAGTTTTGTGATACTGTGTTAAATAGCACAGCATCATACTTCATGCCATGGATCTAAAAACTTTAGAATTCTTTTTGACGTGGATATTTGAAGTCGTTTTGTCACGGTTTTCTATCTATCAAAACTGGTATTAATTCAATGATAACTAGTTCTAATCCAGCGGATATTAATCGGTTTGAAAGCCATACTGGAATTTTTTTGTAAATAGTTTTATGGACAATGAATTTATGTACTCCCTCAATTGAAATTTACAAAATTCACCCTTTTGTAGAATAAAATTATTGGTTGAAAAGTTGGGACCTGTAATACTGGTTAAAACTGTGACAAAACTCTTCGATAGAATCCACATATTTTGTTTAAACTGTGAAGAAACACTGTGAAATAAAAATACCTTACCCCAGTGGGTGGAAAAATAGGAAAATTCGTGTTTTTTTTTTAATTTCATAAATTTTTTTACTCACATATTTTGTAATAAGATTATTGTGGATTTAGGGATATTTGGTTGATGATGTCACTAAAAATTACAAAATATTTGGTAAGGAATTATTTGAACAGGGAGAATTATTTTTTAAAAAAGTCATTAAACGACAAAAAAATGTATACATGTTATAGACACAAAATTTGAGTATCAAATTCACATATTAAAGGCTGCATATTTCATATTTCTTTCACTAGAAAAAACTTTAGGTGCTATCCTTATATGAAAGTAAAATGATGTCCCTCTTGTCTTTAGCGTAAAATCTTGCTAAATGCTGGACAGATATGACTCTCCTTTACAGGGAAGATTTCAAACTAGAGTGAAAGACCCCTAAAAAAGTTCCTTTTCCTTTTTAAACTAAGATTGTAAGGGGATCAAGTTTCTTCACTCCCTCAAGTAAAAATAAGGTTTAAAAGTGATCTAAATTGAATTAATATCAATATTTTTAAAGATTTACATACTAGAAAATACATCCACCTACTAAATTCATTCAGTAAAACATTTTGATTTTTCATATACTTTCCATAACGATTTATGAATAACAGTTATAGAATTAAATTTATTTTTAAAAACACGAATTTTCCTATGCCTACTCTGTACTATATTGTAAATTGGTGATCTCATGAAAACTTTCAAAATATGTACAACAATGCTTAGAATGTACGCTATTAAGGTACTTTTTTTTGTAAAGTTTTTGTGAGATCATTTGTAATGTGTTTAATGTACCATTACCGTCCAGATATAAATTAGTATTTTGTAGAATAAAATCATTGAAAATTAAATCTATTTCTAATTCAATTATAAATTCAATGATTTTAGTTAAGTTTATATTAGAGTACCCACGGAATTTTTCATGTTAGGGTTCAGAAACTAGACTTCATTATATCAATGAACTAGGCAAAAGTTTAAGAAACTAAACTTTTAGAATCTGTAATTAGTTTAAGATGAAGTACGAAAGAACTGCTCTTAAGATATTTGAATTAATTTCTAATTCAATTCTTTAGTTAAAAGTAATGTTTAGAAGGCATTTTGATAAATAATTATTGGATTATTTATGTTATCTTTGATATTTGATAGTCCGGTTTATTATCCTAACGTGAAGAAATCCGTGATCCCTCTAACTAATATGCATTGTTGAAAAAAAATCTCTATATTAGGATAAAAAATAAGAAAATTATTTTTTTATTGAATCTCTATAAAAAAAAATCTCTGAACATTTGTGACCCTGATGGATTGTTGTTTTTACACATTTTTATGTCGTATTAATATTTAAATTGAATTGAAATTAATTTTATTATTTTATTCTTATTTTAATTTGGAAAAATTAAGCTATTAAAACATGTAAAATTGTTGGTATCCAACAATTTAAAATTTGAATTATTTTTTGACAGAAAAATAATTTTAAAAATACAATTGTTAATTCTTTTATGTAATTTTCAATTGAACCTTTAGCTAAGTATTTCCTCCGAATCGGTTAAAAGTTTTTTAGTTAATTTTAAAAATATAAAATTCATTATTTTTTTGTATAATTCATTTTTTTTGCAAAGGTTTATGATTCGGATTCGTTGTGCCAAAATTATCAGTATATGCTTTGTAAAATTTTTACTGTGTTGCGTCTTTGTTATACTAGAGATTGTTTTGGATCAGGTGCAGCTCACAGTAAAATGTTCCTTTTTATATCGCAGTGCACATAAATGCGCGAAAAATACTAAGTATTTCCTCCAGTAAAGCATTCCCCGTGCATCGTTAGATCCTGGCTATTCCATAATCATATTATTTATAGGCCTTTGACAGCTAGCATCCTTTAAAGATCATCGATTTTAGAGATGATCGATATCAGGACCATTTTACCGAGAACCGCATTAGATCCATTGTTTGTTTTTATACAATTTCACACCTTCAACTCGCAACTGAAATCTACCAAATAAAAATATGTTTTTTATTTGAGGAAAAGGGGATAAAAATTTCAATAGAGGGGTTATTAATTTTTTTTTGGGGGGGGGGGGAATTAAAACTGATACTAGCTTTTGTAATACGATAACTGCTCTCTAAGAAAAAATGATAATTTCATATTTCAAAAAGTTATACTTTTAAAAGTCTATTAGAATAGAACAAAAAAATTAGATAACTAAGTCGCTTCTTTACATATTTTTGTAAATATTAATTAATTAGCTTATAATCAGTCCAAAATAAAGTTTATAAAAAAAGAATTTATTTTTTGTATAAAATATAATATTAGAAAATAGCACTTTTTTGCTTTTCATTTAAATAAAGTATATTAAGACAACTGCTTGCCGAAAATTTTCTGAAACTCTATTAGATTTAATTTTATAAGAATACATAATTAGATAAAATAGATTTTATAACAAAAATATATAGATTTATTATAATGAACTTTAGTATAGAATTACAAAAATAATTTGTAACCATTAAAATTTAACGCTTAACTACATGTATTACATGAAAGATATATATTTATTTGTTCTGTAACTATGTTTTTATGTATTGATTTTCAAATAAAATTATAACTCTATCTTGTCATTTTTAAAAGCGAAGCTTTTCTATAATTAGGGTCGGTCCGTCTGTCCGTCCTTCCGTCCTTCCTTTAGTAGTAAGGTACGATTTAGAAAGCGTAGCAACTCTATAATCATTACCAAAATGTCCGTACGTCCATTTTAAACATGTTGATTTTTTTACTTTTTAAATAGCTTTTTTCGTTAATTTAGGCATGTTAGAATTGTCCTATCGATTTCAAATTTTGCATGGTGATTCCTGTAATAGTTAGGTACGAGTTAGAAAGCGTAGCAACTCTATAATCATTACCAGAATGTCCGTACGTCCATTTTAAACATGTTGATTTTTTTACATTTTTAACAACAAATTTGTATGTGACCTAATTATCCGATTGGTCTGATTTTTGATATACTGATTCCTAGGACAACAAAGTTCAATATTATAAGCGAAGCAACTCTATAATCAAGTCCTAAAAATGTAAGTATGTCCATAATCATTATCCTGTATCAAGCAGTTTTTCAACAAATTTACTTACAATTTTGCTTTGACTCTTATACATTCGCATTCTGATTATTCAGTTCTGACATTATACAAGTGTTAATGTCCATTTGTCCTTCCATTTCAGAGCTTCGCTTTTATGGATGTTGTCATCCTTGTTGATAGATAAAGGATATACGTGGAAATATTGACAAGGATAAATCTGTTGTCAATTTAGCTAGCTAATTTGGACCTAATGTATTGGTCAGTTCGTTCATCCAGCAGGAGTGGAGGGGATGGGTTCAATCATGATGGAAGGGTATCGTTATTTTAGCCAGCTGCCAGCATCAGAGTACATGAAAATCTGATGCAACATCCAAGTAATAATATATCTATTTCTGTAATCACATATATTGTTTTGTCGAATTCGATGAAAGAAAATTTAAGGTCTGATTTGTATAACTTGTTTTTTTCTCTAGTTTTGCATACTGAAATGTACGAGACGCAAATTACTAAAAAATCTAAACCATTTCAACTGTTAGAAGGTGTATTTTAATGGTTATTGTCCCTTGAAATTGGATAAACAAAGTTCGAGACCGTTTGTAAGACGCAATTTTTAACACATTTCAATGCTTTAAAAATTACAAAACTATAGTTTCCTTGAAGATTATTTGTGTTATATGTATATTCAATAATTAGAAACGGTACCCAAAGTTTTTGTAATAGCAAATGAAAGAGCATGCCTGCAAAACTTTGGGTACCTAACATCACAATCTACAGTAATATCCCCTCCCTCCAATTATAAAGCCTGTTCAATATTGCTCATTGGGTAGTTGCGCTAATGTTAATGGATATAGGATATACAATATACATGGATATATTTCCAGGGGAAAATTTGTCTTCATTTAAGCTTGTTAATAAGGACCTCATTTATTGGTCAGTTCTTTCATCCATTAGGTAGGGGGATGTGGTTGGAATAGAGGTATTGTTGTTTTAGCGAGCTCCGAGCATTACTTTATTAGAGTACATGAAACTCTGGTGCAACATCCAAGTATTAATATATCGATTACTAATATTAATGGATCCAGAAAGAGTTATAATGTTTGGTCATTAATCCAGGTCCTGTGTGTAAGAGTATATTGCTTAATGTTCTTTCATTAATTGTATACCTACATTATACTAAGAGGTAGGGGACATTGGACTGTAAATTATAATGGTCCCCAAAGTTTAATAAAATTTCGGTACTCTCATAAAATTTGAATTAGAAGTTTTCAAAGTTTTTCACTAACAATTATAATCTACAAAAGGGTAATTCTATTTGTCATAATTGAGGGTGCAAGACATCAATTTATCGTCCATTGTCTTATCCCTGTAATCCCTTACATTTTACAAAGATTTAGTTTGTGTTAGCTTGACTTTAGAAAAGCGTTTGAATGTGATAATCTTTTAATTTTATATCTATAGCAGTCGTGTGTGTATGTCTTTCTATCTATCTATATATCTTTCTCTATTTGTTACTTAATATCACGAAAACGGAAATACAAAATGTTTTGTAGGCTATTTAGTGTAAGATTGGGTCAAACCCCATAGTTTTATTAAAACTCAATTTGAAGTTAAGCTGGAAAATACTAAATTTTTAATTTTCATTTTGAAACACAACGGATAATTAAATCTTTTTGCTTGTATTTTCAAATGTTTGCAAAACATGGTTGAAGAAATATGGTAATTGTCTTGGTATGTCCTAATTCCAGGGATCTATAACAAAATCGCATCAGACAAAGGAGTGGGGTAGTGAGGGGACACTAGACTGTAAATTATACTGACCGGCAGCATAGAACTTTTGGTTATCTGGGTTGATGAATAAGTTGAGTATCTACAAAAGGGGTAACTTTGTTTATGATAAACATAAACGTCCTTTGTTTAACCCTGTCTGCATATTCAACAGAGGCGTTCAGAGGAAGGGTGGATCCACCTCTAGATCACAGGTGTCCACTTTTGTTGTCTGCAATAAATCTTCCTCCATAAGACGCTCTTCCCCCCCCCCTCAAATGTTTCTTAATTTTAACCTGGCAAAACCGTGTACTCGACAACCTGGGACTATTACAATTTCTTAATTTTCTCAACATCCTGTATAAAAATTATGTTTAAAAGTTAGGGATCCATGTTTCTTTAAATGTAAAAAGTCTGAATATGAATAAAACAAAAAATGATATGTAGCCATTTTTTGCCAGAAAACAATTTGTCATCGTTTGCTTTAAATAAAGCAATGGATATTTGATATACGTGGATATATTGCCAAGAGGAAAATTTGTCATCAATTCAGCTTGCTAATATGGAACTCATTTATTAATCAATTCATTCATCCAGTAGTAGGGGAGGGGATGGGATATAGGAGGAGGATTGGGGGAATCTTTATTTTACCCAGCTACAAGTTTTACTTTATTAGAGTAAATGATAATCTGGTGTAAGATCCAAGTAATAATAAATCTGCATTGCTTTAAATAAAGCTCATACATTCCATATGAAATACTTTGAAAAGCTCAAAAACGTCGACTTTTCTTAAGATCGCCATTAATTATGATAATAAAATACAGAAAGAATGTTAATTATTTTCATATTTTTAGCTATTGTAAGAATAAATTTACACTTTCAACATTGCATTGATATGGATATTGTTTGATTTACATATCTTTACGTTTAAACAATTGACAATTCATACCCCTTTTTTGCGAATCCCCTAAGTACTGGGACTAAAGCCATTAGTTTCTTAAGGGGAAAAAAAGCATCATGACAATAAATTTTAAAATTAAAAGTGCACTAAAAAAATGGAAGGGGTATAGACTCGTTTTTTATTATTCAAGTTTAATAAGTTATTTTCAAATTACTTTAACCTTTTTTAACCCTTACAGCTCGGGCCCCAATTCCCACCTTAATAGATCGGGGGGGGGGGGGGGGGGGGGCTCAAAGAGCCCCCCCCTCTATCTCAGCTCCTGTTACAGATAAAGACGTAAAATTTTTTTCTGGTGGTTTATGTGTATTTTTAGAGAAAATTACTTTTTCTAGTCATAGCGGCCAGGCCGCTCCTTAGCCGCTTTTTAGCGGCCAGCCGCTAAATTTTAAAACAGCTGTAGAGCGGCCAATTTTGCAGCTAGGATGACCAAATTTTAGGACGAACTTTTATTTTTCATAGCAAAAAAAATACTTTTTCTGATCATCGCCAAAAAACGGCAAATAACGGAAACCGCCATTTTCGGCGGTTACGGCGGTAAAACGGCGGTTGGCGGCGCCAATTAATATTTAAATCTGTTTGATGTTGCTCAAGGATTTACCAAAAAAAATTATAGGACTCTAGCTGTAATAGAAGCCACGATATTCATGATATATGTCTGTAGTAAAAGCCGGACAAAAATCGGTCATAAAGTCGGTCAGGGAGCGGTCAAACGGTCATAACACAACTTTTCTCAGAAGGTCATTGATATCTAAGTATTCACCAAAAAAAATTTTAGGTTTCTCCTTATACACAAAAGTCATAATGTAGAAATTAAGATTTATTTAGAATTTTTTTCTAATTTTGGTGCTACCCAACCGACTTTGACCAGACACCACGACCGACACAGACCAGATATCGTAATAAAATCAACTCTTGCCGACGTATAATTACTAAACTTAAAAAGTCATGAAGTCACAACTCTCTATCTTACCTACAAAAAAAATGAGATTGAAAAAACTAGAGGGGGGGGCTCTTTGAGCCCCCCCCCCCCCCCCCCGATCTGTAAGGGTTAAATGTAAAAAAATCTATCAAAACTTGAAGATTTGTTTAACTATTTAAACTAATTGATCTCTGGTTTTTAAAAAGCAATTCGACCATTTATAGCTGAATTTTAGAGGAAGAAACCAAAACAATATGGACTTTTATACCAAAATGTGTATAGTTTCTACCCAATAGCGCGTCTAGATTGTACGTTTCATAAGTGTCTATTGGTTAAACCAGAATATGTCTCTATATATACTACTCTATTGGGGGGATAAAAGAATTTAGCCGATACATCTCAATATTGTACAGGGTGGGGCAAATAAGACCGGACAAACTTTAAACGGCCATAGCGCCAAAACTACTTGACCAATCAGGACGTTTGACCACGCTATAAAAAGCTTAGGTAATGACCTTTTAGCACAAAAAAATCTTTAGACGAAGATGGACGTGTACAGCGAGCTGGCCGTGCGTATGTTCAACAAGGCAGATTCCAAATGCGCCGGTGGTTTAATCTTGATTCTCGACTAGGGCCCACTGCATCTGTCCTCAGCCCATCTGTAGGTGAGGTAGAGTTATGCAACTTGCTGGGGATACTGTTAGATACATAAGTAAGACACTAGAAAAGGCTAGAGCTCTCTATCTGAAATGGCTTGGCCGTAGTACTCCAGCAAAGTAGAATTAGGCAGATTTTGAGATGTAAAAAACGTCAAAAACCATGAAAATTCGTGAAAATTTCTCAGCTCTTGACTTCAGGGACCCATATTAAACTTTAAAACTCATTTTAGACTATAGGTTGCGCTGACAACCCTAGCTGAAACTTCATGCCAATTCCAAAAAGGTAAAGAACGTCGTTCTAGCTCAACTGTGGTCCAAATAAGAGCCTCTGTGTATAAGGGTAGCTTGAAAGTTTGGCGAATTTGGATCCTGCGGCTACTCACGTTCCTAAGGAAATGTGGCCTCCCAGCAGCCCGATCTTAATTCAATGGACTTTTGGGCCTGGGGCTACTTTGAGGCATGCACCAATAGACGTGCCCATACCAGAAAGACCTCCCTCATTGCCACTATCAAGGAGAACTACGCCAGCTTGTACAGGTACATTTTGACATGGACCTGCCGGCGGTTGAGGAGGCGGGTAGAGGCGGTGATTAAGGCTGGCGGTGATTTTATTAAATAATCTAATAGTCAAATACCTATTTTGCTTGCCAGTTTTTAAAATTCAATAAAATCTTTAAAATGTACGATTTTATGTTCATTTGTTTAGAAGTTAGAATTTGTCCGGTCTTATTTGCCCCACCCTGTATATGAATGACAAAGCATCAATTTATGATATGATAATCCTCCTTTTCAAACATAAAATACTCAAAAATTTGACAATCAATCTTATTTATTTGCATTTTATATCAAAGACTTTTCTCATTTCTAAAATCCAAAACTTTCTACAATTTTGTCCATCCGCCTGTAACAGATAGTTAGATCGTTAACCAAAGTATCTTAGATTTACCTGGTGTATAGTATAGGATTGTTATTGCTCGGCTGCGCTAGTTTTTAATATTTTAGTCCTTATTTAATGTAATATTAGAAAACGAAATGTATTTTGCATGTGATCTTGAATTAATGTGCTTGGAGGTTTCAAAGGATATATAAATTTGAATTGTAAGATGGCAAAAAAGAATATAGAGAAAATCTACAGTGAGTTAAATTAAAACAGCTTAATGCCATTCTACTCAGATATTTAGTAAAAAATCTATTACTACCCATTTTACTTAGATATTTTTGTTTACCTAACTGGAGTTAGTATGAATCTCATACTACCCAATCTACTCATATTACTTTGTTTACCTAACTATAGATAGTATGAATCTATTACTACCCATACTACCCAGATAACTTTGTTTACCTAACTCTAGTTAGTATGAAACTATTACTACCCATACTACCCAGATAATTTTGTTTACCTAACTAAAGTTAGTATGAAACTATTACAACTCGTTCCTTTCATGCATAATCGAACATAAAACACTCTGTATAAAGAGTCAGGAATAAAGGACCAATGATTATATTATATTCAATTTTATATCTTTTTTATACCTTGTATTAGCGGTCAAACCTGTCAATAAGCAATTTTCAATTATATATGATTTACAGGATTTTAACCAGTGGTGTGCACAGTGATTAATTAGTGAGGTGTGAATCCAGAGGACAAAAAAGGGAGAAGGAACTGGTTATTTTAATAACTTGTTGGAGTGTTGACAACCCCTTACACCTACTTTTCCCTATCTTTCTCGGGTCATGTGAAGGAAACGAAGTTGCAGGTTTCGTCATATTTTCACAGTAGCTTTTCTCTTATATCTTGCACCTGCGGGGGGCTCTAACCCTGCGTGGACAATTGCCTAACCCTGGGGGGCAATTACTTAACCTAACCTAACCTAAAATAACCTTTCAAAAGCTACTGTGAAAATACGACTAAACCCGCAACTTCGTTTCCTTAACATGACCCTCTTTTTCTAGTAAACTAAAACATGGTTTCAAGGTAAATGTGACGATTTAATCTAATAATGTTAGATAATTATACATAGATTGAATTTAACGGACAAGACAATAGACGATAAAATAATTTACATCCCCAATGATGATTAGCAAAATTACTATTTCTGTAGATTACTATTATGTGAGGAAAGTTTGGACAATGCTAGTATGAACAAACTGATCAAGATTTAATGAAAGTACCCAAAGTTCTAATAGAAAAACATGACAATTAAACTTTGGGTACTAGTATAATTTACAGTCCAAAATATAGGTATCCAAAATGATCATTTTGTCCCTGGGCAGAAACTATTTCATCTTTTTTATTATGATGAAAACTTTTTAATACCCTTTTACGATTTTTGCTTACGTAGCTGCTCTATTATTCAATTTGTATGTACGTCCATAATTTGAATTTCGTTGTCTAATGCTTGTTAGCAACAAGAAATACAATTTTGGTTTTAATTCGATAGCAAATTGATTTAAAGGAACATTTATTTTTTTAAAGCTGAAAAGATTTTTGTTCTTGTTTCCAATATGAAGTTCAAATTAATGACCTTTTCCTAGGAAATTTAATCAGAAAAGACCTTTCTACTTTTAACGGATTATTTAACCAGATTGAAGCTGTGATTTACAGGGTTCTTTAATTTGGACTAATGCATCCATTTGATTTAATGTAGAACCTGGAGAAATTGTAGGTCTGAAAATATAATATATTCTTGCATGGTTTGAAATTAGTAGAACGTCTCTACCATGCGTAAATTTATGATAAGAGCTAAATGTACACAACCCGAAAGAAGAAAATCCCTAAATACGCCTTCAAGATCATATCTAGTCCGCGCCGCGTCATACTAAAGCATAAAAAATTATACTTACTGCTGATATATTGCATTACAATAATAGTAAGAGCTAGAGGAATACTTTGGCCAATAAACAGGCGGAACTCATTACAATGCACTGTTAGAACTAACAAATAAAGATTGTGCAATCAAGGGGTTGTTTGTCTTGTGGTTGTTACTATCGTAAACCGTCACAAGCGTATTATGTCCCTGGAATCTTTGTGGGTTCTCCTGAAATTAGTTGAAAAACTGCTTAAATACAGGATAATGTTAAAGGACATACTTACATTTTTAGGACTTGATTAAAGAGATGCTCAGCTTATAACAATGTATAACAATTGTTTTGAGGATCAGTATGCCAAAATCAGATCAATCAAACATGTTAAAAATGAACATACGGACATTCTGGTAACGATTATAGAGTTGCTCCGCTTTCTAAATCCTACCTAACAACTGTAGGTATCCCCATAAAAATCGATAGGACAATTCTAACAAGCCTAAATTAACTAAAAAAGCTAATCGTTACAGACTGACGAACCCTAATTATAGAAAAGCTTCGCTTTTAAAAATAGGCACGTACTTTGTTACGACGATCAAAGTATATGTACATTGTATGTATATTTATACATTATGTTAACTATAATGATTTCTAATTCCTTAAGGGAAATGTAAACAGTTCCAATTATCCAGAGGCTCAGAAGACATTGGTATCCAAAATTTTATAAAAAAAACCTTTACTTATTTGCTGGCTTAAAAACGTTGGGTACATTTTCTGATTGTTTATTGGTTGATTCAAAAGACTAATGTGCAAACTTTTCGAAAATTAATTTTAAAACCAAACAAAGCATAGAATAGATGCGCAGATGTCATAGTAATCTTCACTGAAAATTCCAACTGTCTATCGTTAATAGCAGGCGATAAAATAACATTTTCTCCGTAGCGCTGCAGCCTAACTGATGACTGACTAAGTAATGCATAGAGTAGCTTCGCTACTACAAAGAAAGTAAGTACATTGTTATCTTTACTTATACTCAGGGAGTAAGGGAGGGGACAATGGGCAATTAATTCAATTTAAGAGTATTTACTGAAAGACCTTGAAATCAAGATTAATCCAGAAAATATGGAGGAAATTGTAAAGGGAGAGTTAATACAATACAGAAAACTATAAAATAAGAAGAAAGTTCCAAGAAAAAAGCATTCATTTGAAAATTATATTACCAGCACATCAGACTGACGTAACCATTCTGTAATTAATAATTAGAAAAATCTCCCTGAAACCCATTCAACCCATAGCCCCATAACCCAAAATTTAATTGGATTCTTAAATTGTTTATTAAACAAATATCACAATAAAGTTTTTATCCATGAAATGATATTTTCTGGAGAGAAAAAAATTGTTAAAACCAGCCATATCATAACAAATTAAGTTTATTGATACTTGTCTGCAATATTCAAAACTAACAAACGAGTTAGCGGCATTTTGTGCGCTAGTACCCAAAGTCATTGTCCCCTCCCTTACTCCCTGACTTATACTACTTAACCCTTAACGGTCGGGGGGGGGGGGGCGTTGAACGCCCCTCCCTCCGGTTTTTTCTATCTCATTTTCTGTGTGTGAAAGATAAAGAGCCCAAACTGCTTGACTTTTTAAGTATGGGTATGACACATAACTGAGAGTTGGAATTTTTTGAATATCTCCATCCTGGCGGGCACAGGATGCCAGCAAACCTGGCAGGGTCATCCAGGTAAAGAGCAAAAATATTTTTTTTGACTAAAACAAAGCATTTTACCATACCAAAATACTAAAAAATCCTCTAGTAGTACATCCTTATATGAAATACAGGTGTTCAAGTCACTTTCAGGTTCCAGGTATGATCCTGCAGGTCCTGATCCTCCAGGTCTCCAGAAATCTTTAAATGGCTCCTGTAGCCGCAATTTTTGACTTAGAGACTTCAAATTTTAAACTTAAGCTTTTCTTACATGTCTACATAACGTATTAAAATTTCATGAAGATCCGCCGCCGTTTTCCCGCCGACCGCCGACTGCGGCGGCTGGCAGCTGCCAAGTACAGCTGCTGCCGCTGAAATTTATATTTTGATATTTCTAATGTAAAATTTACATAAAGATAAACATTTTCTGGGAAAAAATTTTTCTTCTAGCTTCAAAAATAAGAAAATTACAGCCGTTTGAAATTTTTAAGTAAAAAAAGACCTAAAAACAAAGGTTGTTAAATAAAAGGGTGAAGGAAGCGAAAATTGACTTAGACTTATAAAAGGTCGGAAATTCATTATCAAACAGGGGACTTGCACAAAAAAAATTAGCCCTCTAGCTCTAATAGGAACTGAGATAATTAGGGGGGGCGTTGAACGCCCCCCCCCCCCCCCGACCGATTAAGGTGCGGCAAGGGGCCCGACTGTAAAGGGTTAATGTATTCTAGATAATTTATTCCCTGCTAATTATCAATGTTCGTTTTGTATGTTTCTTATTATTGTCAGGGACCCTAAGGATCCGGGATAGGACATTGTACAATAATTTGATACGCCTCCCCAATAATGATAAACAAAAATACCCCTTCTGCTATTGAAAATTATAGCCTGAAAAGTTTTGACACTTCTATTTTTGAACCAACCAATTAAACAAGATTAAAGTAATTAAAGTTTTTGAGCCACAAAACTTTGGAAACCAGTAAAATTTATAGTCCAATATCCACTCCCTGTCTGTTCCGTGTAGATTACCGATGATTTATCTTAATTTGCGAGTCCTAAGACATTATCACCATAGACAACTATTAGAAAGTCAGCTGAATAATTGATGCCAATAGAAAAAGAAATAGATGTAAATAGCGGAAAATACACAACATAAAAAATGTTTGGGAAAAATTTTATCACACCTTGCTCTTTCTCTCTCTCTACCTTTACCTTTCATTTATATCTTTCTCTCTTTTTCTCCTTCCATTTCTTTGTCTCTATCTCTTTTCTCTTTCTCTTATTTTACTTCCTTCTTTCTAGAACTGAATTCTTATTTTTAAACTATATTATCTATATTAACCATCCCGTATCATGAAAATTGTCTGTCCATTTGTCCATTAAAAATTAATTTTTGTTTACAAACCAAAAATGGACAACTCATATTTTCTCTTAAGATACATTAATATATTTTGTTAATTGGGAAATGTTGAAAATTTGAACTATTTGTTGATTAACCAACTAAATAATCTATAGGGCACTACTTTTAAACTTCATTTATTTCCAAAAGCGAAGAGATATTTTTGTTTTTCGTGTACATTCGAAACGTATTAATAATATCCGGTGGATTAGAACCAGTTCTCATCCATACAAAAAAATTATGTCTAACATCGTATTATATCATACTTAGGGATGTACATCAATTTATCGTCTATTGTGTTATCCCTTAAGTTCACTGTAACAAAATGATTTTCCGGCATTTAACATATGGGGATAAGCGAATATCTCACCCTTCCCCCCTCGCCAAGAAAAGGTCTAATGTGAGATTATGTTAGTGGTAGTTGGAAAATAATTGACGGAATGAAGGAGATAAAGGGGGAGGTAGGTTGTGTTAAAATTACGTAAACACTGCATGATAGACTCGAAATAAAGTATTACCAAACTTTACCAATAAACTGTAAACAAATATGATAAATATACAAGCAAAATAACAAGTTAATGTTGAATTTCAATTCCTTCTCGTCCCTTCTTAAGCATAAAATGAATTTGAAAATTTTGAAAATAGATTTTAATTTCCTTATAAGGATGTTGTTTTTATATGTCGTCTTTATGACAGGTAAATATTTTATAAATATATTTCTTAAATTATATATAAAAGAAAATATTATACAATAATATCAAATTAAATTAAAAGTATTTCAACTTGTTTTATTTTTTTTGGTACTAAACTCATCCCTGACTTGAATGAGAGAAAAAATTTGTTTTGAATCAGATTGCAGAAAGAACATGATAATAAAATACACAATAGTCTCTTTGTGAGTTTAAATTTATAACATTATTTTTTGTTAATGAATTAATGAAAATTATTTTGTTTAAAATTTGACTAAATGACATCTCGTATAATATACTTTACATTCCATCTTAAAAATAAATCTGTAAGGTGTATATATATGTTTAGATATCTGTAAACCACCAATTTATGACTATTGATTTTTGATCAGCTGTAGGTTTCAATACTAGATGTTTTTTTTAAGTAGCGCAGCTACTCTAAATCTAGAGAATAAATCTAATTTTGCTTAGAATTTACTTTTAGGTGTTTTAAACATTGTAAATTAAAGATTTTATTTTAATAATTAATATTTTACAACAATATCTTCTAAAAACTGTGAGGAAGTTTGATAAAATTACGTTTATTTTGCAAGCTTGTTTGAAAATATTTCATTATTTTTATAATTCTGACAAAATAGATTTTCTGTTTAAATAAATAACATAGCCACAAAAAGGTTTAAGTAGTTATTGAAATATTCTATTACTATTCTTGCTAATTAAATATTCGTTAACTATGTTTAATTTGCATTTTTAAAATAGACAAGAAATATATCCTACTTAAATGCTAATTTTATGAAGTTATCTTAAACCTTTTCCAAAAGTTTGTTATATAAAACTTTTTTATTTTTCATTGATTTTATTGATTATATAGGTTAAAAATATCAAAAGTATTTTTCAAAGGCTATAGATAAATTTTGATTAATTTCGATTTTTGATTTTTTAAATTTTTTTTAAAATCTGCAAGAATATGCATGTCTATTCAAAGAATAGATTATATAAAAAACAAAATTAAACATATTCAGGCTATCAAAAAGAAAAAAATATTCTTTTTTACCATTAAATCGCAAATATTTAAAATCATTAGATTTTAAGCTTATTTTGCATGGAAACACATTTTTTCAGTTATTTTTTCTCAACAATGGATCTTAAATGATTATTACTGAAAACTTTTATGAAAATGTTATTATCCAAAACTTCAAATAAAGGAAATAATTGCCGTTTGCAAAAATGTGTGCAAAAAGTTGCCAATATCTCGTTAGAAGGGACTTAATGGATTTGAATTCTTACTGCTTATGAGTTAGTGGACTATAAACTATTAGAAAAGTGTCACTTTAAGGTGAAATTTTGAGGGTCAACTTTTTTTCTTTTAAAATTCGCAGTGTAAAGGTGTGAGTAAGCTTCAAGTGAAAAGCTATTATTAAGTCTGGCTGTTCTTAATATTGACAAAATGCATAGTATAATTAAAGGCACATTTAATAACAGTCAGACTTAATAGTCACTTTTGATTAGAAGTTTACTCACAATTTTACGTAATTTTAGCACAACCTACTTCCCCCTTTATTAATCTCTATTGTCCTTTTACTGGATTTATTACAAAAAAAGCATAAGACTAAATATTGGAGTTTCTGTTTAAGTAAAAGTACTTGTCTCTTTAAAGTTGCTTATATACACTTAACAGATTATTTAGTTTTGTTTACAAAGGATATTTTCTGTGGCTACTAAAACAGGCCAGCAAGAAAAAGACATTGCATATATAGATAGTCCAACTGACCCCATTTTTCGTCAAAATTAAAAAGGGAATTTTTGCAGACATACCTTTTGTTTACTTTTTGTTATGTACCAGATACGGATAGAAATTTTAGACGAATTTATTCAACGTTATAAATTTTAGAAAGCTAACTTTATTAAAAGAATCTTATAACTAACTTAATATATATTTCGTCATTTGCTTCAAATTATTTGAGGGAAGAATTTTTTACATGAATTAATTTACCTAGGAAAAGATTGATACTAAAATATGCCACAATTTTTAGCTGACCCAAAATATGAACAAAATGAAAAAAATATGCCCATATGTAACAAATTGTGTACACAATTTCAACCAATAAGATCTCTTGTATGTTTTTTTATTATTTTCCTATTGGTGGAATCAGACAGTATATCTCTTTTATAACTCTATTGCCAGAAAAATAACATTAACTTTACACAAACAAGGATAATTATATCCATAAGTGTATACATATGTAGCGCAGCTTGAACAATTTCAGAGTACATTAATTTATAGAAAATCTAGATCCCAAATCACTTATTTGGACCAATAGGAATACAGCGTAAGAACAATCCGACCACTTCTTCAATAATTCAGCTTTTTATAGTTGAATTTCTTACAATTGTTTTTGGAAATTTATGGATAGTTATCTTCCAAAATTTCTTTCCTATTACAATGTCATATGGACTAAATATAAACAAAAATCTTCATCTCTTTAATTTCATTATGTACTAGCGGCTTTGCCCCAAGAGTTAATTTAAAAAAATTGAGTACCCCCACTAAGGTGCCCCCACTAATTTCTATCAAAAAAAATTTAGAGGGATTTTTCTGTTTTTTTAGGGGTTGGGGGTGTCCTACCCACTAAGAAAATAGAATAAAACCATCTTTAGGGCCGGACGGACAGACATCAAGCTATTTTGTATTATAGATAATTGACAATCTATGGTAAAAAATCTATTTTTTAGTGATACTCCTTCCAACCAACAAAGAGTGATAACAAATAACTAAAGATAAGCAAAAACAGACGAACCGTCCAAAATAAAACAATCTTGAATTATTATGATGTTCATTTTAAAAAATTTTGAGATACTTTTTCCAGTTACTTAAAAAAATCTACTGTAACTTCTTGTTAATCAATAATCCTAATAATGCTTTATTCACTTCTACATGAGACAAATCCATGATAAAAGATGTTTTATTAACAAGTTATCTTTATGATATTTATTCTAACATTTGTTTATTATTTACTCAACTAAGTAATTGTTGACTTTATGTAAATATAAACAAATGTTTTATTTATATTTGTTCTTTTTCAAGGGTGAGATTCCTGTGTACAAAACAAAGAACAAATTTATCCATTAGTACCTTTTGCAAAATTGCGGAAAGTTGTGAGTAAGATTCCAGTCAAATGCGCTTATTAGGTCAAACTGTTACTAAATATGCGTTTAGTTATACTATGCGTTAGGACAAACTTAAGAACAGTTAGACTTAATAAGCGCATTTGACTGGAAGCTTGCTCACTATTTTACGGAATATTGCGAAAGCTACTATTTCCTTTTTCTATTCAATTACACAGTACACATTATTTCGTGAAAAACTAAAAAATCATAGATGAACAAACTGACCAAGTGAGTTATAGAGCAGTTGTAATAAAAATTGAGAGAGAATATATGTTAATACTGAATAAATAACTGAGTAGCTTCAATAATGACATATTATCACAAGATTAAGATTCAAAAAAATTATATCAGCTACGACCTCCTTTCCTGTATTTTGCTGTGGTTTCTAATAGTTGGTTAGATCATTATTCACTTATATGTTATCATTTACCCACATATACAATCTATAACTGTGAATTATTAAGTGGAAATATGATTTATTGTATCAGTATGCTTTATAGTAGAGCATGTCCAACAAAAATATAAACATGTTTTTATATTAAAAAGCTTCTATTTTTTTAGACTTTCGATATTGTTTAAATGATATTTTTAGGTTACATATTTTTCCAATCAATAATCTACATTACATTTTAAGACTAGTTGCTTTGCTCTCTAACCCCAACAAATAGCCTAAAACCTGCCCTGGATCACTACTAAACTTTCTGCTTTCTACACAAAGACACCCTATTACTTTATAACATATATATAATACTGATTGTTAAAAACTCTGCATATAATCATATTTGGAATGAATAAAAAACTGTTTCTCGGTCATTTATTAATAGTTATATGCATGTTCCATATTTTGTTAAAAATAATCAGAGACCTTAAAGAACAAGCCAATGGACGATTAATTGCTGTACATCCCTTGTGATAATGAACAAAATTACCCCTTTTGTAGATAATAATTATTGGTTGAACTGTTGGGAGTGGGACATTGCTTGCTTAAAATAACAAATTAAGATTTACCCCATCGTTTTTAAACAATCGAAAGAGAGAGTGAGCTAATAAAAATTTGGGTAACAGTATATTTTATATCCCAATGTACCCTTCAATTCCTGAAATAGTCAACAATGATTAGTTTTCTACTTCGCTGCAAGAAACTTTACTATTCAAGTTGTCAAATCCTACCTAAAACGGACGTACAGACATTCTCTAATGGCAGAAGAGCTTTTATAAGATCAGATTCTGACAAAAATACTCTGATTATATGGTTAATTGATTTCTATATCATTTTTAAGCTTTATTGATAATTTTTATTATTTTTATTTACAAAATACTCCATCTTAAGAAACTTAATTTTATCCTATATAAGTTGAATGAATTTATAGCAAAAAGGGTATACCTCTCCCGTAATAGAATACATTATTTATGTCTTATTTTTATGTTTTTTTAACTTAATTAAGTTTGAAGGTAATATTTTTTTTTCATTTGCGTAGCTTTACATCTAAATATTTATTTAAAAACATGTTTATAATATATCACAAAGTGTCAACGCCAGTCATATAGTTATATAGAAATTTGCAGGGATGTAAAGGGACAAGACAATGGCAAATAAATTGATGTACATCCCCAAAGATGATAAAAATAATCCCTTCTGTAGATTACAACTAGTGGTTGAAACCTTTGGACACCCAACTTAATGAACCAAACTATCAAAATTTAATAAAAGTCCCCAAAGTTTTTTATATTAAACTTTGGGGACTAGTGTAAAACACAGCTCAATGTCCCCTCCCTCCCAGGAAATTTGGGTGATTTCATGAGAAATTGTACACATGCTTTTTTCTTTCAGAGATTTCTTTTTATAGAAAGTCTAATAATATTTTGTTGGTTCTGCCATATAAATGTTATTTCACATCTAAAAAGTAATAGGATTTTTGTCTGTTTATCTATCTGTCTTATGTGTTTGTCTGCACTTGAATAACTCGCTTATCGCTGGTTCCTGTAAAGGTAAGCTTCTTATAGGTCCAGGGAAGGTTTACAACTATTTTAGGGAGGGTACCTCAACCCTCCAGAGATAAATCCTCTATTGCAATAAACTCCAAACCTTAGCTAGAGGGCTAAAAAATTATTTTTGCACGTGTGTTTGAAAAAGAATTTCCGACTATAAATCAGATTTTTCATTGAACAACCTTTTTTGTAAGGTCCTTTTTTACTGTAAAAATTCAAACAGCTGTAATTTTCTTTGAAACTAGAAGAACACTTTTTTCAGGAAATGTTGATTTTTTATGTAAATTTTGTATTAAAAATATCAAAACATAAATTTCGGTGGCGGCAGCTGTACTTGGCAGCTTCCAGCCGCCGCAGTCAACGGTTGGCGGAAATATTTGTGGATCTTTTCAATTTTTAATATTTCATTTTAATGGCTTAAGTTTAAGATTTGAAGTCTGTAAGTCAAAAATTGCGGTCAAAGGAGCTATTTTTTTGACCTGGAGGATTAAGACCTGCAAGATCATACATGGAACCTGAAATTACTTTTACCTATAATTCATATTACGATGTACTAGTATAGGATATTTTAGCATTTTGCTAACACAAATGCTTTGTTTAAGTTAACAGTTAGTTTACTCTTTACCTGGATGACCCTGCCAGGTTTGCTGGCATTCTTTGCCCAGTACACCAGAAAGGAAAAATTGCTACTTTCAATTATGTGTCATACACATATTTAAAAAAAAAACACTTAGTTACAGCCCTATATCTTTCACACAAAGAAAATGAGATAGGAAAAGTCCCACGTTACGGGGTAAACTAGTAGTGGCTAAACTTTTCAACCAATGATTTAAATCTACAAAAGACTTTATTTATTTGAACATTATTGGGGATGAACAATCAATTTATCGTCCAAATTAACATATATCATGGGATCCCTAAAAAATGGAGAGCCATTGTGCATGGCCTATGCTCTGCAAAGAAGAGATAACCGGCGATGATGAAGATAAGATCCCTCGTAAAATTTACTGCCCAATGTCCCCTACCTCCATGCTGTACACACACTTTCAGTTTTATTCATGGATTCAAAGGGATTAATTGATGCACATCCTTAATTATGATTCACAAAATTACCCTTTTATAGATTACAATTAGTATAGTGGTTTGGATGTTTGGACACACAACTTGATTAACCACCCAATTAAAATTCAAGAAAAGTCCCCAATGTTATAAAACTTTGGGGACTAGTGTAATAAACAGCGCAATGTCCCATCCCGCTTTGAGTTTTAGTTATTTGTATTCCTCCCATTACTGTGTTGACTAATGTGTATATTGTCTCAGGGATACAGGGCAGGCACATTCTAGATAAATATATTTGTATTCCTCTCATTACTGTGTTGACTAATGTGTATATTGTCTCAGGGATACAGGGCAGGCACATTCTAGATAAATATATTTGTATTCCTCTCATTACTGTGTTGACTAATGTGTATATTGTCTCAGGGATACAGGGCAGGCACATTCTAGATAAATATATTTGTATTCCTCCCATTACTGTGTTGACTAATGTGTATATTGTCTCAGGGATACAGGGCAGGCACATTCTAGATAAATATATTTGTATTCCTCCCATTACTGTGTTGACTAATGTGTATATTGTTTCAGGGATACAGGGCAGGCACATTCTAGATAAATATATTTGTATTCCTCTCATTACTGTGTTGACTAATGTGTATATTGTCTCAGGGATACAGGGCAGGCACATTCTAGATATTTGTATTCCTCTCATTACTATGTTGACTAATGTGTATATTGTCTCAGGGATACAAGGCAGGCATATTATAGATAAATATATTTGTATTCCTCCCATTACTGTGTTGACTAATGTGTATATTGTCTCAGGGATACAGGGCAGGCACATTCTAGATATTTGTATTCCTCTCATTACTATGTTGACTAATGTGTATATTGTGTCAGGGATACAGGGCAGGCACATTCTAGATAAAAATTTGTATTCCTCTCATTACTGTGTTGATTAATGTGTATATTGTCTCAGGGATACAGGACAGGCACATTCTAGATAAATATATTTGTATTCCTCCCATTACTATGTTGACTAATGTGTATATTGTCTCGGGGATACAGGGCAGGCACATTATAGATAAATATATTTGTATTCCTCCCATTACTGTGTTGACTAATGTGTATATTGTCTCAGGGATACAGGGCAGGCACATTCTAGATAAATATATTTGTATTCCTCCCATTACTATGTTGACTAATGTGTATATTGTCTCAGGGATACAAGGCAGGCATATTATAGATAAATATATTTGTATTCCTCCCATTACTGTGTTGACTAATGTGTATATTGTCTCAGGGATACAGGGCAGGCACATTCTAGATATTTGTATTCCTCTCATTACTATGTTGACTAATGTGTATATTGTGTCAGGGATACAGGGCAGGCACATTCTAGATAAAAATTTGTATTCCTCTCATTACTGTGTTGATTAATGTGTATATTGTCTCAGGGATACAGGACAGGCACATTCTAGATAAATATATTTGTATTCCTCCCATTACTATGTTGACTAATGTGTATATTGTCTCAGGGATACAGGACAGGCACATTCTAGATAAATATATTTGTATTCCTCCCATTACTGTGTTGACTAATGTGTATATTGTCTCAGGGATACAGGGCAGGCACATTCTAGATAAATATTTGTATTCCTCTCATTACTGTGTTGACTAATGTGTATATTGTCTCAGGGATACAGGGCAGGCACATTCTAGATAAATATTTGTATTCCTCTCATTACTGTGTTGATTAATGTGTATATTGTCTCAGGGATACAGGGCAGGCACATTCTAGATAAATATTTGTATTCCTCCCATTACTGTGTTGACTAATGTGTATATTGTCTCAGGGATACAGGGCAGGCACATTCTAGATAAATATATTCCTCTCATTACTGTGTTGACTAATGTGTATTGTCTCAGGGATACAGGGCAGGCACATTCTAGATAAATATTTGTATTCCTCCCATTACTGTGTTGACTAATGTGTATATTGTCTCAGGGATACAGGGCAGGCACATTATAGATAAATATATTTGTATTCCTCCCATTACTGTGTTGACTAATGTGTATATTGTCTCAGGGATACAGGGCAGGCACATTCTAGATAAATATTTGTATTCCTCTCATTACTGTGTTGACTAATGTGTATATTGTCTCAGGGATACAGGGCAGGCACATTCTAGATAAATATATTCCTCTCATTACTGTGTTGACTAATGTGTATATTGTCTCAGGGATACAGGGCAGGCACATTCTAGATAAATATATTCCTCTCATTACTGTGTTGACTAATGTGTATTGTCTCAGGGATACAGGGCAGGCACATTCTAGATAAATATATTCCTCTCATTACTGTGTTGACTAATGTGTATATTGTCTCAGGGATACAGGGCAGGCACATTCTAGATAAATATTTGTATTCCTCCCATTACTGTGTTGACTAATGTGTATATTGTCTCAGGGATACAGGGCAGGCACATTCTAGATAAATATATTTGTATTCCTCCCATTACTGTGTTGACTAATGTGTATATTGTCTCAGGGATACAGGGCAGGCACATTCTAGATAAATATATTTGTATTCCTCCCATTACTGTGTTGACTAATGTGTATATTGTCTCAGGGATACAGGGCAGGCACATTCTAGATAAATATATTTGTATTCCTCCCATTACTGTGTTGACTAATGTGTATATTGTCTCAGGGATACAGGGCAGGCACATTCTAGATAAATATATTTGTATTCCTCCCATTACTGTGTTGACTAATGTGTATATTGTCTCAGGGATACAGGGCAGGCACATTATAGATAAATATATTTGTATTCCTCCCATTACTGTGTTGACTAATGTGTATATTGTCTCAGGGATACAGGGCAGGCACATTATAGATAAATATATTTGTATTTCTCCCATTACTGTGTTGACTAATGTGTATATTGTTTCAGGGATACAGGGCAGGCACATTATAGATAAATATATTTGTATTTCTCCCATTACTGTGTTGACTAATGTGTATATTGTTTCAGGGATACAGGGCAGGCACATTCCAGATAAATATTTATATTCCTCCCATTACTGTGTTGACTAATGTGTATATTGTCTCAGGGATACAGGTGTTGGGCAAGAGATGATTAAGATAAAAATAGATAATTTTTCCAAAAGTTCCTAGCAAGCACAAAAACCACAAAACCTTAAGATACGAAATAGGCTTTTTCTTATAAAATATTTCTAAGATTTAAGAATATACCTATTTCTTTGTATTTTTTTAAGACAAAGTAAACCCTAACCCTAGCAAATTTTATAGGATTTGGTCCTTTTCTCAATAAATATATAAATATAAATGTATAGCTCATACAACTACCTGTCAAAAGTGGTGGGGACTTTTTTCGTCTGCTAATTACTTTCTGCTCTTTGTAGTGACTTGTCTGTGTTTATATTTCCGACGCTAGTGGATGATATTTAAAGATTAAATTTAAAGTTAGCACATGTTCCCCATCCCATATATTCTTTTACTTTAATCTTTCATCTATAAATTGTCTAAATATCATATCCCCAAAATGCCTGGGCAATGACATGGCAATTATTGTGTCTCAATATCATAAGCATTGTCATTTCTTATTTAATACCTATATTTGAGACAACTTTTACTACACAGAAACTCCCAATTTTGAACAACTACAAAATCCCTGCCCCTCTCGGAGAGCCTCGAACCCGCAACATACGGATAAGGAAACCAACGTTCTATAATCAAGCTACGGAGGAGACCAATAATCTCATGTGAAAATAGACAATGTACACAAAAATTTAATTCTTATAGTATACTTTAAAATTTCACACATTTTCATATCGGTTGTCTTGGCTCAGGGGTAGAGATGAGGGTTCAGTTTTGAATCAGTTCAAGTCGGAAGGTTGTCAGTTCGAAACTACCCAAACACCAAATATTATTTTCACTCTCTGAGATATTAAGTAATATATTAAGTTAAAAATATTTACATTTACATTGTATTAACAGTCACTTAAAATATCAAAAAGCTATTTTTTAAAATTTGTTTTTTGGTAAGACTTGAACTTGCATCCAAGGTAGACAAGGAAATGAACAGAAAAAGACAATTTTTACCAAGATTTGAACGCTCGATCATTATGACCGTTGGCTAGCATCATGCCCACTACCCCACAAGAGAACATTGTTATTATTAAAATTAATAAGGATAGGATACAGAGAGAGAGACAAAGAAATAATAAACTGAAAAAATTAATCATGATGAACATCGCCGGGATTAGAACACACTATCATCACATCTGAGAGATAGGACTCTGACCACTATACTATAAGTGATAGTGATTTACCCCAAAATTAATAATCTATAAACAGAGAAAGAGAGAGAGAGAGAGAGAGAGAGAGAGAGAGAGAGAGAGAGAGAGAGAGGATCACCAAACCTCGAAGATACAAAAGGGGGATGCGTGTTTTGTAGATTTGAATTTCTAGATCATTTTTTGCAGAAAAAGCAAAGAGTGACTTAAATGATCGAATTAGAAAAAAAAAATTTGAAACAATAAATCTACAAAATACATGAAAAAAATTTGGAAGTTTGGTGATTGTTTTACTGTCACTCCCACTCCCTCACCCACCCCCCCCCTCAAATTTGGTTTGGTATTGTTATGAATAGGGTTTTCCAAAATACTTTTTCTAAAATTTCAAATATTCAATAAATTAAAACAAAAGAGCATTTTAATATCAGCGGAACGTTTTTTATTTATTTTAACAATATTTTTAGAAATTAAAAAATTTGGTATAATTCAATATCGGCGGAACGTTTTTTATTTATTATAACAATATTTTTAGAAATTAAAAAATTTGGTGTAATTCAATATCGGCGTAATATTTTTAGCTATTACAATAATATTTATAAAAGAAATTTGGTAACCCCTATTTTGTATGTGTATGGGGAATTAATTAATGGGTGGGGGGGGGGGGAGTTGTCTTCATAATTTGTTGCGGCAAAATATTACGCATGTTGTGGTATTAATTCAACATGTTTAAAATATATATTTGATGTCGTCTTTTTAAAAAAATTTTAGATTGTAAAAATTATTAGATTAATTTTAAATTGATTATTAAATAATACCACTAAGAAACGTAAAGTATTTTCTGAGATATTTATCTTATCTTAAAAAATTTTTTCTTTATTTTAATTTCCGTAGATATAAAATGTAAAATCATAATATTAAGTAAATAATGAATATTTGGCTGTAACAAATTAATCTCCTAAAAGCTGAATTTATTCTCGAAATTTACCAATGAGAAACAAGCAATTAGAAATTGTCTAATGAGAGGCGACTACCTAACGTGGGGTAGGATCTTAATTCATAGACTAGAACGGAGTCCATATTTCAACGGCGACTAGAAAAAGAAGAGGGTGGAATAATAACAAACAATTTATTGTCTGATACAAATCCAAAACAAAGACGATCACGATATACATATTTTTCGCGCAACTTATTTTTCAAGAAAGTTTTGTTAGTACTTTTTCCTTTTTTTTAATTAGTTTTAAATTTAATGACTTATTTTTTAATCAAATATTCTAATCGAGATAATTACATAGAGCCCATCGATACGAGTCATGGCGCAAAACTATTAGCACTATTCTTCCATTGTCCTATCCCTGATATCTGCCATGCATTAGGTTGGAAGGGTGACGCCAGATCTCAGTTTTTGCTATTTGATGTACTATTGTTCTATAGGATAAAGGCAATGCTTGCAAGACGTATAATTGTTATGTCAAATAAAGTAAAATAAAATACTTGATAAATCTAGCCAATCGCGTGATAATTTTAGAACGCGGCCTCGGGGATAGGACAATGGAAGTAAAAAAAATATATTTAGAGATAGGACAATGGAAGAAAAAAGGTTAATAGTAGGGGAAAAGACAAAGGGAGTAAAAAATTAATATTCAGAGAAAGAACAAAGGAAATAAAAAATAATATTCAGGTAAAAGACAATGGAAGTAAAAAATTAGTATTCAGGGAAAGGAGAATGTAAGAAAAAAATAATATTCAAGGAAAGGTCAATAGAAGAAAAAGGTTGATATTCAGAGATTGGACAATGGAGAAAAATATTGATATTCAGAGATTGGACAATGGAAGAAAAAGTTTAATTTTTAGGGATAGGACAAAGGAAGAAAAAGGTTAATATTCAGGGATAGGACAATGAGAGAAAAAGGTTAATATTCGGGGATTGGACAATGGAAGAAATAGTTTAATATTCAGGGATAGGACAATGAAAGAAAATGATTAATATTCAATCTAGCCAATAGCGGTCTAATTTTAGAACGCTGCCTCTAGTGCAATATAAGTAAGGGGTCTAAAGGGATAAGACATTGACCGATAAATTGATGTTCATCTCTAATGATGATTAACCTTCTGTAAATTACAATTAGTGGTTAAAACGTATTTTTTACACTCAACTTTATGAACCAACCAATCAAAATTCAACAAAAGTTCCCAAAGTTGACTGTCCAACAAATAAGAAAACGTTATAATAATACTTTTGGGATAGTGTAATAACAGCCCAATGTCCCCTTCCTCCCTAATCATAATTTCATGATTGAATTAAATAGATAGATAATGAATTTCAACATAAGCTATTAAACATATAGTTATTTCTCGCATCATATTATAAACGGCTCTCCGCGGATATAGAATGTACAATTATATGATTAAATCCACTTTTTTAGCACCGAGGTGCCGAAGGCATGGGCTAAAAAACTGATTTTAATGATTGTACATTTTTATATTCGTTGAAAGCTTGATATAATACGATGCTAGACATAGTTTTTTCGTATGGATGAGAACTGGTTCCTATACACCGGATTCGAATGAATACGAGAAATGATATTATTACCACATATATTATATTTACATATTTTAATACATTGTTTTCATAACCTAAGTATGGCCATCGCAAAAGCGGAAAATATAAATATATTATATAGGATAAATTTGGGGAGGAGGGGATTGTATAATGGCAATTGAATCATTATGCTACCTGTCCTACACTATACAAAATTAATTGTTCAAATATGTAGATGGAAAGATGAATTAAAAATACATTGTCCTATCCCCGAATTTCTGTGATTAATATAACCTTAACCTTCAATGTCTACTTGGTATGGATATATAATACTTGGATATATTGACAGGCAAAATTTGTCGCTAATTGAGATAACTCGATAGTCCTCATTTAATGTCAGTTTGTTCATCCAGTAGGAGTAGATTGTGTAAAGAGGGTGGATGGGAGGTATCGGTATTTTAGCCAGCTGCGAGTATCACTTTATTAGAGGACATGAAATAATGTGCAACATCCAAATAATATATACGATTCTACTTGGTACTTGAATGTCGAATGTCCATCTGTTTAATCATAACAATAACAGTGAGAAAACTTAATCATACTTGCATTTCATTTTGTTAATTTAAGAAAATATTAGCTATATTTCGATTTGAATCATAAACAAGGATGACAACATCCATAAGTAGCGAAGCACAAAAATAAAATCATATATGGCATTACGTTCAAGTAGATTTAAAGTGTATTTATTAATTGATATTGATATTGATAATTAATTGAAAATTAATTTTTAAATCCTTAACTTAAAAAAATTTGTAAAATTGGACTATATACATCAAAGATGTGGAAAAATTTAAAAATAGCCAAAAACCTGCAAAAAGGTAGCCTGACCGTCATGGTTGTTTTCTTTAAACAACAGGAAATTTAATTTTGATATGTATAACTGAAAAAATTTTGGAAATTGTACCATAAACACCAAAGATATGGAGAAAAATGTGAAAAATATGAAAAAATAGCCTAAAACCTGCTGAAAGACAGTTTGACCGTCATAGTTGTTTTCTTAAAAGGATAGGAAATTTAATTTTGATATCTATAACTAAAAATTTTGGAAATCGGACCATAAACACCAAAGATATGGAGAAAAATGTGAAAAATACAAAAATAGCCTAAAACCTGCTTAAAGGCAGTCTGACCGTCATAGTTGTTTTCTTTATAGGACTGAAAATTTAATTTAGATACCTATAACTGAAAAAAATTTGTAAATCGCACCATAAACACAGATGATATTGAGAAAAATGTGAAAAATACAAAAATAGCCTAAAACCTGCTAAAAAGCAGTCCTACCGCCAACGATGTTTTATACTTAATTGTGCTCCTTATTGATGGGAATGTTGTCAAAAAATTTCAGCATTCTATCTTTTATAGGAGCTGAGTAAATCCCATTTCCCCCATAGCGTTACGGACTGACGGACGGACTGACGGACTGACGGACGGACTGGCGGACGGACAAAGTGAATTATAGAGTAGCTTCGCTACTAAAAAGCAGGATTCTTTTTAAGGACATTCTTACATTTTTAGGACTTGATTAAACAGTTGCTATGCTTTCTAGATCGTACCTAACTGTTAAAGGATTCATCATCCAAAGTTTAAAATCGATGGGACAATTCTAACGAGCATAAAGTAACGAAAAGAGCTAACAGTGGCGTAAAGACCCTAATATTAGAAAAGCTTCGCTTTTAAAATAGGGATGGCGATAAAATATCTTTTTCATACGTATTAAAGTTTTGAGGGGAAAAATTGAGGAAATTACAATTTGACAGTTTCCATTCCTTTATCATATTACTAGCGGCTACGCCCTTAGAGGCCTCTAGGGGCACTTGAGGAGGAGAGAGTCGAATTTAATAATTCAATTTGTTATTTTAGATTTTAAAAGAAAAAGTAAAAAAAAAATTTGGGGGGGGCGAAAAATTTTTTTTTTTTTTTTGGGGGGGGGTGCCCGGTGCCCCTCCCCTCATTTTTAATTTTAGTTAAAAAAATTTAAATTTTTTTTTTTTTGGGGGGGGGGGGATTTTTCATTTTTGAGGGGGTTGGGGGTGTCCCACCCTCCAAGAAAATAGTTATAAACCTTCCCGAGATCTATGAGAAGCTACCCTGTTAAGGAGAACCCGATCGGATCAGCGGTTAGCGAGATCCTTCGGTAAACATCCTGTTACTTTAGTATAAGGATTAAAACAAAATATTTTATTCTCTACATGGCTGAACATGAAATCCTTATATAAAAGTAACAGGATGTTTGACTGTCCATTGGTATGTAGTGATAGATCTCGATAACCGCTAAACCGATAAAGTTTTCCTTTACAGTGAAGCTTCACATAGGTTCAGGGAGGGTTTTTAACTATTTTGGATGAGGGTACATTCAACCTACAAAGAGAAAATTCGGGACCCTTTCGTAACATCGCCCTATATGGGACGATTCGTCGTATTTTTAAAATGGCTTTTTATAGGTTATTTTAGGTTAGGTTAGGTTATATTGGGTTAGGTGATTGCCCCACAGGGTTAGGTAATTGGCCCGGCAGGGTTAAAGCCCCCCGCGGGGGCTAGAAATAGGAGAAAAGCTACTGTGAAAAATACGAAGCGAAGAATCGTCCCATAAGATGCGATTTTACGAAAAGGACTATACCCGAAAATTCCTTTATAGAAAAATGACCACTCTAAAAATTTTAAATAAATCGGAAATCCAATGTGTTTTACTTTCAGTTTTGGTTAGTTCAGGTATAATAGGTTACAGAATAACCTTGGGGAATAGTGCTTCCCGCAGGTATGCGTCAGACAAAAATTACCCTCCCCCTTTATTTTCATTTTATTTAAAAAGAGGGCTTTTGTGGGGAATCACCTTTATTTTTGTAAAAATCCTAGCACATTTTGGTTGACAAATTGAATAATAAAAAATTCTTATGTTTGTATGTATGATATCAAAATAATGGGTGGACATTCTTTAGAATCAAGGTATTTCTATAGTTCTTCAAAGGCATATGGTCGATAGAAAAATCTGTTTGTCACTACTACTGTAGATTAAATCAATCAAAACTCAATACCTAATGTTTTTAAGACAACAAATAAGATAATGTGTTTATTTAGACTTTAGATACAAGTTTAATTATATCGTGTAGTTGCGTCATGTCATTAATGAGCTAAAAATGCCATCCAAGACTATTGGAAGGAATCTAAATGGAGACATTCAACTTAATGAACCAACCAATCAAGACAAAGTCCAAATTGTGTCAAAAATGATCCATGTGACGTAATAAAATGAGGGAGACGAGAGGAGAAGTGGGAAAGAAACCGTCTAAAAAAGAGTTGGATAATCCCTTATTTTTATCCACATGGTTTTTTTGACACAATTTTAAAACAATTTGGACTTTTTCACCAATCAAAATTCAATAAAAGTTGATAAAAAGAATAATAAAACGTAGTTATAAAACTTGGGACAAGATACTAATTAATAAACAGCCCAGATTGCACGCACAGTTATATTGTATTAATAGAGTAGCTCCGCTACTAGGTATAATTAGTGCAATGATTATTTGCCATAGTTAATATAATGTACATTACGTATGCAAAGGAAGTTATATGTATCTATGTAATCTTACAGGTAGGGATGGTTTAATAGAGGTTAAAGTTATCTCTTCTCAAACTCATAATTTTCTGTTTGCCTTGTTTAATCTTCAGTAACTTAATTATGAAATGTTGGTTAAGTAAGCATATAGAATGAATAAAAATAATAAAAAGTGCCTAAGGAATGTACAAGAGTGACATTATACTTCAGGGATAGACATTTCAATAAGAAGATAATGTACATATTGTACAATATTCACAATACCTTCTTAGACTGACATGTTTCACTACAAGATAATTTTTAAAAACGTAGTAGGCATTTTATGAAAAAGGCATTTTTTGAGATAGGCGTTTTCTGAGATGGGCGTTTTCTGAGATGGGCGTTTTTTGAGATGACCCTACATTTATAGTCTGCTTATTTAGTTATGACACTCTACAAGTCGTTTGTCTTACCGTTTCAGTGCTTCGCTTTTATGGATTTTGTCATCCTTGTTCTCTGCATATTTCTTCTAAAATCTTCACTACCATTGGACGTAATAATTCCATTCAAGGAAATTGTTATCCTTGTTTCTAAGTTTCCTATAAAGGGAGGGGAGATTGGACTGAAAATTACATTAATACCAAGAATATAATAACGGTTTTATCTTATTTGTTGGCTCAAAAACTTTGGGTGCTTTGTTGATTGGTTGGCTCTTATATTAAGTAGTGTTTAAACATTTAAACCAACTATTACAATCAACCGAGGGCATGATTTTGTTTATCATTATTGGGGATGTATATCAATTTATCGTTCATTGTCTTATCCCTTAAGATCCCTGAGTTTTCCCAAGAAATTATTTACAATTTCCCCTGCAAGATCATAAACAAGATATCATGTCAGGGATCTAAAGGATATGACAATGGCCTATAAATCAATGTATAGTATATCCCCAATGATGATACCCAAAAATAACCCCTTTTGTAGATTACGATTAGTGGACGTTTTGACACTTAACTTAATGAACCATCTAATAAAGTCCCTAAAGTTAATAAGCCAACGAATATAAAAACGTTATTATAAAACTTTGGGGACTAGTGTAATAACCAGTCCAATGTCCCCTCCCTCCCTCCCTGAAAACATGTAATAAATAAATGATAAGACAAATGAATTAATCTTATTGACAGAAAAGTAAGACAAATATTATGCGGGTAAGAAATCGTTGCAGGAATCGGCAGCCGCTTTTTATAAAGCAACCTTAAAGGGTTTTCTTTCCCACTTCTCCTCTTCTAATCCCTCATTTTTATGAGGTCAGAATTATTTTTTAAGGAACTTTCTTCGTCTTCGGCAGCCAAACCATTGAATGATTGATTGTGTGTGATAATATTTATATTTTATCATCATGTTTTCATATCACATTAATTTATAATAAAATGTCACATGAAAATCGATATATTATTGCTTGGATGTTTCACCAAATTACATGTACTCTGATAAAGCGATACTCGCAGTTACCTAAAACACGATACCCCCAATCCCCCCTCTATCCCATACCCCCCCCCCCCCTCTGCAAGATAAACCTACTGACCAATAAATGAGTTCCTTATTACTAGCAAGCTAAATTGACGACAAATTTTCCCTTTGTCAATATATCCACGTATAGCCTATATCCAATCACATGAATAAAATAGGTGTCAGGATATTTCATTTAACATCATAATATAATAATAACAAGGATGACAACATCTATAAGTAGCGGAGCATAAATCTTGGATGGTCGAATGAACTAAGTGAATTAAAGAGGAGAATTGTTAATTTGTTCCTTAATTGCTTAAATAAAAGGATACTGTATAAGGTCATACTTAAAATTTTAAGACTTGATTAAAGAGATGCTTCGCTTATAACTTTTTATGTAAATAATTAAGACAAATAAAGAATCAAATAATGATAACAATACTATAGAAATCTAGAATTGTTCTAAATCATTATTTAAAAAATCAGATAAATAGGATAATTAAATATCCAAATTTTGTTTAAAATAAACTTACAGACTTATTAACGATTACAGAGTTGCTACGCTTTCTAAATCTTACAGGAATCATGAAAAGTAAGTAATTAATATGATAATTATAACAGTCCAAATTAGCGACAGAAGCTATCCGCTACGTACAGACGGAAGGACAGACCCAAATCATAGAAAAGCTTCGACTTTAAAAGAGGGACCCTTGTACGCCAATGACTTTTGATTTTGAAATTGAAATGTTCTGCAAACAAATTCTGGATCTATCTAGGCTTTTATATCTACATCAATTATGCAAAATGATCATGTTTACAAGGATAGGACAATAGCTCCGAAATTTAAAAAATGTGACAATTACAAAAAATAGTATGATAATAATACTACCTCCCATATTTTGAATAAACTTAAATAAGTGGTGGGTAGATTTTTGTTTGAATTTTTTTACGTTAGGTTAGGTTATATTGCATAATGGGTACTCCCGCAGAGTTAAACTTGTAGCCCACGTAGGGTTAATTATAGGAAGAAAATACTACCCCTCCTCCATTATTATGAAGGAATTCAAAAATAGGAAAGTGTCAACAGTGCTCAACTGGAAAATAAAAGGAAAGCACCTTCTCCATCATCTTCACAGGTCTTTAATGTATGAATTATATTGGCGGAATTGTGCTGGTATCAATCTCTTTCACCCTGATAAAATTTGAATCAGACATAAACATTGAAATGGTAGAAAGAATTATATAAAAAATGTTTTCAAGAAACAGCAACAAAAATTTGTTAGCCAAATCCCATCAGACATCCAACCCTTTGATTACAATACATTTGTCCGGAATTTCTAACTAAACATAATGATTTAGTTGCGCCTGTTTAAGGTAAAGGCATTCTCTCTAATCTACTTATCTATGTCACACACCTTGGTAGACTTTGTAGCAGTAGGAACCATTTTAAAGTATTTAATTATTGGGCTGGAATTTTACTAGCAACCAGCGGATGCGTTACGTGTTACGCCACAGTCGCGGATAAGTTCCAAAATACATTTACTAATAACAAGTCTCAATTGTATTACCAACGCTATAAAAAAAAATTTAGTTACTTTATTTTTTGCTATTTTAAATATTATCATCCTTTTAAGAGATGTTGGAATGCCTTAAACAAACAATGTATATTGGCTAAATACCAGAGATTATGATGGATACGACTGTGGACAATAAATTTATATACCTCACCAATGATGATAAACTAAATTGCCCTTACCGTAGTTTGAAATTATTGGTTGAAAGGTTTGGACTCAACTAGCTTGGAATCAACAAACTAAAATTTCTGTCCCCAGACTTTATGATCCAGCGAATAAGATAACGCAGTTATAAAACTTTGGGTACCTATAAAATTTAATGTCCCCTTCCTCCCCGAGCCCGAATAATCAAAGACTTTTAATAAAAATCTTTTATTTTAACTTGTAATATAAATTCTTAATATTTTATTTTGAAAAACCATTCTATTTACTAAAGTTAAAGATGTATGTGCGTATTTCTGTATGTAAGATCTCTTAAACGGCTAAACTAACCATTAATCTATTACGTTTATTTAAACATAATTGTAAATACAATAAAAAATAATTTGAATTGAAACTGCAAAACCTGAATTTGCAAAAAAAAATGTAATGATCATTTTTGGGACTGTTAAACTTTCATTTTATAGAAAATTTAGTATTAGCACAGTACAAGATTTCAATAAATTATAACAAGGATAACAACATCTATAAGTAGGGAAGCACCAACAAAAATAGAAATATGTACAATATAATAAAAAAGGGTAAGTGTCTAATAACAATAATAAATTTATTGGTAAAAATCACTAAACTTCTCACTTGAATCTTTATATCATTAAATACATGGAGTAAGGGATTCAATTTAAGAGTTTTTGCTGAAAAGCAATAAAAACCAGATTTATCAAGAAAATTTGACCAACATTGTTGGGGATCATGGTAATATAATTTAGAACAAAATTAGTTCTAAGAAAAAAATCATTTACTTGAAAATTAAATTATCAATACATCACAATGTAGTAAACATTCTGTATTTAATCACTAGAAAAATCTTATTTAGAACTTCGTCAACCCTTCTCATATATTTTAACTGTCACCTAAATTCAAGTGGTTCTTAGATTGTTTAATACATAAATATAACAGTAGACTTTCTATACATGAAATGACATTTTCTTGGAAAAAAATATTTGTTAAAACCAGCCATCAATAACAAACTTTTCTTTCTGCTATATTCAAAACTAACTCAGCTAGTTAGCGGGGCATTGATGCGCTAGTACCTAAAGTCAGTCAGAACTTGCTGAATTCGTGCACATTCCCTTTAGGCCAGTACCCAAAGTCTGAGACTCTTAAAAATTGAATATTCGATCCATTGTCCCCCCCCCCCCTTACTCCCTGATTAAATATCCATATTTTTTAGCATGACTGAACAAAGAACTATGAAGATTACTTACTGGATTCTTATTGGTATCACACTTGGAGTAATGTTCCAGTATCAGTTAGTTACAATTAGAAAACGTATCAACTCTATAACCATTACCATAAATTCCGTAAACTCATTTATTTAGAAAATATTAAATTTTTTGCCATATTACATTTAAGTAATTAAAGGACAGATTAGCAAAGAATTTGTTTTTAGACAAGATGTATTTAGTTTTTTTTTAAATGCGTTATACTTAAGACATTTGTATCATTTACTCAAAAAGATTTAATGTAATGTCACAAAAATTAAAAGTTGTAAGGTTTTTTATATAAAGCTAAATATCTCAGAAAATGCCGAAGATTTTCAGATAAGCTTTATAAATATCCGGGGGTGGTTTTAGGCTATTTTCCCGCCGCCTTAAAAAGTCTACGGGCGGAGCAACTATTTTCTTATATAGTTTAAAATTTTTTTTTTATTGAATCCATTATGATTCGCTACTTTCATCATTCTGATCCTTGTTGATCATTGACAAGAAAATTTATTTTAATGGGTAATTTTTTCAATGAATGCAATTTTCAGTAGAATTTTACATTGCAAAAGCATTTAAAAATTTCTATTGTAGGAGATGTTATTTTCATTTCGGTTAAAATTTACATTGTTTCCCAGAAAAAAATAACTATCTTCATGGCTTATTTAAACTTATTATTAAAAATAAGGAGGTGGGTATTGTGCTCGCAAAGCATATTGTGGGAAATACGCAAAACTCGCTTTTAGATAGCATCTTATACGTCCCAAGTGGTTCAACAACATATATGTATATTTGAATATCTTTAGTTAGTAACATAACAACAATATTACAATCAAGTTTTACTTGATTTTAAAGTTAAACATTAAATGTGAAAATAGTATATCTTCCTAAGTATAGTATTTTTTCGCATTTATAGTATCACTAGCGGCTGCGTATATAGCCCCTGTACGACTACGTATTCAAAAGTGATGGAAGAATAGCCTGAAACCATCCCAAGACTGAAATTTTTTATAAAATAGCCCAAAGACATCCTGGTACCTATATGTGAAGCTGCCCTAAAATTGAGAACTCGATCAGTTTATTGAAGAGTGAGATTTTATCGCCCAAGGTCTTTTTTGAGTGGGGGGAAGTGTTAAATATCTAAATGAGTCGTTTAATTTTTATTATTACTCTGATTATGACGTAAAAAAAATTAGCCAATGAGAGGCCACTATAAATTTTACCATTTTGGTCAATTACAGTGTATATTTTTTTACGTCATAATCAGAGTCAGACACTTTTACTAGGTTTATTTTTTAGGTATGTAAATGAAATGCAGATACTTTTTTATCCCAGGAAGTAAAAATCACCCAACCCCTTGATTTTGATTATTTTTTTGAGTAATCCCAAATCATGGGATATGAAACGTCCTGAATTGAATAGCGCAAAGAGTACAAATATTTTTTGGTGGGTTTTAGAGATTTTGATTGCATTAGATTAATAAGCTATAAACCTTGCAGACAAAATGAGTGATAGGCCAGTCCTGTACAGCTACTGGAGGTCATCCTGCTCCTGGAGGGTTAGAATTGCTTTACAGGTAAAATTACACTAACATGCCCTCACAGACCGACGAAAAGACTGTCCTATCTGTATAAGTATATGAATGAGTGATAGGCCTGTCCTGTACAGCTACTGGAGGTCATCCTGCTCCTGGAGGGTTAGAATTGCTTTACAGGTAAAATTACACTAACATGCCCTCACAGACCGACGAAAAGACTGTCCTATCTGTATAAGTATATGAATGAGTGATAGGCCTGTCCTGTACAGCTACTGGAGGTCATCCTGCTCCTGGAGGGTTAGAATTGCTTTACAGGTAAAATTACACTAACATGCCCTCACAGACCGACGAAAAGACTGTCCTATCTGTATAAGTATATGAATGAGTGATAGGCCTGTCCTGTACAGCTACTGGAGGTCATCCTGCTCCTGGAGGGTTAGAATTGCTTTACAGGTAAAATTACACTAACATGCCCTCACAGACCGACGAAAAGACTGTCCTATCTGTATAAGTATATGAATGAGTGATAGGCCTGTCCTGTACAGCTACTGGAGGTCATCCTGCTCCTGGAGGGTTAGAATTGCTTTACAGGTAAAATTACACTAACATGCCCTCACAGACCGACGAAAAGACTGTCCTATCTGTATAAGTATATGAATGAGTGATAGGCCTGTCCTGTACAGCTACTGGAGGTCATCCTGCTCCTGGAGGGTTAGAATTGCTTTACAGGTAAAATTACACTAACATGCCCTCACAGACCGACGAAAAGACTGTCCTATCTGTATAAGTATATGAATGAGTGATAGGCCTGTCCTGTACAGCTACTGGAGGTCATCCTGCTCCTGGAGGGTTAGAATTGCTTTACAGGTAAGAACTACATTCACAAACCCTCGCAGACGGACAAACAGACGTGGCCAAGTTGAATATTAGCTGCACTAAAATATTATTGATCCTATTCATAACTGATATGTCAATGAAATTATTTATGTCGACTATTTAATAGCCATAGCTCACATAATATCGACAGAAGATGTTTTAATGATCTCATATAATATATATGATAATATAGGGAGTGGTTGTTAGTATTTCCTCTTTGTTTGAGAAGTCAGGTACATTAAGGTTATTGTGTATAGTAGCCCAGCAGGATATGTGAGGGCTCCGAAGTTGTAGGCTATGCTGGGTTAGTGAACAAAATAAGGGTTAGCCCCCCCCCCCCCCCACCCTCATGATTTAAGTGAAAGCACCAGATTTTCTTTTGACAAACAATCATTAATCTTATTTAGCTGGCAGGCATAGAGGTGGATCAGGTGCCTGTTCATCTGGTAAAGGATGGAGGAGAACAATTGAACTCAGAATATAGGTAAGGAGGTGACACTTTCATTTACTTAAGAAATTTACTCTTATTTACTAATACTACAAGGTTTTTTTTGAGGGATGGTTCAATTGAACTCTTCATCCTTGTGTAAAAGTAACAGGATCTCTTTCTGCTTGTGTGTCTGACTGTCGACTGATCCCGTTTAAATCGCCTTTTACAGCTTCCTCTAGGTCCAGGGAGGTTTATAGCTATTTGTGAGAGGGTACCTACACTCTCCCAAGAGATATTTCCCCTGAAAAATATACTCTTCTCCTATTTTTGTTTCTTTCCTTTGAAAACTTATTTTGAGAGTGGAGATTCGACTTTGATTACAACTAAAAGTTTGACCAAATGATTGTTAAAGGCTTTTAGATTAAACATAAATGATCTTTTAGGTCTAGTTATTTTTATGTCTTAAGAAAAAATGTAATTCTTTTAATTTTGTAATAATTGTTATTTCATTTAAATTTTATCCTATTTAATATTTTTAGTGCTAAAAATCCGATGCAACAAGTACCAACATTCGAAGTTCAAGGAACAAGGTATCTCATCATTAAAACAATGATGACAGCATGAAGCTCTTTATAGAGCCTGTTAAAAATGACGTCATGCAATACAAATGACATAAGATACGCCAATACACAGACTTAATTACAAATGGCAGGCCATTATACATTCTAATTGACCTCTGTTAGGCCAGGATGGTACAATTTTTTATAGGCACTGTAAAAAGCATCTGACAACATCTATATAAAATAAGCTTAGAATGCCAGACGTAGAGCGAATATTGATAAAAATATTTTATTGTTACTGCGCTATTATGATGTTTATTGTCCCTGTATATTTAGAATAACCCAATCGATGGCAATAATGGAGTACATCAATGATATAAAGCCAGAAGCTAATCTCCTACCTAAGAATCCTCTCACCAAAGCAAAGGTAAGGTTGCAATATATGCAGGGAAATAAAGGGATAAGACAATGGCCGATAAATTGATTTACATCCCCAAAGAATATACACAAATTTTGCTCTTCAGTAGATTAAAATTAGTGGTTGAACACTCAGCTTAATGATCCAACCAATCAATGTCCCCAAAGTTGTTAAACAACGAATAAGAAAACTTTATTATAAAACTTTGGGGACTAGTGTAATAAACAGCCCATTGTCCCCTCTCTCTCTGATTATACATAAATATATAAATGCAGATAATTTATGCTCAATAACCAAAGAAAATCTATCAATTTTAAAGTTGAAAATTGATGATTCCAATAACAGTTTTAGGTACAATTAAGGAAGCGTAGCAACTTTATAATCAGTCAATATATAGTATATTTTAAACATAATGATGTTTACCTTTTTGATATAATTATGTCATGTACTCTGTACTTGTTAATGTCCGTTTGTTTGGCCATCTCTGTTTGTTAAGTGTTGCTTTAATGAATGTTGTCATCATTGTTTATTTATTATTTTATATAAAACTAGCGGCTACGCCCCTAGAAGCCTCTAGGGATACTTAAGGTAGTAGGGGGAATAGTCGACCTCATCCCATTTTTAAATTTGAGTTTCAAAAGAGTAACAAAAATATTTTTTGGGGGAGGGGGGTGAAGACACCCTCACTAAAAATAGTTTAAAACCTTCCCAGGATCTTTAAGAAGTTCGCTGTAAAGGAGAACAATATCGGTTTAGCGGTTATCGAGATCCTTTGGGACAGATAAAAGGGTATCCAATAGTGTAGTGGTTAGCGCACTAACCTGTGGTTGAGAGAAACCGAATTCGAGTCCCCACATAGACTTTGTACTTGGTTGGCAAATGTTGTCGCAATTTGTCAGATTATGATCACGCAACCTTCCCTGAGATGCCCTTAGGTTGTATGGATGGAGATTTCTAGAAAGATAGGATTCTACCAATCAAGCAACTTTAACCATGCTTCCCTCGTCCATACTCCTCGAATGAGAGTGCCATTAATTAAGGTGGCTTAATATGGAAAACCTGCTAAAACTCCAGGCCAGGGTGATGTAATAATTGAGTAGCTTCCACGAGAATTGCGGGTCAGCTTGTAATGTAACATAGAATACAATCAGCTGTGCGCGAAGCTTACCAATCTAAGATTGTCCAAATGATTCTCACTTCCAGTCTCCGTGTGCATCTGAGTCCTAACTTCAGAGATTCAGGGCTACAACAACAACACAGATAAAAAACGCTTACTACTTTATATAATAGGATGATTTGTTAAGGTTCGAATGGTGTGTGAGATAATCAACTCTGGAATTCAACCGATACAGGTTGACTTTTTACAAATAATTTATATTTTTAATGTAATAATTAAAAGATAGATTAAATTTGTAGAAAACTTTATAAAATAATATAAAAAAAGCTTTTTTTTCGACCCCTAATGGTTTCACACTTCCTTGGTGAATCCTTGTGCACGCCACTGAATATGACAATGGTCGACAAATAAAATACCCCCTAAAAATGTATCCCTTTTGTAGATTATAATTGTTGGTTGAAAAGATTGGACATGGACATTGCTAGTTTAAACCAACAATTAAATATCTAAAGTATTCATAGTTTTTAAGGAAATAAATGAGAGCTTTTATTAAACTTTGGGTACCTGTCAAGTATTTTTTACAGTTTAATGTCTCTACCCTCCCTGACAAACCGAACAAAGTAGAAAGATATTTCTAGTATGGCTTCGAAACCGATTAATATTCACTAGATTAGAACAGCTGTTCTCAGTCATACTCAAAAATCATATATAGCATTTTATTACATACAATTTTCTGTAAATACTGAAATAAAAATCATGAAATTAATACCGCGGAAACCTGTCTATAAAACGATTCGATAAATAACTATTAATAAACATTAGAAATACCAGATAAATTGTTAAGTCTTTCTAACATAATTATATCCTTTTGAATAATGCGCTTTATGATAATTTCTAGAATTTGTGCGTGATGAAGGTTTATAGTCAGTTCCAGGTAAGATTTTACAATTAACAAGAACAATTTTGTTTAGAGTCAATCAAGTGTTGTTAAAATGAGCAGCTACTTTCAGGTTAAATTATTTGCCAAAAACTGAAATTGGTTATGTTACTTGAGTTCTTTAAAAGGACAAAAGCAATTTTAATTTTAAAAATAAAAAAGTTCACAAAATATTTTAAAAGTTTCACATTAGTGGGGCATATCTGAAAAAGTCTAAAATATTAATATTATTCACATTTTTAAAAAGATATCTTCGATGACGACTTTTGGTTCAGTGTAAATTGTATTTTTTTCATTTCACATTATTGTAGGTTAAAAATGTCATTTTAGACCATGTATTTAGCTTGAAAAGGCCTTTTTTGTAATATTTTCTTATTATTTAGGAAGGTAGAATGGCATGGTCCAAATATTGGATTGACAAAGGATTTGTAGCTCTTGAGGTGAGCTTTGAATTTTTACACAGTGCAAAATTATTCGCAATTTAGGTGCGTCTCTACTTAGTGCCTGTTGAGCAATGAAAACCCCAATATAACTTAACCTTAAACAAACAAACTATAAACTAACCTTCCCTCCCTGCAATTTTTTAAATTTTATTTTAAAAATAGGGGGGTGTTTATTCAGTGCTCAACAGGGACTTTCAAGGAAGATAACACAATTTGTCAAACTATTATCACGAAACCTTCTTAACAGTGGTCTAACAAGATTCAGAAGTAATCTCTTAGCTAGGTGTCAGTGATGAAGCGACTATTGCTAATTTCATTTATCCTATAAATTTCTAGAAGAAACCTCTTGAAGATATGGTGTTTGTAAAGAAGTGTAGTTTGCTCATTTTATTTATTCTAGAAAGTTCTAGAAGAAACCTCTAGAACAAGATAGTAAAGAGACTCTTACTGATTTTATTTTTTCTAGAAAGGTCAAGCAAAACCCACTGGAACAAGATGTATTAGTGATGAAGTGGCCCTTGATAATCTTATTTATTCTAGAAAGTTCTAGCAGAAACCTCTGGAGCAAGATGTGTTGGTGTTGAAGTTACTCTTGCTGATTTTATTTATTCTAGAAAGTTCTAGCAGAAACCTCTGGAACAAGATGTGTTGGTGATGAAGTGACTCTTGCCGATTGTTGCCTTGTTCCACAAGTTTATAATGCTAAAAGGTTCATTAACAATTTTTACCCAATAAAGAATGATTACATTAAGTAGTGGCTAAGCTTATTCCCTTTTAAAGCAAATAAAAAACAATATAACGAGCGTTAACAACTGATGCTTTTAATTCAAAAGTCATCAATTTACTTTGTAGATGTTAAAAAACGAGTAGATATAGATCCAAAAAAGGGATTAAACTTATGATGTTTTTTCTCAAAACTTTTCATTTGACCTCACCTTTCTAAATGAACAAGTTTTAATCCTTTTAGGTTTTCTGTTGACATGTCAAAGTTTCCCATCATCTCCAGAATCCATGACAGCTTAGAACATCTGGAACAGTTTAAAGCTGCCCATCCCTCACAGCAACCAGACTGCCCTGAGTAACAGCTTGAAAAGTACACAGCTAACAGCTTAAACAATAATAGCTCAAGAAAGATGACAAAATTCTAGAATTAAACTTCTAAATCAAGCTTACTATTATTTTTTTTTAAATCTAAAATTATGCATTGAAAATCACTTACTTTGTTTATTATTGTAACATTATTAATGTTTTTGGATGTGTGCATCTATATTAAAAAGAACAGTATTAATTAAAAATACAATTTATTATGTATCTAAAGGACCATTTAATGTTATAAAGTTAAATAAATATATTATTGTTTATATAGATTTATCCAGGGCAGGAAAGGACAATAGAGTTAGATTGATTTTTAAAAATGAAATTAGAGATAATTATATCATAATCCATTGTCCTTTCCCTGTATCCCTGTAATTTATCCTTCATAAATATAATCCTTGTGTCCATAATTCTGCATTTGTTTGATTTCATAGTCTCTATTGCACACCTGAAAACACAAATTAGTTATTAACAATTTTTTTTTGTAAAACTAATACTTTCATATTCACAACAAAAATTTGAAATAATTCCAATAAATCACATAAAAAGTTCAGTAATGGTATATAGTCTGTAAGTATAGCATATGTATGGTTTTATTTAATTCCAGGTGTAAAGGTTTCATGTGTAGTACAAGGCATACTTTACTAGATCAGATTTAGTACTCCCGCAACCTCCTCCTGAAAATTACATTGCATAGTAGAGAATCATATCTAGTGACTAACATAATAGAATATTATGTATAGTACGATACACTCACCTGATATAATAGACTATCTTGTCTAGTACAAGACACTTACCTGATAAAGTAGACTGTCATGTCTAGTAAAAGACGTTCACCTGACATGCCCAGTACCAGTAACCCCTCTGACATAGTTGATTTTCATGTCTAGACACTTATAAAGCTTAGCAGACAATCATGTCCAGCACAATTTACTCAACTAACAAAATATACTATCATTCATAGTACAAGACACTTACCTGACATAGTAGACTATAATATTTACTATATGACACTCACCTGGCATAGTAGACTGTCATGAATAGTACAAGACACCCACCTGACATAGTATACTATTATGTCTAGTACAAGACACTTACCTCTACATAGTACATATCAAGTACTTGACACTTACTTGACAATGACAGAGTACACTATTTGCCTAGTACCAATAACTCTTCTTACATAGTAGACTATCATGTCTAGTAGAAGCCACTTACTTGATATATTAGGCAATCATGTTTTATAATATACTCACCTGACATAGTAGACTATCATGTCTAGTACCCAGTAGACATGCTATGATGATTAGAAGGAGAATAATGCCGCATGGTACTGTTACCTTCCAGAACAAACCCTTAAAATTTAGAATTGTGATTAGTTTTTTTTTAAAACAAATAGATAGAGAGAATAAAGTTATCCAAGACCTCACAAAGCTGAATTTTAGAATAAAATATTTAAAGTTCCATAACGCAATTGAAAGTATGCTATTCTGTATTTGCTTAGGTTTGGTGTTTATATTTTGGGGCTTAGTTACTAAACAATTTATATTTATATATTACCACTAGAGTTGGGCTCGATATAATTATCTCGCTATTGGCTAGGTTTATTCAATGTTTTATATACTTTCTTTTGGTTATCTGAATTCTGACTATTAACCCTATTCTTCCATTATCTTCTCCCTGACGATTTCTTTCTTTAAACTATTCTAGGATCATAATATTTTTTATTTAAAATTATTGTCCTGAATGGGTTAAAATGTTTAGTTAACTGTTAAATTCTAGTTCAATATCTGACCACATTACGCACATATCGCTAGTATCAAATTATTTAAAAACTAAGTTTTCTTTTATTTACTATTTTATAAATTTAAATTTTCTGTTTTATGGATAGAAATTTAATACTTCAATATAATTCAAATAGCAACATGAAATATGAAATTAATTTATTTTTCATACGGTAAAATAATGGGTCTTATCGTTCTGGTCAATGAGAGTTTATTACAGATTATTGGAGCACTATGAGTTTTAAACATTTATTGCTTGGTAAACTTGAGCTCATATATACACATTTATTTCCTATATAGATCTGTCATGGATTTTGATGCAATAAAATAGGCTGTTTTGTAAATGTTAAAAATTGGAAGATTTCATTAAACAAACGCTCCCGCAAATATAAGTATTAAATAAAATTTAAAGAGAGAGTTGTTGCTTTTATGATTTTTTTTACATTATGGGTATTTTTATCCTTGTTGAATACAAATTAATTTACCTCAACTTCTCCTTGTGACTGCATAAACATAAAATCCTTGAGAACCATAAATTTGTCCAGCTCTTCATCTGTTTCCTCCAGTGACATTTGGACACCAAACACAATTGCTAAAGTAAAGATAATTATTGAACTATATTGTAAGAAAATTCATTCTTATTACTAATTCAAAGAAGCAGAAAAGAACCAAAGATTAGCATGAAACCATCTTAAGACATTAATATAAAATTAAAATAAAATGGGGCCGTGAAGAATCCCTTAAAAGGAAAACTCAGTAGGTTAAGAAGACTAAAAAAATAATTTATAAAATCCTTACGTGGTTTAGCAGTTGTAGTCTTGATATCACACTCTGGCCAGGTATTATTTGCTGGTACTGCATAAACACCATCATATCTAAATATATAGTTGTAGTCTTGATATCACACTCAGGCCAGGTATTATTTGCTGGCACTCTATCATATCTACATCATAAAAAGGAAATATATGTCCATAACCTAATGATTTAAAATGGAATGTTTCTTAGTAGAAAAAAATGTTAGAACCAGACAAAGTAATTCTCTGCAATTCTAATTTTATTGTCTACTTTTCTATGTATTGGTAGCATTATGTGCGCCTGTCCCAAAAGTCTTTAAAATTAGTCAAAATAAGAAAAGTTGCATTAGTTCCAGTACCGAAAATCCAAGACAGCAAAATTTGAATTTTAGTTCCTTTGTCCTATCCCTATATCCCTGATTATAACATTTTCTTATTTATTGGCTTAAAAAATGTTGGCACTTTTAATCAATTTGATTGGTTCTTTTATTAACTAGTGGTGTCAAGACATTTCAAACATTATTTTTCTTCTATTGATTTGGAAGTGATTTTGTTTACCATCATTAGATATTTACATCAATTTATCGTCCATTGTCATATCCCCAAAGATCTCTGCTGTTACTGACATTAAGGGTTTAAAACAAGCAATTTGAAGCCTGCTTGTCTGCAACCCCAAATATGAAAATCAGTTATAATTGAATAGAAACTCCATAAACCCTCTTGTTAAAAATACATTGTGGTTGTTTTAGGCAGAAATCAAAGAACAAGTAGGAATGTTAAGTCATATTTATTATTTTTTATTTTTTTGGATGTTATAGATCTTGTTTTGGAATGATATATCTGCATATTTATTGACATTACCTGCATCTAAATGTTACTTCGTTTGAATCTCCCTCTTCCACACCCAGTGTAGTGTTAATGCACACAAAATATATCTAAACATTGCAATATATAATTTTAGAGGACAGATTAAGAAAGCTATGAAATAAATCAATAAAATTTGCAAAGATAATACATTGCTGCTTCATAAAAATAAGTAATAGAAATCTTAATATTTTTTGACCAATTAAAGTGAACATTTTTCCCTAAGCAATACATTTGAAGTTTCTCTAAACCAATAAGCATCCACTATGTAATTGAATTTGTCCATCGGACACTCAGTAATGCTATGGCAAATAAAAAAAACAAATTTCTGTATGAAAAATTGTTTCTTTTTCGCTGCTTTTTTAATTAAGCAGCAAATTTTTTTCGAAATTTTTATGTTATCATCATTTTTAAATTTTTAAGGTTCTAATACTTGAATAATAAGATCGTTCCAGTAATGTAAAAAAAGATTCTTCTCATCCCTATTACGACATCCGTTTTGAAATCTTAAGCATAAAATATCTATTCCTGTAAAATATCACCTTGTCTCCCTCCCAGTATTCTTCATCAGGATCTGTCTTGTTCAGGTTTAATGTCAGACCTGTGTAGTCATTGGGCTCAAGCTGCCTAAAATTAGAAAAGTTTCTATTAGAGTTGTTTCAATGGGAACGGTTATTGGACTGTAAATTACCCAATGTTTTATAACAATCTTATTCGTTGCTTCAAAAAACTTTGGGTACTTTATTGAATTTTGACTTCCAAACTTTTTTTAAAAAAATTTCAAACTATAACTTATCTACATCATTCCAACCTGCAATTTTCTTTAGAATATTACCTAATATTGAAGAAGCAGGGGAATGCCTTGCTAATAATCAGGGACTTCAAGACAAAGGTCGTGCAACTAACAGGATGATAACTTAGGTTCTTATTCATAGCTAAAGTTATCGTTAGTTACGATCCTAAAAATTAGTGTTTAGGGTGTTTCCGTCCTCTAGGTTTTATATAAATATTTATACCTGTAACCGACATCTGGATGCGTGGCTTTCAGGAAAGGTAGGGAAGGATCTAGAAGGAATATTCTCTGCAGTGGCAACACATCATCCTTCATAGTTGTCTCGTTCCACAGCCTCTTAGGGGCTGGACAGTAGGGGCGACACTAAATATAATCAATATATTATCATATTACTTGGATGTTTTATGTACTCTGATAAGTAATAATTGCACTAGATAAAATAACATACCTCCCCATCCACCCCATCCCCTCTCCTCCCATTGGATGATCGAACTGACCAATAAATGAGGTCAATATTATCAAGCTAAATTCACGACAAAAATTTCCCCTTTCACAATATCAACATGTTATATGTTCATTTTCCATATATCTTGTAAAAAAATTAATCTTTAGGGAAAAATTTAGTATAAGGATCAAACCAAAATTAAACAATAATACTTATGATATAGATGATCTAAAATTTAATAAAAATTACCCTTGGGAAATTCTGTGCAGGGATATCAAACTTGAGATTAGGTAGACATTTGACCGTCAGCAGCTGATCCTTTGGATTGTTGTCCCATTCATCTCTGCTTATCTTCTGGTTAGGCTCAGAACATTTTATATTCACCTTAATTAAAATTATTTACATTAAAATGGTAATTATCTTCCGAAGCTACATATGTTTCTACTGCTCCTTTGTCAGGTGTGCAATGTTGATATTAAGACTAGGATAAAGCCATGGCCCAGACTCCAGTCAAATGACGTGCAATTAAAGGGTTGGTTGTCCGTAGGACGCATGGGCGCGCCTGGTATGCATGCAAGAATGAGATTAGCAAGTTTTGTCCCTAATTAAGACCTAATAATGTATGCTTTCCCCTAAAGGTTATTAAACCTTGCAGCGAAGCCAGGTATAAGGTATAACCAAGAAGCAAAATAATTAAAAAAATAGTTATTAAAGTTAAATCCCCCCATACAGCTGAAATCATTAGTTGAACAGTTTGAACAAACTAACTTGATATTATTCTATACCTATATGAGCGACAACTTTTTCAATTTTTTACCTTATGAAATATTTTTGACTGATTTTTTATAAAATGGCATGCTATATTGCATCAAGATCCATGACAGATCTATATAGGAAATAAACGTCTATAAATGAGCTCGAGTCTTCCAATAGTAGAGGATTTAATACTTATAGTGCTCCAATAATCCTCATAAAACTCTCATTGACCAAAGCGATAAGGCCTTTATTCTATTTGTTTATGGAATGAATTAAGTTTTTCACTTCATGTTGATATTTGAATTACATTGAAGTATTTAATCTTAATTTAATAAACAAAAAATATACATTCATAATATAGTAAATGTAAGAAAACTCTGTTTTAAAAGAATTCGATTGTGGCGACACTTCCTTTGTGTTCAAATATTTCAACTAAAATGTTAATCAAATTAACCCTTTGGTGATGGTAATGTGAAAAAAATATAATTGAAAAAAATCTTTTTAAAATCAATTAGATTATTAAATATTTACTTCTTTCTTTTAGAAAGTAATGGCGGGGGAGGAAAATTGAAATAGATAAATAGATATGTACTTATAGAAAACTAGCCAATAGCAAGATAGTTTAATCGAGCCAACTCTAGTATCCTTATAATAAAGTAACAGGATGTGTGTTTGTCTGTGTGTGTGTTTGTATGTTTGTACCGAAGGATCTCGCTAACCGCTGAACCGATCGGGTTCTCCTTTACAGGGTAGCTTCTCATAGGTCCCGGGAAGGTTTATAACTATTTCCCCCAACCCCCCAAAAAAATGAAAAGAAAAAAAATTTGAACTTTTTTAACTAAAAATAAAAATGAAGGGGGGGACACCCCCCCCAAGAAAAAAAAAAAATTTCGCCCCCCAAAATTTTTTTACTTTTTCTTTTAAAATCTAAAATAAGAAATTTAATTATTAAATTCGACTCTCTCCTCAAGTCCCCCTAGAGGCCTCTAGGGGCGTAGCCGCTAGTAATAAAAAAGTAACAAAAGTAAACGCGTGAGATAACCATTTACAAAACTTTGGGTACCAATGTAATTTGCCATAATTTCTAGTTTTGCCATAAATTTGAAATAGAAATAGGAGAGAAGAACTATAGTGTGAACCCTTTTTCGTAAATCTGACGAAGGAACTTTTCCAGCTGACAAAAAACTTTAAAATTTTTTGAGTATATAATTTCTAGAATGCTAACTTTATATTAAGGAATTCAACAATTCATAGCTAACTTATTAAAGGATTTGTAATATGCTTTACACTATACTAGAAAATAAATTTTAACACGATATAATTTTTGTGAGAAAAGCTTTATCTTAAGAAATTCGACTATTTACAGCTGACTCTTTATATGAACAAAATGAAAAAAATATGCCCTTTCCTTTTACCCATATGTGTACAGTGTATACACAGTACTATGCTAGGTCCTGTTGAAAACGTAACGAATGTACTGTTGTATTGCTATTTGTTGTTATTTTATTTTTATATAATTTATTTCGAGGTAAACATGAAACAAACTATGAATTTATGTATTTTAAATGTTTATAATAGATACGAATTACGAATTAAAGATTATAAATCATGTACATTTGAAGTCCGAGATATTATTTTTTTGTTTGAATAGAAACTCAAGAAAAAAATATGATTTTATTAACTTAAATTCATAGAGGGATTTTTATTATTTTACAACGATTGTAATAGATGAAGCATATTTATTATTAATGCACAGATAAAACATAGATGTGAAACAACAATATGAAGGCAGTACTTCATGTGATGGACTTGATTCGAGTAAAAGTTGAAAGAACAGCTCTAATTAACTCTAATGAAAAAACTAGAAAACTTCAGCTTAATTCAACCAATGAGATTTTATGTATGCTCCGATGCTATTCATTTATTGGCTCAATCAGGCATTACCTCTCTTTCTTAGTACCTTTATTAAATTTGATAACTACTGCTGCCATGGTACTCAAAATTTTAGGATAGGAATAGAGAATGCTTTTGCTAATAAACAAAATTGTATTCCATAACAAATCATTTAAAACAAAGGATTGGCTGTTTGTGCTGCTAAAATGTGTCAATGGACCAACAATGTTCCTTTAAATTTTACCTCTCCACCAACTGGAACCATGTATTCTTCAACCAGGTCAAGATTCTCTCGGGATCTGGGTACCTAAAAATATTTAAGGATTTATTTTGACGTTAATAGGAAGGTGGGTTAGTTTTGTGGTGCTGCCACTTTTACCACTAGCAGAAATACAACCACTGTGTTTTTGACAAATAGTGGGTGTGTTTTTGTCATTTGTATAAAATATTATGGATAAATAAGTATAGATTTAATAGATGTATTTTGTCAATAAGTAGGTGTATAATTGACGAATCATAAATTAAATGGATGTATTTTTTTCAATATGTAGGTGTATAATTGACAGCTAAACTGTAAATATGACAGTACAATAACTATATTTTTGTCATACCCCCTAAAAATGCAGGTGTGAATTTGACAGTGGAACTGTGTTTATGACATCAAATCACTGTGTTTATGACAGTATTATCACTGTATTTTTGCTAGTGGTAAATTTGCCATGTACCCTTAGTTTTTCATGTATTATTGTTTTACCTCATAACTGTTAGGTAAAAGGAAACACCGCAGGTATAGTCCCCTCAGAGTTAGTGCCCCCCGCAGGATAAAGGTGTACAGAAAAAAATATCCTCCATAGGGTTCAGGCAGACACACCCAATTTATAAAGATACATTAGTTTATACTTTTCTCAAAGAAAAAAACTTTTAAAATCATACATATTACGCCCCCTCGAAAAACAAAAATTCTTGGGTGATCGCTGGGCACTTTTAGGGAAAGTTCCAAAGAAAGTATGTGACGTATTTAAATAATTGAATATTTACCATAGTTTTTGGTTTCTCGTGAGTAAAACCAAGTGGTAGAATATGAAGAATAGTATTCTCACAACGTCCAAGATCTAAAATAAACATTAAACCTGCATATTATTGAGATATTAAGTAAATAGAATAAAACATCAAGTGAGATTTTAAATTCACTTGGTCTGTCTGTCTGTCCATAACGCTATTGGGGATGTGTGCACTAGGTGAATGGATTATCCTTGTTATTATTGAAACTTCACATTATGAATATTTGCCGTAGTAGGAAAAGCGCAGTAATTATTAAAGAAATTATCAATATTATTACATAATAGATATATTACAGTATAATCATTCAGTAACCACTTAGCAAATAATGCCTCAAATAATGGATTTAACAGACAATGAAATAAAACAGTTTTACAGTGATATTGATAAAGGTTGAATTTTACTAAAAAAAATCCAATTTCATATGTTTATAGACTATTTTAAAAATTTGTAATTGAAAACATATAAAAATACCCTTAAACAACAAACTGTACTAAAACATAAAAAGGTAACAAAATTCAATGTGCAAAGCGTTTTGAATATAAATGTTGTTTAAAAACCTTTTTTGGTTTAAGACACATAGCGGAAAAATTAAAACTAAGAAAATCACAAATTTTTAACCCTTTATCGACGGAAAACATATAATTTTATATTTGATTTTAACAGAAATCTAGATACAATATCTGCTAAATACTTAAAATGAGTCATAGTTAAATTACTCACATTATTTAAGAAATGTTTCTTTAATGTGTCTTATAACAAACGCTGAGGATTAAATTTAGGCAGTTTAAATTTAATTAATTTCTTGCAAATTAGCATTTAGACTTTGTAAGGTATTTATTCTTGCTTATTATTATAACGAAGAAAAATGTCTGATTAAAATTTACGTATCAAGAACCACAATAAAAAATGGAAAGGAACAAATGATCAGTTTCCCTCAAAATTAATATGAATAAAGATAAAACTTTAAGAACTCGAAGGAAATTGGAAACTACAGCTACCCTATAATAGTTATTTCTCGCATCGTATTATAAACGGCTTTCCGCGGATATAGAATGAACAATTATAAGATTAAAACCAGTTTTTTAGCCCCGAGGGTCATTCAAGAGAAATGATTTTTTTAAAAACTTAATTATGCATAGAAAATAAAACAATTATGTAAAATCCTTTAGATATTTGGAAAATCTATTTTGAGACATTTATGTTACAAATATTTGAAAATGATTATTTCAACAAATTATGCCCTAAAAACCGGTTTTTCCAAAGGCCTTTTTTTCGAAGATTTATTGATTTAAAGGTTGTAAAAAAATGCGCACCTTTTTGAAATTTAAATTGCGCAGCTTGTATTAACAGTAGAAAAATGTTATGCATATCGTTAGAATCGTCATAAGCTCTGTTTTTTTAATATATAAAAACCATTCCTGTGCTACGTATAGTATAGGAGCTACGAGGTAAAATGTTCCAATTACTTAAAACTTTTCAACCTTTTTCTCACATTTTTCAATATAGCTCCTAAACTACAAATAGCACAAAAACGGGTCTTATATTTTCAAAAACTAGAGCTTATAAAGATTCCAACGGTATGCGCAACATTTTTCTACTATTAACATAAGTCACGCAATTTGAAATTTAAAAATGTGTGTATTTTTTGCACACCCTTCAAATCCATAAATCTTCGAAAAAAAGGTCTTTGGAAAAACCGGTTTTTTGGGCATAATTTGTTGAAATAATAATTTTTAAATATTTGTAACATAAATGTCTTATAATAGATTTTCCAAATATAAAAAGCATTTTACATAATTGTTTTATTTTCTATGCATAATTAAGTTTTTAAAAAAATCATTTCTCTTGAATGACCCTGTAGAATAATCAATCTAAAATTTTACTTTTAATAAAGAACAGTTTCTAAGGGAGGGGACATTATGCTGTTTATTACACTAGTCTCCAAAGTTTTCTTTTTTTTTTTTGTTGGCTTCACAACTTAGGGGACTTTTATCAAATTTTTATTTGTCGGATCATTATGTTGAGTGTCCAAACGTTTCAACCACAAAGTGTAATCTACAGAAGGGGTAATTTTGCTTCATAAGGAATATATATCACATTATAATATTATTGGCCCTTTGATCCCTGTTAATTATACTCATTTTGGTTTCATTTTTGTTTACCTGAAACAAGACATTTCCTTGTGTAGTAACAACTCTGGCTGATCCACAAACTCAGATTCCTAGTGCCAAGGTTAATTCACATCAAAGTTTAAATTTTTGCCACCGCTGGTACAGGCCCCAAAGTCCTCTCCCTTACTTTCTATTTAGTTTTTTTTTTAAAGAGGGTAGAGTTTGAGTGCTCTAGAGGCACTATAAGAGAAATCACCTTAACTTTTGAACCTGATGATGAATAAACCTTGCCTAGTATTATCCAGCCATTGTCCATCTCTCTCATTCAACAGACGAATATGTTCTTCTTCAAAATCATTCTCGTCAAAGTCAAGCACAGTAAATTCCTTAATAGCGAAATATTGTAAAATTTCATAAAAATCCGTTAGTATAGAAAAAAAACGTATTTTAGAGGCTTCTTCAAGGTTTCACATGGTCCTTGTGTATCAAAAAAAGCTAAGAAAAAAAAACTATTTAACCCAATTTAAAAAGTATGGTAAGGGTTATTCTGGGTTTTAAGTTAAAAGTTGAAATTAAACACAGCATTAATTATTTTTGACTATGTTTCTCCTTTATTGTACTAGCATAAATTTAGCTATATGCTATGTTTTAGGATTTGGGTAATAGAAGCTTATGAATTATTTCATTATTGTTTTAACAAAAATACTTTACAATGTTATAACCAGGAAAAGTTATAACTAATTCAATTTTATTCCCCAACAATTTTATTTATTTCCTGTCTCTCTATACCTCCATAAACTGATGCTCCACCCAAGCCTGAGTGCTATACTCTTCCTCTCCATAGGGCCACATACCCTGCACTCCAATATTAATATGATTACCTCCATAAACTGATGCTCCACCCAAGCCTGAGTGCTATACTCTTCCTCTCCATAGGGCCACATACCCTGCACTCCAATATTAATATGATTACCTCCATAAACTGATGCTCCACCCAAGCCTGAGTGCTATACTCTTCCTCTCCATAGGGCCACATGCCCTGCACTCCAATATTATTATAATTACCTCCATAAACTGATGCTCCACCCAAGCCTAAGTGCTATACTCTTCCTCTCCATAGGGCCACATACCCTGCACTCCAATATTAATATGATTACCTCCATAAACTGATGCTCCACCCAAGCCTGAGTGCTATACTCTTCCTCTCCATAGGGCCACATACCCTGCACTCCAATATTAATATGATTACCTCCATAAACTGATGCTCCACCCAAGCCTGAGTTCTATACTCTTCCTCTCCATAGGGCCACATACCCTGCACTCCAATATTATTATAATTACCTCCATAAACTGATGCTCCACCCAAGCCTGAGTGCTATACTCTTCCTCTCCATAGGGCCACATACCCTGCACTCCAATATTAATATGATTACCTCCATAAACTGATGCTCCACCCAAGCCTGAGTGCTATACTCTTCCTCTCCATAGGGCCACATACCCTGCACTCCAATATTAATATGATTACCTCCATAAACTGATGCTCCACCCAAGCCTAAGTGCTATACTCTTCCTCTCCATAGGGCCACATACCCTGCACTCCAATATTAATATGATTACCTCCATAAACTGATGCTCCACCCAAGCCTGAGTGCTATACTCTTCCTCTCCATAGGGCCACATACCCTGCACTCCAATATTATTATAATTACCTCCATAAACTGATGCTCCACCCAAGCCTAAGTGCTATACTCTTCCTCTCCATAGGGCCACATACCCTGCACTCCAATATTAATATGATTACCTCCATAAACTGATGCTCCACCCAAGCCTGAGTGCTATACTCTTCCTCTCCATAGGGCCACATACCCTGCACTCCAATATTAATTTGATTACCTCCATAAACTGATGCTCCACCCAAGCCTGAGTTCTATACTCTTCCTCTCCATAGGGCCACATACCCTGCACTCCAATATTATTATAATTACCTCCATAAACTGATGCTCCACCCAAGCCTGAGTGCTATACTCTTCCTCTCCATAGGGCCACATACCCTGCACTCCAATATTAATATGATTACCTCCATAAACTGATGCTCCACCCAAGCCTGAGTGCTATACTCTTCCTCTCCATAGGGCCACATACCCTGCACTCCAATATTAATATGATTACCTCCATAAACTGATGCTCCACCCAAGCCTGAGTGCTATACTCTTTCTCTTCATAGGGCCACATACCCTGTGCTCCAATTTTAATATGATTACCTCCATAAACCGATGCTCCACCCATGCCTGGGTGCTCTACTCCTCCTCTCCATAGCGCCACATACTCTGTGCTCCAATATTAATATGATTACCTCCATAAACCGATGCTCCACCCATGCCTGAGTGTTCTACTCCTCCTCTCCATAGGGCCACATACCCTGCACTCCAATATTAATATGATTACCTCCATAAACTGATGCTCCACCCAAGCCTGAGTGCTATACTCTTCCTCTCCATAGGGCCACATACCCTGTGCTCCAATTTTAATATGATTACCTCCATAAACCGATGCTCCACCCATGCCTGAGTGTTCTACTCCTCCTCTCCATAGGGCCACATACCCTGCACTCCAATATTAATATGATTACCTCCATAAACGGATGCTCCACCCAAGCCTGAGTGCTATACTCTTCCTCTCCATAGGGCCACATACCTTGTGCTCCAATTTTAATATGATTACCTCCATAAACTGATGCTCCACCCAAGCCTGAGTGCTATACTCTTCCTCTCCATAGGGCCACATACCCTGCACTCCAATATTAATATTATTACCTCCATAAACTGATGCTCCACCCAAGCCTGAGTGCTATACTCTTCCTCTCCATAGGGCCACATACCTTGTGCTCCAATAAACCACTAAATAAATCAAATTTTGTAGAAAATTTCCTGTTCAAGAAACAACTGTGAGACTTTTGTTTAACACTAATTATTATGTTGCACATAATACATACTTTTATTGTTTTTTAAACATTTTTGAAGGGGTATAAAAAATATAATCAGCCAACTGAGAGAAACATTTTATGATGTTATGCATGAATCTTTCACAATATCCACATATTTTTATATCCATTGTTACCTTATCATCATCTCTAAAGGCTTTCTCATCATTGTATTGATAATCTCTCTGTTCATCTCGAGCTGCTCTCCTGGGAGGATCAACAACAGTCATTTATTTGCATTGTACAATTTGTAATACGATTCAAAACAAAAGTAATCAAACTGCAGATAATAATTGGTTACCAAGTTGGGACACTATTAGTTTAAACTAACTAATCAGGATTAATAAAAGTAACCAATATTCTATTTCCATTTGATGAGATAAGTGTATATAGAACTTTAGTACCAGAATAATTTAATCTTAAAGTCCAATGTACAGAAGGCTATGCATGAAGAAATCACATTAAGCTTTATCTCTCATAATTCTTTATTTGCTAAAGATTTTTTTTTCCCCAAAAAGTCTTATTTTATTCGTTATCATTAAAAAGGAAATTGTTTTTTACACTGTATATACTATCTTTCAACGTAAAGAAATAATTTAAAGATCGATTTAATTGTCAATTTAAAATTGAAGTACTAATTGTACACATATCAAAATCATTTTTGTTGTTAATCATTCCTATCTCTAATGTAGACTTCTTCATCGTCGTCATACTCCTGTGATATTAATTTGTTCTTGTTTTAGAAAAGCAAAAATTTTATTTATTTAAGATTAATCTATCTAATACTTTGCTAAACTTCCATGAGGATTCCTGGAAAGCTAGGTAAAATCTGGAAATCTTTAAAGGAATTAGTAGAAAAGTTAAATTATTAATTAAAATAATTGTCCAATAAGCTTGGATAACAAGGAATACTGACGAACAAAGTAAGTTTTCCTGTAAAAGTTCATCAAATTCTTGAGCAGTAGTAGGAGGAGTGCTTGATTCACCACGAGTCTTATCATATGCTTCTCCAGGTGCATCCTCGCTACCTATATAGTAAGACTAATGAGGAGTGCTAGATTTACTACAAGTTTTATCCTATGTTTTTACATGGGTATCATTGCTACATATATATTTAGCCTAATGAGATGTGCTAGATTTACAATGAGTCTTATCATATGCTTTTTCATGTGTGTCCTTGCTAGTTTGATCATTATGAATAAGGGGGCGGGGGAAGTTCTGACACTTTTGCGTAAACAGTGATTATAGGCTTTGTCTTTGGACTGAGAGGATAGGTTATTAGGGATAAAATCATTCTTATATGATGAATTTCCCCCAGATTTAAGATTTTTTGGATAGGCCACCAGGTTCCGGCAGGGATAAGGGATGGGAAACGTAGGAAAATATTATTTCAGGCCTATTTCAAGCCTAGGCCTATTTCTAGCCTAATAAACCAGTTTTGGGATAGCGCAGTGGTTCGTATAAAATGCTAATGAAAAAGCTGTGTGTGTGTGTCTAGATAAAGTATAGAATCAAATTCAGGTAGCTAGTTTAAAGTAAAAAACATAACTTTTTATAAACCTATATATTAATGGCTTTTGTTAAAATGAAGTTTTTTCTCTCCCAAAATTTTTTATCTTTTACTTTGGTAATTTGAACTGTCAGAAAGCTATCGTTGGGTTTCCCTCAGACAGATTTTAGTTTGTATTATTTGCATTTTTATTAATGAGTAAAAATTTGATTTGAAAATTTCATTGCTAATTAAAATTCAAAATAAATAAATAAATATGCACTTGGGTAACATTCTATCAAGTTCTTTGGATACTATGCTGTAATGATATATCTGTACTGTGTTGTATTGTACAAAAATTAGGGTTAAGGTGTTGATACAATTCCGTACTAAATTTTTAAAATTCAAAATACAACATCTAATTTATAAACTACCAAATGAAAATTCGTAGGTACCTTCTTTCCAAAAAAATAATCCCGTTATTTTTGTTTTTTCTATATGGCCCTTTTTTAATGTTTAACTCTAAGCAGATTTAATAATTAAACTAATGTGATCTAACACCATTTATATTTATTTTTTCGTAGCAGACGAAATCATTATTTTTTCTATAATTGTCTGCTTCTAAAATTTCCGCCATCTGTGATTTGGGCTTGTTTTGTATCAACCAATCACCAATTGGCTCCGCCAATTAGTGATTGGTTGATACAAAACAAGCCCAAATCACAGAACACTATTGGTTTAGAGCGGTAGCCAATATGAGCCGTCCGCCAGTAAGGTCATTAAATTAGGCAAATGGTAAAAGTTGCATGATCCCTTTCAAAACCAGGCCGAGACCTAATTTATGGCCAGGTTTCCTATCCCTTATCCCTGGGTTCCGGAGCTCCAGGCCTCCAGGTTGTCTCTCTAAAGGTAAAAATTTTTTAAGAGTTAGATGTCAGCTTATGAGACAAAATATGTATGTTTTTTTTCTTCAAATATGTGAATAACAATCAAAAAGAAGTATATTTTGTTTTATAAGTTAACTTCTAACTCTTCAAAAAAATCTTATTTTTAATTTTTACCTGTACAGAGACCACCTGGAGGCCTGGAGCTCCAGAACCTGGAGGCCTATCCAAAAAATCTTAAATCTGGGGGAAATTCATCATATAAGAATGATTTTATCCCTAATAACCTATCCTCTCAGTCCAAAGACAAAGCCTATAATCACTGTTTACGCAAAAGTGTCAGAACTCCCCCCCCCCCTTAAATCCTTGAATTATACAATCAAACATGTCTAGTGTTTCAATGTGAAGGACATTTAGGAAAGACGCATTCAATTTGTTTGTAGGTGGGGGTATGTGTACCTGGGGCTTTTCTCTTTTCTCTTCTTGGAGGTACATAGGATGTTGTTGATGTTGTAGTAGTTGTACTTGTCGATGAGGTTTGGTGCTTTAGCAAATATTTTCCTTTCTTAAACTTGAACACAATGCTCCTCACATATCTAAAACAAGGATGGCAACATCTATAATAAGCTATAAAAATTGGAAAGAATTTTAATGAATATAATAGATTTGAAATCTGCATAAAATTTTAAGGAATTTTTATAAAATTCGTTTTTTGTATAATTCTTTATCTATAAGCGCAAATACAAATTAGGTTAAATAATTTTGACATCTGTGATTGGTGGATTGAAAACTATCTGCGCCCTGATTGGAGAAGCTTAAGTGACGTACATCATTCAACCAATTAGAGCCCAGGTAGTTTCCAATCCACCTATCCTATTGGTCAAAATTTATTAACTTAAATTGAATTTGCGCTTTTAAATAATAAATTATATAAAAAACGAATTTTATAAAAAAATCCTTAAAATTTTATGCAGATTTCAAATCTATTATATTCATTAAAATTCTTTCCAATTTTTATAGCTTAATCTATAAACAGAAAATTAATTTTTAATTATTAACAAAGTATTGTATAATGTTGTAAAATTGCTTATATACAGGATTCTGTTCCAGAACATACTAATATTTTTGAACTTGATTATAGAGATGTTAGCTTGAAATAATGGTATCCTAGGAATCATTATTCAAAGCTTTTTTGGTTTACAAATAATATTTTTGTTAAAAGCATGACGCATTAACATAAAATTAATTTACTTAATTTATATTCACTTAATACATTATGTCTTTCAATAGAAAATTATTGCTTGGTCTTTTAACAATTTACAATTAAAGTAATTGGATTTCAAGGGTAAATATAGATAATATATTTTTTTTAAATAAAATTTTGGAAATATGATCTTGTATTTAAATATCTAAAATATTCACATTTATGTTTATTTTAACTTATGTAAAACTTTGAAAAGTAATTATTTTTTTGCTTCATTTGTACAGTAAACCTACAACCTTCTAAGTATCAAGTCTGCAATGGAAAAATTGAAATTAATAAGAACCTTACTTCAAGTAACTCTTACCGGGATATTCTTTTATCAGATGAGTATTTCTTTGTGGAGATTTAACAAACAGAAAGTTATACAAGAGAAATCTATAACTACTATTGACAACATTCTCAAGCCTACTGTTTACATTTGTCAGGATAATCAGTTTAACTACCAAAAGGCCAGTAACATTGGATATCAATACATGAGTACTTTTGCCATAGGAGAGTTGGAAAGTTTGCCCCAAATTACCTGGAAAGGAAAGGATGGAGACTTTGCGTATAATGAACTTATTGAATCATTATATGAATCTGACTACTCAGATTTTTCTGCTCATTATTCTGCTTCTGAAAAGTTGTATATTGCACCGCATGGTTGGTGTAAACTTTTGAAAAATTCAAATAAGACCAGAGAAATTATCAGAACAACAAAGCAGTCTTTGTTTCTTGCGGTTGATCCTAGCAAAATTAACAATATAAGAACTCTGGAAATGGATAATGGAAGAATTATGTTTGGACCAACTCAATCCAACTTATTTGATTGGTCTACATATGAAATCACAGTCTACTTGTACGATTCAAGCATAAACGATGGTAGGATATGTACAAACTATATTAACACAAACTCCAGCTATGGGAAATGCGTTGAAAACGCTGTAAAAACTGCTTTTATTAAACACTATGGATGTGTTCCTCCCTGGTTTCCGTCTAAGACAAACTTAACCTGCGAAGATGACTTAGAAGTGAAAGTAAATAAACATACTGTATCTACAAACATTTCTGAGGACTTTAAGAACATGTACTTTGGAAGAAAGATGGAGATGCTAGATCAGTGTTTGCGCCCGTGCATGTCTATGAATATTGAGATGAAAAGAACATCATATAGATTTGACAGAACTGAGGATGCATTCTTTCAATATTATTTCAACAACGATGTCATCATATACACGGAAGTCTATGCTTATGAAGAGTTTGATCTTGTTGTCAATCTTGGAAGTGCTCTGGGCTTATGGCTTGGACTCTCTGCATTAGACATTTGTGATCACTTACTTCATTTCTGCAAAAAAATTTGTTCAAAACTGTCACAAATATTTTTAAAGATTCAAGAAATTAGGCAAAACCACAGACCAAGGATATAAATAATTATTCTTTGAACATTCTCATAAAAACAACAGAAATATGTTTAACAAGGATGAAATATCCATAAGTAGTTAAGGTTTATAGGACCCCTAGCAGAGGTTAGGTTAGGTAATATTAAATAGCCTGGTAGAGTTAGGGCGCCTGCAGGGGTAGCTTTAGTCATGTTAGGTTGGGATAGGTTACTCCAAGCATGAAAATTTGACCATAGTTTGCATTTTTTACGCCCCATCATGAAAATTTGGACCCCATGTTCATTTTTTCACACCATCATGAAAATATGACCAACATGAGCATTTAAAAAATATATATCCTAAGACCTTTATATTTGACATGACATTTTCAATATTTATGTTATGAAGTTTATAATTTAATCACTACATATCTAAATTTACTTCAAATTATCTGTATATTTTTTCAATGCAGCAATATTTTTATTCTATAATATAAGTAAAAGTATTCAAATATGTTGTTGATTTAATATAAAAAAAAAGATATTCATTCCGTATTTTTTTAATAAATGTAAAAGCAAAAGAATAATTTCATATATTTCAAAGGTCTATCCAAGTATTTTAATATGTCAAAATTACAGTCTTTGTAGTTTTAAAGTTTATATTTGCAATAAACAAGATCCCATAAAAAGATTCTTAATTACCAAATTAGTTAACATTACCTTTTACCAAAAAGTAGAGGGCTGGCAATGTAAAGATCATCTAGTTCTTGCTCTACAAGTATCTTGGCTTCCTAAATAGAATTATAATATATATAATTTGAAATGATTATTTGCTTCATAGGTAAAAATTATATTTAGAAGTGTTTTTGCAGTTTTTTTTGCCTTGTTCTACAGGGGGAAGGTGAACCCTGTCTAAGGTTTTTTATCTCTCATTTTAGTCTTGTTACAAATTTTACAACTTTTTTGATACAAATATCTGACGTCCATAACAGCCATCCAAAATCTAGGTACTAAAGATACTATACTACATTCTTGAATTTTATTCTTTTTTTTTCCTTTTTTTGATATGTTTTCTCAAGTTTCCTTAGAAACCTTTTTGGGTATAGCCTCTATTAAATGAAAAAAAAACTAAGCCTTTATATTCTTTTTTTTCATTATTAGAGTTTTCTTTTTAACACCCTTACTACTGTTTGACGCAATTTTATGGAATTAATTTCACCTTAAACATTGTTGTATTAGGCCAGAACAAGTCGTCATGCCAAGGCATAGACAAAATCTCCATAATATGCCAGAAACCTACACAAAAAAAAAGAAAACTATATGCACAAATTGCTGATCATAAAAACAAAATTTTATATTTATGAAAACTACACTCCGATATTTTGATTTTTATTGTCAAAAAAATAATTTTGGGTGCACTACGATCACCCAGAGATACGGAAAATGTGTGACGTCATAAAAGTATGCCTAAATCCAGTTCTTTTTTAGGGGTTTCCTGTCCCATTTTCCTCTCATCCTTTTTTAATGTACTTTTATGACATCACGCATGACACTTTCCGTATCTTCCATCAACCCCGTGTCAAGTCTATGTACACGCCATTGTTCTGCTTTACATACCTGTCTTAACTCCTTGACCGTCAATCTCATAGCAGTAGCATTTTTCATCTGGACTTGGGTAGTCCGCCTTTTCTACTCCACATCTTAATTTTATCAATATATTTGTTAGTTATATATCTCTATAGTCTAAATTCTCATTAAAGAAATATACATATAAGGTCTTTTTATGACCAGTGTTCATGAGAAATAAACACATAATCATGAGAAAATAAAAAAAACATCTGTTATTACTTTAGTCATTTTTGAATAGTTACAAAAGTTAAAAATACTAAATTACAAAATTCCAATAGGTTATTTTGTATAAGAAAAGAAAAACTAAAAGTCTTATTCCAATTTTCATTTATTATTCGAGGAAAATTGTCTCTATAAAGATATATACTGTATGTGATTTTTCAATTTGACTCAGAACCGGTTCTACTCCAGCGGATATTAATCAGTTTTGAAGCCATACCTGAAAAATATTACCTTGTTTTATTTGGAATAAGAAGTAATCCTGTGTCTGCTTCTTCTTGATGCCAGTCGTAATGGAAATTGTCTTCGGACAATGAATCATTTCTGTAATAGAACTAGAATTATAGATAGACTATGCCAGTCATAATGGTAATTGTCTTCAAACAATGTACCATTTCTGTAATAGGACTAGAATTATAAATAGACTATGCCAGTCATAGTGGTAATTGTTTTCAGACAACGAATCATTTCTGTAATAGGACTAGAATTATAAATAGACTATACCAGTCATAATGGTAATTGTCTTCAGACAACGAATCATTTCTGTAAAAGGACTAGAATTATAAATAGACTATGCCAGTAGTAGTGGTAATTGTCTTCAACCAATGAATCATTTCTGTAATAGGACTAGAATTATAAATGGACTATGCCAGTCATAATAGTAATTGTCTTCAAACAATGAATCATTTCTGTAATAGGACTAGAATTATAAATAGACTATGCCAGTCATAGGGGTAATTGTCTTCAAACAATGAATCATTTCTGTAATAGAACTAGAATTATAAATAGACTATGCCAGTCATAATAGTAATTGTCTTCAAACAACTAATCATTTCTGTAAAATAACTAGAATTATAGATAGACTATGCCAGTCATAATAGTAATTGTCTTCAAACAACTAATCATTTCTGTAAAATAACTAGAATTATAGATAGACTATGCCAGTCATAATGGTAATTGTCTTCAAACAATGAATCATTTCTGTAATAGGACTAGAATTATAAATAGACTATGCCAGTCATAGGGGTAATTGTCTTCAAACAATGAATCATTTCTGTAATAGGACTAGAATTATAAATAGACTATGCCAGTCATAATAGTAATTGTCTTCAAACAACTAATCATTTCTGTAAAATAACTAGAATTATAGATAGACTATGCCAGTCATAATGGTAATTGTCTTTGATTTATGGGAAAAAATCACGAAACCTTTTAAATATATTTTATATTTCTTAGGTTTTATATTTTGTATCTTGACTGACAGACCAACGGACTAAGTAAATTGCATACAATTTTCACCTGACAACCACCATACTAGACATTAAAAAAATGCGACGGTTTACCGGAAAGTGCCTAGCACAAAACTTACCATCCTTATTTAAAAATAAATTGAGAATTGGGACGGTGTTTGTTTTATGTTAGGTATGTTAGCTTATATGGGCTACAGAGGAGCCCAGCAGGTTAACTGTGCCTCCTGTATAGGTCCCTTGGCCTTAGGGGTAAACCGTGAAGAAAAAATCCTTCTTATTTTTATGTTAAAAGTTAAATTAACCTGCAAACCATATCTAGAATGTTGATTGATTGTTCCTCTGTTAGATCACCCAGACACTCACATACATCAGCTAAACACCATTTTTAACTTTTAAAGTGTCATTTATAATACAAAGTAGAAATTTCTCCTTACGTTTGTCTGTCCTTCTGTCCTTCTTAGATCTTGATAACCGCTGAACCGATTGGGTTCTACTCTTCAGGGAACATAGATGCAACTTTCCTTTATTTCTCCTGTATTAATGTTAAGCCCCTACTAGGGCCTAAGGTCAAAGCCGATAGTTTAGTTATCCTTTTATAAGATTAACAGGATGTCAGTTTTTAGACTGTCTGTGTGTAACAAAGGATTGTGTTAACCGCTGAACTGATGTATGTAGTTCTCCAGTAGAGGATTATAGGGGGGATAGTTTTAAAAAAATAGCATAAAGCTATCAAAGACATACAACAAATTCCCCAATCAGATTTTCTGCTATCTTTAGCTTTAGGCACAAAACTTACTATTTTATATTATAGAAGAAGAAAAAAATCTAAATCTTACGTTTAGGTGCACACTTTCTGAACAATGTGGGTGTATTGTAGGTTCCTTTCTCTGTACATTTAAACTCCTATAATAAAGATTTTATTATCATACAAAGAAAACGTTTGAAAACAGTAATTAGAAGATTTAGTAGTATACGTGTAAAATGTTATGTTTTAGTAAAAATACACAAAATAAATACTTGATTAAGAAAGTCACAAATAGATTTTATGTCTGTTCATCTATTAAATCAAAAGAATTTAAAAGTAAATCCTGTAGTATATTACCAAGTTTAATCCACCAATTATATCTCTAAAATTTTAAGTTACTCCTAGTAAAATGTTTTATGGTCGTACGGACACAACCATAATATAGAATTGCAACACTACATATCCTTCCATATCTCCCACAAATCACAGTGCAAGATTAATGAAAAAACCCTACTGTAGAATTGCTATGCTGCGCTACTAAAGAGTTTATTTGCCAGAGAAGGATTGGACATTGGATTGTCAATTTCACTAGTGACTAAAGTTTTTAATCACGTTAGCTCAAAATGTTTTTCATTTTTTGGGATCTATGTTAGTCTATCATTCATTGTCTTATCCCTAAAATCCCTAACTATGTTTACCTGACTAGTTATCCTTCTATCCCCTACATCTCCCAGTGCAGGATTCATGACAACTCCCTCATTCTTCGGATCCATACATATATAGAACAGAGGGTCGTCTTCCCATAGCTGCTCATCCAAGACATCTACATATGGATATAGAATATGATATTATGACAGGGTAAAAATTATCGTTAATTTAGCTTGCAAACTTATACATCACTTATATATGATACATCTTTCATCCAGTAGGATGTGAGGGGATAGAATAGGAAGGGGGGGGGGAGATTGTTATTTTAGCCAGATACAAGTTTCACTTTGTTACAGTCAGAACATTTTAAAGAGCAGCTGAGAAAATCAAAATTCCCCTATTTCGTTTTTAATTTACTGACGAAAAGACAGACAAATTGAATTTCAGAGTAGCTTCGCTATTAAGCACTAACTAACCTTTCATCATTGGATGATCTTCCCAGAGAATGAGTCTTGTGTCGTTTGAAGGTATCGGCTTTTCAGCCGGACATTTAGCCTTACAGATGGGCCACACATTTGGTACATTGTAGTATCTGTCTGGCTTGCATAGCACCGTCAGTATGTTGTCCTGATAATGGATGTATAAAATAAGTGGATACTATGACAGGGAAAAAATTCTTGTCAATCTAGGTTTTCCCTTGTAAGCCCGTTTATCCAATAGGAGAGAAGGGGATGGCGTAGAACGTTATTTTAGCCTGCTACAAGGTTTACATGAAAATCCGGTGTGAGATAGTATTCCTGATTTTTTTAAATTTTAGTAAATAAGAATTAGGCGTGTGCTGTCAATTTTATTTTGATACTTGAAGCAGCTTATAGTGTCTAAAAAAAAGTGGACAAATATTTAAATGTTTGGCTGAACTTTCCCAAAAGGAAGGAAATATGACGTAAAAACATTTGTCCACTTTATTGGAAACACTAAAAGCTGCTTCTGGATAATGACATTAAAAGTTATTTGAAAGCACAAAAATGGAAGGTGAAAATACGGATACAAAGTTATGAAGTACAGATGTTCAGTTACCATAAATAAAGAATAAATCTATTTGGAAAATATCACGAAACCTCTCACATGTGTTTATACATGTATATGTTTTAGTAAATATATTGTGTAGCTTTCTACAGACCAACAATCAAAGTAAATTAAATATTTGATGCTGTTTGGTATAGGGAACCTCCACAAAAAAATATCAAATCATTATCTTAAATAACAGCTGAGAAAAATCACATTTCCTCCATGGTATTACAGACTGACGGACGGACAGACAAAGTAAAATATAGATTAGCTTTACTAGTGTAAAAACTATGTAAACAAGGATGACAACATCCATAAAAGCGAAGCACTGAAACGATAGGACAAACATTCATTAACACTTGTAAAGTGTTAGAACTTAATTATCATAATATAAATTTATAAGAGTCAAAGCAAAATTGTAAGTAAATTTGTTGTAAAACTGCTTGATACAGGATAATTTCTATGGATTGGACATACTTACATTTCTAGGACTTGATTATAGAGTTGCATCGCTTTTTACATTATACTTTGTTGTCCCAGGAATCAATATACCAAAAATCAGATCAATCCGATGATTAGATCACATAATGATAATAATTTGTTGTTAAAAAAGTAAAAAAATCAACATGTTTAAGATGGACGTACGGACATTTTTGTAATGATTATAGAGTTGCTACACTTTCTAAATCGTACCTAACTACTAAAGGAATCACCATGCTAACTTTGGAATCGATAGGACATTCTAACATGCCTAAATTAACGGAAAAAGCTATCCGTTACGGACGTACGGACGGACCGACCCTAATTATAGAAAAGCTTCGCTTTTGAAAATCTTACTGCTAACTCAGGATCTTTTTTAAGATTTCTGAATTTCTTGACATTATCTGGATCTTTGCAAACAAAGTCAATAGTTTCACCAACAGCGAGTGTAAATTCTTCTTCAGTACCATCTAAAATAATAATATAATCTTGTACACTAACATGCAAAAAAATTGATTAATTGATTGATTGTTACTTATAATAGGGAAGGTGTGTTTCATCAACTTTTTCTCATATGAGCCAGTGCAAAAGCATATAAAAAACTGGCAAGAATAATCATTAAAGGAAGCCTGCAATAAATACCACGCTTTAACTGCTGAAAGACTGCCACAAGTAGACCCAATACCCCAAATTTGAAGCCTTCAGCTTCTATAACAAAAAAGTTCTTGGCATTTTAAAATGACATTTTATGTACAATGAAATTTTGAAAGAATCTCAATGCTAATGTTAGAAATTTTAAAATTAAACTACGTGGCCTAGAAACAAAATTATAAGCTTATTTTTGCCATAAATTTCGGTTGCCTGTAACTAATTATATTTTTACAATAAAGATACCCATTTTTATAGTCAAAATCATTAAAAAAATTAAATTTAACTTGCGTTGTACCGAGTGTACTGTAGCCATTCAGAAGGCTGAATCAGCTAAGCAACCAATCACAGCTGAGCTTGTTTTAGTTTTCCCCTTTGTTTCCGCTATGATCTTCGTTCACAAATGCAATTTAAATCGAATTTTTTTCAAAGATTTTGACTATAAAAGGTGGTGTTTTTATTGTAAATATGTAATCAGTTACCGGCAATCTAAATTTCTGACAAAGATAAGGTTATAATTTTATGTCTAGGCAACGTAATTTAAAATTGTTTTTTCTTTTATGAGCATTGTAAATCTTTCAAAATTTTCATTGTACATGAAATGCTATTTTGAAATGCCTAGAACTTTTTTGTTATTTAAGCTGAAGGCTTTAAATTTGGGGTAATGGGTCTACTTGTGGCAGTCTTTCAGTAGTTAAAGCGTGGTATTTCTTGCAGGCGTCCTTTAATTAATCAATTTTTTTGATAATTAACTGAAATTATCTAACCCTCCCCCAAAATAGTTATAAACCTCACCAGGATCCATGAGATGCTACATTGTAAAGGAGAACCATATCGGTTCAGCGGATAGCAAAAGCCTTTTACTTTATTATAAGGACTAGCAGCTGCACCCCTAAAAGCCTATAGAAACACACAGACTGAGATCCTTTTACTTTATAACAGGGATTATTTTTATAATCACCTGCTTTCAGCACCATATGAGGGAATGCCTGTTCAGTTCCATTATCAAAATACTGTATAAACTGGTGGGTAAGGTATTCAGGAACACCATCAAAATCTTTGTTCAAACATCTTGGTGGCACTAAAATATATATTTTAGTATTTTGGGGGTTGGAATAATCTGAATAAAAAATATTTATTTTCAACTTTTTACAGACAATTTTCTCAAATATTAATATTAAAAATAGTAAAATTTATACTTTTTTTGTTAGCTTGGGCCTTTGGCCCATCAAGCCTAACAAAACCTATTTTAATCTTAGAATTTGTTATTTAAATATCTGTTTTTAATACGATGCAATAATAGTTATTTCTCGCATCGTATTATAAACGACTTTCCGCGGATATAGAACGTACAATTATAAGATTAAAACCAGATTTTTTAGACCCGAGGATGAGAACCAGTTCCTATCCACCGGATTCGAATGAATACGAGAAATACTATTATAAGGGTTTTGTCCGGCTGACAGAAATACTTCTGTACAAGCCGCGCGACAAATCACAGCTGGATTTGCAAAGATCAGTCATACTATACATTTTGAATTGATACTGATTTTAATTCACTGACTCAAAATTAATTTTTGGCCAAGGAATCTCCCTTACTCTAACTATTAATGTCACGCACCTGAAAAAAGCACCAGTCTTTAGTTATGACGTGGTGGTTAACCGAGATTCCAACCTATTCCCCAATGAAGAGCGGATGTGTTACATGTTGAACCACAGTCGAGGGTTAATCATACCTGTTACTGGACAGCTGTCTAGAGCCTGTGGGTTGTCTATGGGGTTGCATTCAAGATTCACCACCAGAGACTTTCCAGATTTAAACTTTTCCACTGAAAATTGATATTATTTAGTTTTTCAATGATTAGGATAAGTCCATCCGCACATCCGTCCATCTGTAACGGTTAGCTTTTTTCATTAATTTGAAAATATATCGTTTTCAAACTTTGCATGGTGATTCCTTTAACAGTTAGGAACTATTTAGGAAGCATAGGAACTCTAAAATAAGTACGTCAATTTTAAAACTGCTGTATTTAAACTTTTTTAACAAAATACAATGTTTTTAGTGAAGCATTTCTATAATCAAGTCCTCAAATTGTAATTATGTCCTTATGCTGCACTACTTAGGAACATGATTTACCTGAAATAGTATTGTTGACAGCAAGTAAAGCCCTGTGAGTTGCATTAAACTGTTCCAGAGTGATGGAATCCTCCCCGGCAAACTGAACCTCCATCATAACCCTAAAAGGGATTTTTTAAATCCTTAACATGAATAGAATATAAAAAATATGACTTTTGCAAAATATGCATTAACTTAAACACAGGTATCATCTTAAAATAAAAAAAATCTTTTTTTTGTCATAAAATACAAAACAAAGCCATTCTACTTTTTTACATTTTAAAACCCATTTTTTTAAACTGGAGCTGACGAATTAACTTAAATGACCATGAGGAGAATAGATTTATTACACTAAATTGCGTAACATATGTGGTAGTCGGACAGACTGTCACTTCCCAGAGCATGCTACGCTCCGGGAATCCCGATAAAACACGCAGGTGTTTAATCCCTAACTATCACATTCCTCAGCCAACCCTTTTCTTTTATTGACCGCCAGATAATGCGGTCAACTCTACCAGCCGCCGACGTGGGGAAGGGGTTGCCCCTCCCCCTTCATGTTCCAGATAACCTACCCTTTTCACGGGGACCCCAGCCTTACCCCCACAGGGGCCTGCCCTTCTGCCATTCTCCTGATGAAGGAAGATCTCGATCATAACTATTCTCGGATCTCTTCAAACTAGATTCACCCCCTCTCACCCCCTCTCTTTCTGCATTCCCTTTGAACTGGATGGTTCTGGATTATCTATTTCAAAACTTGTCAGCGATAAGGTGTTTATACAAGTGCGCCAATGTTTGTTTTTTTATAAAATTGTTAAAAAATGACATCTGTTTGGTTTTCCTTTGCAATTAAGCTTTTTTTTAGGTACAGGGAAGGTTTTTAACTATTTTGGGAGAGCGTATCTCCACCCTCCCAATTTAAAATCACACCCCCAAATTTTTTTTCTGAATATTTCTTATTAAAACTCAAATTAAAAAGTAGAAGGGCGGTTGACTTATCCCCCTCCCACCTTAAGAACACCTAGGGGCTTCTTGGGGGCGTCCGTTGCCCCTAGTCTTTCTTAAAATAAAAGCTATGTCTTGCATTTTTTTTCAATTAGGTGTTTGATCACGAATTTCATATGGTAAAAATATTTTTCTTATTTAATTGTTATCCTAATAAGATAAAAGTTATGCTTGAAAATTGTTTTAATAGCTATTATTATATGTTGCATTTTTAGATAAACGTGAGAATTGCGTTCAGAATTTGCGTCAGAATTTGCGTCATTTGCGTCATTTCTATTTTCAGATTTCACCTGGCCTGCAGTTCCCCATTCTCTCCACACCCATTTACTACCTAACTCAATATCTGTAATCTGTTGTATATAATGCAATTAATTTGTTATGTATAATCAGTTCTAAATAAATCTTCAAACTGTAAACTACTTGGAGTATTTCATTGATAGAATCATTAAGGCTAGGGGCTCTTTTGCCGGACTCACCAAATAGGGTTGAACTGCTTCACCCCTATTACACATACATAATACTCTGTCCAACTTTTAATTTCCAGTATCAAAGCTCAAACTATCCACCGCTTTCATACCAAAATGTGTACACTTTCTAATCAATAATGTAGTCGGAATTATCTTAACTTGGATCTGACTTTCTATAAGAAACTATTTATCCTTTTTTATTTCAAGAAACAATAGAAATATAAAAAAAACTGACACAAGACACAAGATTGCTTATAGAATACTTCAATAACAGAAAAAAATGATTGATTTGACTAAAATATTTACGCTTACCTAAGTGACCTAAGAGGCTCTATTTCAGGATCTACTTCAATGTCCTCCATGTTGAGAACAGTGTTACCCTCAGCAAATCTCATCAACCTGGCACGAATAAATTTCTTGCTGAAAAGGCCTGGAACATCCTCACGTCCTTCCAGGTAGAATCCATCCCACTAGACAAATGATAAGAATAAATGAATATTAATTTACCAATAAGTGCTATCCTTGTGTTATGTCATTGAAGTCAATCAGTCTACATGCTTGTATTGAAAGATCTTGCTAACTTCTGTACTGTTATAATTCTACTTATCTAACAGGAAAGATCCTTAGCGGATATTAATTGGTTTAGAAGATATATTTGAAATTACATTATATTACAAAGAAGGCGTCTTAACTTTTTTGCTTTTTAGTTAAGATAGCTAGCCGGTTCTTTTAGTAAGTAGTAGATGTAAAAGTGTCCATAGAATTTAGATATGCAATCAGTTTTTATGTAGACCTCTTATTTTTGAAGTAATTTAAGTTTTTTTTTTTAAATAATCAAGTCGGTTTTAAGGTACTAAAACGCAACAAAATATAAGAAGAAAATTGCCAGTATGAACAAAACTAGTAAGATCTTTAATTTGACACCTTACTTTTAAAATTCTGTTGAGTAATTATTGAAAAAATCTATTTATTTAATAAAAACTTTAAACCTAAATGTTTTCTCAAACAGACAAAAACAATATGGGTTCATATATACCTTTAGAATCAGAAAAATTTACGAATCCATTCTAAGCAAAATTGAAAAAAAGTAAAAACTTAAAAAATAAAAATGGCCTAAAATATTATATTTTTACAGGCAACACTTAATTTTAACTATTAAACTAGCCAATCAAAGATCTCAAAAATTGACGAATCAGGAAGCTTCACCTCAAAACTTAACCAATAGAATTGACAAAAAAAAGGATAATGTTCATACAATATATACAATAGATACTACAATAAAAATAATGCAGTTAAAAATGCATTATTGTTTCTTGTGTTTAAAAAATATCTGTTACAGTGTATGTACATTTGTTTAGGTTTTGTTCAGGTTTTGTTCAAGTCAACCATTTAAAGCCGAAAATTATGATTCTTAAAATATTTTAAAACTTGTATTTTTTATTATAGTTTTATAAAACTTTTTCAATTTTGCTTAGAATGGATTCGTAATATTTTTCTGATTCTAGAGGTATATATGAACCCATATTTAGGTTTAAAGTTTTTATTAAACCGAGGTTAAAAAATAGATTTTTTCAATAATTACTCAACAGAATTTTAAAAGTAAGGTGTCAAATTAAAGATCTTACTATTTTTGTTTATACTGGCAATTTTCTTCTTTTATTTTGTTGCGTTTTAGTACCTTAAAACTGACTTAATTATTTTTTTTTTTAAACTTAAATTACTTCAAAAATAAGAGGTCTACAAAAAAAACCGATTGCATATTTGAATTCTATGGACCATTTTACATCTATTACTTACTAAAAGAACCGGCTAGCTATCTTAAATAAAAAGCAAAAAAGTTAAGACGCCTTCTTTGACATTAAATGTGAAATGACAATATTTGAGATGAAAATCAAAAACCATGGATAGGTTAAAATGCTAAGCTTACCAATTCTTCTAGATGTTGTCTAATAGCCTTGACACTGGTGGATATCGGGTTATCAAACATAGAGCTGAATTCTTGGGAGGTTATTTCCATTGTCACCCAGTAACCAACAACTTAAATGAGCTTTTTTAATGTGTATGCATAATGTTTAAAAAAAAATACACCTTTATTTTAGTTTATGAAGGTTTGCATTATGGAAAAAAATTATAATCATAAATAACAGACTATAAACAAAGTACTTAAAAAAAAACAAGAGGTTTGAATCAGAAGATAAAGAGAGAGAAATAGGTAGTAGGTCCCGAGGCACTAATTATCTCATACCAAAATTTGCAGACAGCCAATCCTTTATAGCACAATCTGGAGTTGCCTCAGTTCAGGGGCAGTGTATTACCCAGCTCTTTCTATTAATGTCTCTCATCTGACACAGCAGCAGTAGATACAACTTTAATAATCTTAAATGAATCATGACCTAATTATGGCCTATTTTTGTCCAAGATTCGAACCCATCACCTGCAACAAGGGGATGACCTATATTTTACACTACAGTCTTTGATTGACACTTAATATAGTATACTAGCTTTACGTCTAAAAATATATCATAGATACAAAAGATTCCTACCTGGTGTACTAGTACAGGCGCAGGTATCCTCAACAGTAAAAGATCTGTTCAGTCCTTGCATGTGTCCATATTCTGGTATGTACGGGTTCTTCACTCCACATTGCTCCTTTATGGGAACTATATACCTGAAATACAAATATGAATATGTAATACTAAACTCTATTTTGTTTTGGAGTGGGGGATAAGTCCCCTCTCCTTCAACAATATAAAAATAACAGGATCTCTGCCTGTCAGTTTGTTTGTATCGAAGGTTCTCGCTAACCACTGAACCAATAACGTATAGCTTCTCAAGGTCCTGGGCAGGTTACCACCACCCTCCCAATAAAAAATGCCATAAAATCATGTTCCTACGAAACTAGTGCCTTTGAAGGACCAAAACTACCTTACCATTAATTAACCAAAATTACTTTTTCTAGAGTGTTTAGTTTCCGGATTAAAGTTTAATAATTTTACCTTAAAAACTAATATAAGAAAGTATATTTACCAGAAAGTTATACACTATACATACCTATTATTAGACTGGTCAACTTCAATGACTGGTCTTTTAAATGTAACATGAGCTTGTCTGCAAACTTCTGCTATCCTCTGCAAGTAGAAAATATAAATGGATTCTAATATAAAAACAGGGACGGAACCTGGGTTATGAAACCTATCATCGTTTATAAAAAAAAAATGTGTGAATTTATCCCACATACTAAATTGAGTGCCAAATCTTCTACTAACTTTGGTAGATGGCATTAAGATCTTAATATCTTATTATTTTGTATTTTATTTAGAAAATCTACAATTGGTGCATGTTTAATTCAATTACACTTAAACGTTTCATTAAATGAATGTATTACAAGATGTTTTAAACTGTTGAACAGCTTACTGTTCTAGAGCAGATTGTCTTTTTTTTATTTTGAGGGGGGCGGGGTAAATGAGGAGTTTCAAAGGTATTTGTGGGGTAAAATGAGTGGTTACAAAGTTTGATGGGGGGATAAACTTCCTTTACACCCACCACTAGACGTCTATGAATTACCTTGTGCCTTTCAATATTGATTTGCCATGGCTCATCATCAGAAGGATCTGTGTCACCAAGACAGTAACAATCTCGACCTGAACATTTATTCTTGGAAATTGTGTTGACTATAGTCTTTTTATGTATAGGAATGCTGGACAGATATGGTTCTCCTTTATATTTCGGCTTCTTATTATTAGATGTTTTAAGAAGAATACCATCAACCTCCTCATAGAAATCACTCCTAACAAAATGATGGGTAGACTACCTCTCCCCCACACACCTCACAAGCCTTTAGAGACCTATAGGGGCGTAGCAGCTGGTATGATATAAAGTAAAGTTTTTCTTTGTAGGAAATCAATGTAATGATACAGTTGATACAAGCTCAAAATTTAACTAAAGTTTAACACAATTCTTGTATGAAATTATAAAGTTATAAAATTCAGTGGCAATAAGATTTTTATTTTTAACTATATTGACTTGTAATGAATGTCATACTCATGAAGGGAGTAGTGGTAGTTGGTGCTTCTGTAGTAGTTGTTGTATCCTGGCAAATTGGCCAGTCTCCAGCTTCCAGCTGCTGCCATTTTCCACCTGACAGGTACAACTTTGAAATTCATTTGATTGACTATTAAATATAATTGATAATAAATGTTTTAGTTCCTCATAACCAGACAAACTACAAACAATCAACTAATTATTTTTATATCCTTTATCATGAAAAGCTAAGATTGCATGTAAGTATTGGTGCCTATTGTTGGCCAAGGCGTTTCCTTCATTATCATTAGTCATGCATATGATATAGCAGAGATAGAGATGCCTTTTTATTGTCTTTGATTATGATTTGATTGAGATAAGTATTAAAGAAGAACATCTCTACTCGGTATAGTACATCCTTAGTGAATCTTAAAGTTTATTCCTGCAAGACATGTAAGAGGGAACTCATTGTTTGGATAATCTGGTAGATAGGTCTTCCCTTCAGTCATTGTACACTATCAACAAACAATACATCAAAAAGTGAAATTGATAAATTAAATAATTAAGGTACCTTTGCATATTTTTTTAAAATTAACATTAATATTGCTATTACTTTCAAAATGACACTAGGATCAGGTTTGATTTTTGTCTCCTTTACAGTAAAAAAATGGGAAATATTTTTGAAAAGTTTTTCCAGCTTGAAAATGGATTATTTTCATAGAGAAAATAATAAAAGAGAGAAATCGAGGTATTTGAAGGACTAAAATAGGCAGTGGGCCTAGAGGCCTATATTGAGCAATTGCCGCGCTGAATTTTTAATGTTATTCCACCACTTTTCAAAATGGGAATATCTTAAAATTAAATATAATTTCAAGACAATTATAGTTGCTGTTTGAAGCATAAATCTAATTTTTAAGGGATGATATAGAAATAATTTGAATTATCATCCATTCTGATGAAACCTGATGAAAGAATATAAAATTATCATTATTAATTTTTCATGACTTTGCTACTGACTTTAATCATAACACTCATTATTAGCTTATAAGATTTATATTGCAGTCCATCTAACTTATATTTTTTAATAAATAAACGTTTTTACAAATTTAATATAAACATTTGATTGTAAATTATAATAATATGTTTTAGTGCCATCTAGCTTTGGATATAGAACTAGAATATCAAAGCGTTCATCAATTTTTATTTTGCCTGTATTTTTCTTGTTTTGGATTTTTGTCACTAAAGGGCCAAACCCTGAGGGGTAAATAACATCACTTGAAAATGTTAAAAATATTGTAAAAACGAGTATTGTCTGAGAAAGAACATAGATAGCATTACAGATTATTCACTTATTTAGATTATTCAGTTATGAAATTTTTTATTTAATATTTAGCCTTAGTTTTAATGTATGTCTTTGAAGTAGACAACTAGCGAACCTGGTGGCTGAGAGCTAAACTATTAATTTTTTATTAGTAAACATTTAAAAGTTTTATCATGTTAATTAGATTTAAATATTACATTTAGGCTAATTTGAAAAAAAATAAATTTTTGATCATAAAAGGTGAACCCTCCTATTTTTAAACTAGGCGAAACATACTTTTCTGCTGCACTAAGACCGTCCGCGGCTGTTTGTTTTTTAAGATTCTAAATCAAATTGTATTTTAAATATTTTCTTTAATTTTTTTTAAAACATAATAAATTACAGAAAAATAATAATAATTAATAAGATAAAATTTTTTTATTTTTTTTTACATATATAGAATAGGTTATGATTAAGATGCAAAAAGCCGCGGACGGTTTAGATAAATAGCAGACAAATTATTTTAGTAGGGGGGAAGTAATATTTTACAATGAAATTGGGGTGAGTATTCATCCTCTTATCCTTTTTCCTTATGATTAATTTCCACTGAGTCGTTCTGAAAAATCATGTATTCTTTATCATATAATAAAAATTTTCTACATATGATTAAATTAATACCAGTTTTGTGTGCCCAATCCTTCGGCCCCTTGGAGCCAATAAAACTGAAATTAATTTTAAATTTTTTTATTTTACTATCTGTGGAAAGCTGTCTATAATAGGATACAGCATATATAAGTAGTAACATTTTTTTGAGTATTGTTCCTGATACATGAGGAATTCGGTTTCTTTGACACCAAATGTTATGTTGGACAGTAGATGAGTTGAGGTGGGTGCTATGGGTGCTTTGGACAGGTCACAACTAATAACAAATAAAATTAAGTTAAGCTTTTCTATAGTATGGATCGGTCCTTTTTACGTCCATCCAGAATGGTTAGATCTTTTGGTTATTGTCCTTTTGATTTCAAACTTTACGAGTTCTTAAGTTAATTTAAAACATTTTTCACTTTTTTGACAAAAAAAATTTTATGTTATAATTATCCCATTCAACTGATTTTCGAATACTGATTCCTATTACAACAAAGTAAAGTATGATTAACTTACAATTTTGTTTTTTAAGTCTTAATGGTCGTTTCTCCTACCGTTTATGAGCTATACTTTTATTGATGTTGTCATCCTTGTTTAATCCTACTAGACAAACAGTGGACTTGGTATACCTGACTGGCTCTCTGCAGACTGGCCATTTACTGGGAGCTTCAATTACTCCATTTGAGCATTTCAACAAATATTGTTTACCAGTTTCTAAAGAAGTTTATATGTTTTTCAAATTATTTGCTTATTGGATTATGCATGTCAGTGTACATGTTTTTTTCTGTATGTATGAGGTATCTTTAAGGAATTGTCTTTTCCAAATGATCAAGTTTGTATTGCTTGATTCACTTCTCTAAGAGACTGAACAGTTTTCTCCTTTATTTGAAACCGCTTCAAGACAATCCATGATAATTTGTTGTACATAACTAAATATGATAAAGAAAAGTACCCCTTCTGTGGATCATAGTTATTGGTTAAAAAGTTAAGACACTTATTAGTTTGAAACAACCAATCAAGATTGGATACAATACCCTCAGTTGTATGCCTATAAAATAACTTTGGGTAGATACCAAAATGTTCCAATATTCATTCCCTCCATGGTTTATATGTATTTTTGATATGTATATGCCTATATGTCAAATTTTCTATCCTTAAGTCTGTATTATGGGGTGAAAATATTCTAACTGTTTACCTGTGACTGGTTTAGTATCTTTTGTACAGTTATACACAGCAAATTCTCCATCCCAAATCTCTGCTGTAGGGTCTGATGCTAGCTTTAGACCTAAAACAAGTACATTTTACTACATATTACAGATAATCTCAAGATTATAATGCAAAACAAACATCCTACTTTGGTATTTTAAAAATTGCAATTTCTTAGTTTTTATTTCAGTTTTATAAAGATTTTTTACCTGATGTAGAGGCTGCTGAGTCAGGGGATGGAATTGTTTTGCATGGAGTCTAAACAATTTTATATCTGTGGATGTAGTATGTATGTGTGTCTTTATCAGGTATAGTTATTAAATATGGTTAGTTAGTGTCAACCTATCACAAGTCTTTACATAAGTTCTACCTTCAAATTAAAATTAAAACTATATTAGATTATTTCTAATCAAATTAAAAGTTACTTTTAGCAAATATAGTTAAGTGACTAAGGACTAATTAATACAATAAAATATTTTTTTGAGATATTTTAGAAACGTATTTGATTAGAAACTGAGAAATACTTACAAATGGTATGCATTGTGGCCAAACATCTGGTGCTACCACAGAGTCTTTACAAGTAGCTTTATAGAATCCAAGTCCTGATCCATCATTCAGTACTCTGTTTTCTTCCTAAATAATAATTAATGTGTAAAGGTACTGCACAAACGTTCTAATATAAATAAATGGTTTGAAAATAGTTTACTCCTAAATCAAACAGGAAAAAATGTGTTTTTTTTATTTCTATGCTTGGACAGGGAGTGGTAAATTCCATAGTTTAGAGTTTTAAATCCAACAAACTAAACTATCATGTTTTACCTTGCAAGCATAAAGAACATCATCTCCCTCTAGAACAGCACCTTTCTCATCCTTGGGCTCATAGGAATGCAGCTTTAAACCTAAAGTAATGTTTCATTACAAGTTTTATATCATTTTACTTATGTTTGGAAAGTTTCTGTAGATTTATACAATTTCAGAATAAATTTAGAAGATTGATTTATCTGCTATTGCCCTATCTCCAACAATACCTGATGTCTCTGGTAATTCAGCATCTTTTGGAATATTTGTACACATTGCTGTTTTTACACATCCTGTTACATCATCAGGCCAGTCACTTGGAACCTTCCAGCTACCTCCAATTCCGCAGGGAACCTTACAAAAAATCATTCATTAATTATTGAGATTCAATTTCTATAAAATTGTACAGGAATTTTTCAGGTAAAGATAAACACTTACCCCAAATCCTTTAAGCTCCACGTAGTTGGGTAGATCTTTGGAGAGGAGGTGTCCAGCCTTGCAGGACAGGTAAGCACTCATACCAGCCTGCACAGTATCTGTCTCTGTTAAGTCTATCAGGTCCAGAATATCACTGGGATAGCTCAGGTCAGAGATTCTTAATAAAAAAAAATTCTAAATGATATCAATTTACTCAGTTTACTATTCTCCACATTCACCCAGGAATCTAAAGGGATAAGACAACTGCTAATAAATCGGTGTATATCACCAATGATGATACACAAAATTACCCTTTTTGAAGATTACAATTAGTGGTTGAAAAATTTGGTCATCAACTAACAAACGAACCAATCATAAATAATTCTCCAAAGTTGTTAAGCTGACAAACAAGAAAACATTCTTATAAAACTTTGGGACTAGTGGAAACAGCCAAATGTCCCCTCCCTCCCTGCATTTACTAAATTTGGATACCTATGAATCTTCTAAGCAGTTTTTTTTCTGGAGCATATGCCTCATTTTTACAACATGCAAAAAAAAACACAATCTAATTTAATTTTTAACTATACTTACTTGCATCTAGTGCCTGCTGAAGGCTCTGCTTCCGTATAAGCATCCTGACTAGAACTGGCCAGAACATCATCTACACCAGTAGCATCAATAGCACCATCTCTAATGGATATATCAACCTCTACAACAACAGCATCACTCTCTCTCTTCCTAAAGTTTGTCAGGTCAATAAATTATTTATATAAAATTGTAAAAACATTCAATAACTAGTTTCCCCCTAAAATACTTCATTTTAGCCCATTATAATTTTTGTCATCACACAATATGTATTTTAAATTTAATGATATATTGTAAAATTGGTGTTAATACAAAATTTAATGTGTAAATTGTAATTGAAGCATTAGTTGTTAATAATTCTTTGTGGGTTTGTTTAAATTTTTAAAATTTTTATTCTGTATGACTTTCCTACGCTTGGTAGTAGCTGGTGTAAATGCATAAACAGCCACTATCTCAGATCCATAATAACCAACACTAGCATCAAATGTTTTTCCATTGACAGATAGATCTGCCCTCTCCATCACTTCTTCAAATGCAGCATCAAACTAAAACATATAATCATGTCAATTTTTAATTTCAGTATTTAAAATTCCAAAAGAACATCTGATCAGGTCTTTCAACAACAATAAAGCTTCTATTTTAGACTTTTAAAGTCATGTGCTTTTGGTACAAACATTTTCTTTAATTTGCTAGGTTTCGATCTTTTGACATCAAGACACTAAACTTGGATCATGGTTGATCTCCTGAAGCTGTGAATTTTAAAAAAAGAAGAAAACCTAGAATAAATAATGTCAGGTAAGAAGTTTGAATACTAACTAACCTTTGCTTCAGTTTCATATTTGAATGAAATAAATGCTTGTGAGGTGATATCCAAGATGGCGGGGTCAGCTGTTGTTTGGTAAACCTTCCTAACCCTAAACACATTATAAAAAATGTTTTCACTACTGTACTTTAATTCTACAAATTATAAAGTAGAATTTTTGTTCAAACTTCTTGATATTACATTAATATTTGAATATTGAAATTGCTGTTACTTTATGATTGCCAATGCTTTCTTGTTTGATTTTGTAATTGTTAAGCCTTTTTGAATTAATACTTTTACAAATTATTCTTTTCATCATTAAACACAAGCTAAAAATATGCCTTATCATTTACCTGGTAGCAGCCATCTGGCAATCCCAGCAGATTTTGGCATTAGCCAAACTTCCATCAGTGCCAGCCATTAAACCCATTCCTTTCTCTCTGCAATAATTATTCTTTTATGAAAGTATAAAAAGGTGTCTATGGGTGTGTCTGTTTGTATTGAACGGTCTCGCTAACCACATATGTTACTTCTTTACAATGTAGCTGCTCAAGGATCCTGGAGGGTTTATAACTGTTTTGGGGGATGGTTCCGCCACACTACCATCAAATCACTTTTTTAATTTTTTATTTTCCCCCCACTTCAAGTGCCAATAGAGGCTCAAGGAGCTAGTTTTATTCTATTGTATTTTGTTTTTAAATAAACTTTTTTTTATTTACATGCAAAGGCAGATAAAATTGCCAATTACATATTTAGATTAATTTTTAAGTCAATACCTTGTAATAACCATAGGTATATCATAAGGTCTCTCTGCAGCTGCTCGCTTTCTTCTTCTCTTTGCTCCTTTATCAAATTGTTTATCAAATTAAAGGGAATGAGAAGAAAAAATATTTAAACTGAAAATGACAACTTTGTAGGTATTGTTTTACTTTACTTGCCTGCATTTGTATCACCAGCAGCTGTTGTGTCACCAGCAGCTGTTGTGTCTCCAGCATCTGCTGTGTCTCCAGCAGCAGCTGTTGTGTCTTCTGCAGCTGTTGGGCCTCCAGTAGCTGTTGTTTCACCTTCAGCATCACCAGCAGCTGTTGTGTCACCTTCAGCAGCACCTCCAGCTGTTGTTTCTCCAGCAGCTGTTGTTTCACCTTCAGCAGCACCAGCAGCAGTAGTATCTCCTGCAGCTGCAGTCTCACCTGCATCAGCACCAGCAGCTGTTGTTTCTCCAGCAGCTGCAGTCTCACCTTCAGCAGTAGTTTCACCTTCAGCTGCATTAGTTTCTTCCTCTCCAGCTTCTGTAGTTTCAGGTGCAGCTGTTGTTGTGGGTGCTACTGTTGAAGTTGTAGGTGGTGGTGTAGGAAACAACTCATTGTAAGCCTTAAAATAGGCATACTTTAGTTTTCATGTGTTAGGACTTTAACAACGTATGAAGCAGAATACGGTGCTTGTAAACATGTAAATCCTAAAACAAATCCCCCAACCCCTTGATCATAAAGGTCATCAACAAGTATGGATGGTAACCACCATGAATATTAAGTTATGATAGTGGATACTGCCTTATTAGACAAAACAGAAATGCAAACTTACTTGAATAAATTTAAGTTCTAAAAAAGAGATAATTTTAATTCTCAATTAGAAAATAGACAAAAATAAACCTGTTGCAACTCTTTGTTTGTTTTCCTGGCAGCATAGGCCAGCTTAGCCTGTTCATACAGAGTTGCCATAGACATGTCATCAACAGTATTCTCTCCCAGCCACTTGGTTATCTCACTGTCAGTCATCTAGATAAATAATACCATGCTGTCATTAATAACAACAAAGAAAATGAACTTGTTATCCACAGTGTTTAAAAGTCGTCCCATCATCTTTAGAATCTAACTAAAATTAAATATTTAGCGGTGTATTTTGAAGATTTAAGTCGAAAGATAATCTTAGTGTAAAATTTCTTAAAATTGCTTAAAGTTTATTTTATTTCTAATCAATTTGTAAATACACATTTTAAGGTCTATCATTGTAAGACATACGGATATTCTTTATTTATAGAGAAACTGCGATATTAAACAACTTACTGTAGGAAAATAAATTTTAAAATTGTCTTCTTGGTTTGTTGATGGTAATACTGGTTTCAACTTCATATCATTAGTACTTGTCGAATACACCTAGATATTGAATATAAAATTGTTTGGTAAATTATGAGTTTGATTCCCTTCACAAAACGCTCATGTTTTGTCAGAGGCATGATGACTAGTAGGGTAATTTCTTGGCCCATTAACAGGTTTGATTTATTACACTTCTTACATTTATTCTTTAAAAAAAAGCAAAATATCTACATATATATTGTAGACAAAGTAGAGTATGTTCAACTTTATATAAAACTAACATGATTGTTGTCTGTCTGTCTGAATATTGCTAACGCCGATATGGTTCTCCCTAAGGTGAAGCTTCCTATACACTCTTGGTGTTAGGAAGGTTTTTAACTATTTAAGGAGGGTTTCCTATTTAATCCTTAAGAGAGAAATTGAAAGATCCCTAATAGGCGAATGAGGGTGCACCCGCTGGTATGTTTTTGTAAAAAAAATTACCTCAAATTTAGTTCTATTTGTTCTTCTGTATTCATTGATTTTCTTTAATATTGTCATTACTTCAGCCTAAAGGCGTTTAGAAATATTGTATAAGTTCTTTTCACTTTGATTAATTTCTACTTGAAAAATTGTTTTAAAGATTCGAGGGAGGTAACAATCATAAATTAAATGGACTTTTCTTTCTTTTGATAGAAGCCATAAGTTTTGATTTTGATTTATAATATATAAACAACAAAGATAAACTAAATTTTTAATTTAGGTTAGATCAAACCCCTGCCCCCCCCCCCCCCTCAAAACAATGTGTTTAACCCTTACAGATCGGGGGGGGGGGGGGGCTCCAAGAGCCCCCCCCCCTCTAGTTTTTTCAATCTCATTTTTTTTGTAGGTAAGATGGAGTGATGTGACTTCATGACTTTTTAAGTTTAGTAATTATACGTCGGCAAGAGTTGATTTTATTAGGATATCTGGTCTGTGTCGGTCGTGGTGTCCGGTCAAAGTCGGTTGGGTAGCACCAAAATTAGAAAAAAATTCTAAAAAAATCTTAATTACTACATTATGACTTTTGTGTATAAGGAGAAACCTAAAATTTTTTTGGTGAATACTTAGATATCAATGACCTTCTGAGAAAAAATGTGTTATGACCGTTTGACCGCTCCCTGACCGACTTTATGACCGATTTTTGTCCGGCTTTTACTACAGACATATATCATGAATATCGTGGCTTCTATTACAGCTAGAGTCCTATAAATTTTTTTGGTAAATCCTTGAGCAACATCAAACAGATAAAATTATTAATCGGCGCTGCCAACCGCCGTTTTACCGCCGTAACCGCCGAAAATGGCGGTTTCCGTTATTTGCCGTTTTTTGGCGATGATAAGAAAAAGTAATTTTTTTGATATGAAAAATAAAAGTTCGTCCTAAAATTTGGTCATTCTAGCTGCCTATTGGCCGCTCTACAGCTGTTTTAAAATTTAGCGGCTGGCCGCTAAAAAGCGGCTAAGGAGCGGCCAGGCTGCTATGACTAGAAAAAGTAATTTTCTCTAAAAATACACATGAACCACCAGAAAAAAAATTTACGTCTTTATCTGTAACAGGAGCCGAGATAGAGGGGGGGCTCTTGGAGCCCCCCTCCCCCCTCCCCCGATCTATTAAGGTGGGAATTGGGGCCCGAGCTGTAAGGGTTAATTCAAGCAAAAACTAGATATTTGAGATAAAATTCGAAGCAATTTGTGGTTTGGGACGGAGTCACAAGTATGCTGAAAATATTTACTTACCGGAGTATATTCAATGGACAAGCCAGGATCGCCGGGGCAATGACAGTTTGTGCCTTTCAAAATTATTTCTCCCTGCAATTATAACAAAAAAATGAAACTTTCGTTAAAGAAATACACATTCTCCAAACTGATGTGAAAAATGTAAGAGACTGCTAATGTTTAGTTTGGAAACAGAAAAGTTTTGAATTATTTGAGGGGGTTTTCAAAAACTCCTGTTGAAGATTTTTGTAACCCTCTCACCCAAAAAAATTTTCTTCATAACCAAAAAAAATCGCAAGAGAACCCTTGATCATTTCATTTTGGCTGACACCTCCAGAGACTAAGAGCGATACTAGATCTTTTATATACATACTAGCGGCTTCGCCCCTAGCCTCTAGGGGCTTTGCCCCAAGAGGTGATAAAAGGACCAAAGAAATCTTCAACAAAAAAAATGGGGGGGAGATATTTTGTTTTGCGGGGGGTTGGGGGTGTCCCACCCCCCCCAAAAAAATAGCCTAAAAGAGTAGAAAACGATCGGTTCAGTGGTTACCGAGATCTTAAGGGACGGACGGACGGACGGAAGAGTAGAATCCGATCGGTTCAGTGGTTACCGAGATCTTAAGGGACAGACAGACAGACAGACGGACGGACAGACGGACAGACAGACACAGACAGACATCGTTCTACTTTGTATTATAGACAATGCAAATGCATACGCTATCAGGTAGCAAATTATTATTAAATCTGAAGTTAGTCCCATAACTGTTTCAGAACTTATTAATTTTGAAGTAGAAATATGAAAATTATGAATTTTTACCTCTGCTTGTATCATAACCAGCAAACAAGCCAGCCATATTAAAGATAGTAATCCTAAAACATATAATTGTCTTTTTTGGTACTAAACAATATACAGTATAGAGATTTGTTTTGATACCGAAAAAATATTTAAATTTAAATTTTTCAAAGAGGAAATCAAACATTGAGCCACTTAATAATTAATCAAATGCTTTGATAGATTCAAAACAACACTCCTAAAAAAACTTTTCATACATATATTAACAATTGGAAGAATAAAATTCTTTCTTAAAAAGAAAAAAATACCTTTTAAATAATTCATATCTAAGTTGATATAATGTTTAATAGCTATAATATATTATTTTCTATTGTTGTAGATATATTTATTATCTTATCATTCTTTCTGAAATACAAGCTTTTATCACAGTTTTTTATGAAACATATGCAAAACAAGCAAGAAATTGACATTTTGGCAATTTATGATAAAATCAAATCCACTCATTTACATGACGACAAAATACTATGTCAGCTGCGTTATTTATCGCATTGTATTTTAGACAGTTTCCGCAGACAGTAAACTAAAAAATTATTAGATTAATTCTAGTTTAGTTGGCACCGAGGCACTGAAATCTAGGCTAACTATAAATTGGAATTGATTTAATGATTTTATTTTATTATTTGTTGAAAATTGTCTATAATACGATAAGGCTCAGAACCGGTTTTAATCCAGCGTAATTTTTCGGTTCTGAAGCCATACTGGAAAAGAAAATGAAAATGAGTCTTACTAAAAGAAATAATAGCTGCTCAAAACATGTAGTATACATATCTTTAACCAATAAAAACATCAGTGCAGTTTTAAATTATTTCATAAATCCTTCGTCATTATGTCACTGCATTAATAAGTCTTTTATATTATGAATCACAATATATTAGTAATAAAAGCTGCATATATATATACCATGTTCAAACTAAATTATTCTCTGACTTTCGACCGAGAAATTTTATTGAGTTCATACAATGGGTCTAAAAATTTATATCCGTATAGTAGCAAAGTTATTTTTAGAGGATTTACTATTTCAATAACAAACTCTTTTTAATGTCATATTGTCGACTTTTTAAAGTAAGAAATACTTTTCTCGTATTCATTCGAATCCGGTGGATAAGAACCGGTTCTCATCCATACGAAAAAACTAAGTCTATCATCGTATTATATCCAGCTTTCCGCGGATATAAAAATGTTAAAGTTCCAGGGCTAATAAAAACTGGTTATTATCTTATAATTGTACATTCTATATCCGCGGAAAGCTGTTTATAATACGATGCGAGAAATAACTATTCCTGTATGGCTTTGAGACCTATAAATATCCGTTAAATTTGAACCGGTTCTCAGTCATACTAAAAAAGGTTTAGCATTGTATTAATGACAATTTTTCCACGAATATCAAACTAAATATCATAAAATTTAAAACAGTTTTTTAGGCCGGGTCTTCGGCCCATAGAGTTAACAAAACTGGTTTTAATATCATAAATTTTTTATTTTAATATCTGCGAAAAGCTGTCTGTACTACGATGAAATAAATAACTGTTAAGTTTTAAATAGATTAATAGTTAAAATTTGCAAAATCGAACGCCAACCTCACCTTTGCTAGGCTACCCAAATTTTAACTAATTATACAAACTTATTATTTATTCATAAACTAAACAAGGAATTAATAATATCAAAATTCAGTGTCAATGGTAAACAAAAATCATGTATGTTTGTTTGTGTGTGTGGGTGTGGGTGTGTGTGTGTGTGTGTGGTTGTGTGTGGGGATGTAAGTGTGTTTGTTTGTTTATGTATTTTAACAATTGTGGGTAAAATGATAGTAAAGCATTTTATGTTTAATAGAAACTAGCGGTTACGCCCCTAGAGGCCTCTAGGGACACTTGAGGAGGGGAGGGTCGAATTTGATAACCCAATTTCTTATTTCAGATTTTAAAAGAAAAAATAAAAACAAATTTTATGGGGGGGGGGGAATTTTTTTTTAAAATGGGGGGGGGGATTTTTTCTAGGGCGATTTCTCTTGGGAGGGTGGTGGTACCCTCCCCCAAAATAGTTATAAACCTTTCCGGGACCTTTGAGAAGCTACCCTGTTAAGGGGAGCCCGATCAGTTCAGCGATTAGCGAGATCCTTCGGTACACACAAACAGACATCCTATTACTTTGTTATAAGGATAGTTTGATTTTATTGGCTACACTTCTTAAGAACATAATTGTCCTTGCCTATATGATAAAAATGATAATGTATTCCTTTTTATCTTTCCTTTATTTATCCCTAAAACCCAAGAAAAGTGGCAGAGGTCAAGAACAATTTTTCCAATAACTAATTATTTATTAATATGTCAAATTAGATATAGAATATTCGTGGATATATTGACAGGGGAAAATTTGTCGTCAATTTGGCTTGCTGAAATCGACCTTTTATTGGTCAGTATGAGAGGTTGGGTAAAGTGGTGGATGGGGGTATCATTATTTTTGCCTGCTACAGCGTTCACTTTATTAGGGTACATGGTGATCTGGTGTAAGATCCAATAATTAATAATTCCATTGTCAAGACTTTTTTACAATACTAGTTAAAATTTCACTAAAAATACATATGAGAATAAATGAGAAAAGAATCTTAAATTCAACATTGAAAAAAAGTTAAAGGAAATTAGAAATATTAATTTAAATTGTATATGTTATTTTTATATTCATAGATTTTATGTGTAATTATTAAAAAAATCACGAAACCTTTCTTTATTTTGGCTCTGATGTTTTGAAAAGAAGGTGTATTAACTTTTTTGCTTTTTATTTAAGATAGCTAGCCGGTTCTTTTAGTAAGTAGTAGATGTAAAATTTTTCATAAAATTCAGATATGCAATCGTTTTTTTGTAGACCTCTTATTTTTGAAGTAATTTAAGTTTTTTTTTTTAAATAATTAAGTCGGTTTTAAGGTACTAAAACGCAACAAAATAAAAGAAGAAAATTGCCAGTATGAACAAAAATAGTAAGATCTTTAATTTGACACCATACTTTTAAAATTCTGTTGAGTAATTATTGAAAAAATCTATTTTTTAAACTTTGGTTTAATAAAAACTTTAAACCTAAATATTTTCTCAAACAGACATAAAAAATATGGGTTCATATATACCTTTAGAATCAGAAAAATATTACGAATCCATTCTAAGCAAAATTGAAAAAGTTTTATAAAAATATAAGTTTATTTTAAGAATCATAATTTTTGGCTTTAAAGGGTTGACTTGAACAAAACCTGAACAAAACCTAAACAAATGTACATACACTGTAACAGATATTTTTTAAACACAAGAAACAATAATGCATTTTTAACTGCATTGTTTTGAAGTTTATAAACAGACTGAAGCAAATTTGTTCATACTTTTTCATTCTTTACATGTTATGTAAGTATCACTATTTTTATTGTAGTATCTATTGTATATATTGTATGAACATTATCCTTTTTTTTTGTCAATTCTATTGGTTAAGTTTTGAGGTGAAGCTTCATGATTCGTCAATTTTTGAGATTTTTGATTGGCTAGTTTAATAGTTAAAATTAAGTGTTGCCTGTAAAAATATAATATTTTAGGCCATTTTAATTTTTTTAAGTTTTTACTTTTTTTCAATTTTGCTTAGAATGGATTTGTAATATTTTTCTGATTCTAAAGGTATATATGAACCCATATTGTTTTTGTCTGTTTGAGAAAATATTTAGGTTTAAAGTTTTTATTAAACCGAGGTTAAAAAAAAAATATTTTTTTCAATAATTACTCAACAGAATTTTAAAAGTAAGGTGTCAAATTAAAGATCTTACTATTTTTGTTCATACTGGCAATTTTCTTCTTTTTTTTGCGTTTTAGTACCTTAAAACTGACTTAATTATTTTTTTAAAAAACTTAAATTACTTCAAAAATAAGAGGTCTACAAAAAAACCGATTGCATATCTGAATTCTATGAAAAATTTTACATCTACTACTTACTAAAAGAACCGGCTAGCTATCTTAAATAAAAAGCAAAAAAGTTACTAAACCTTCTTTAGAATACTGCAAAAACTTCCTTCGATTTTTCCCTCTTTCTTTACAAGTTTAAACGTGCTGTAACTAAAATTATGAAAGCTTTCTAAATGTAACCAAGCGGCAAAATTAACTAGCAGCTTATGAACAATTAATTTTTATGCCAAATTCCCTTTAATAGCTATGAGAACATTCGACATCAACCTGTAATCCTTATTTTTGTGTTCTTAGAAGAAAAAAAACATTAGGAGGGTGGGAGAAATACTTTCCCAACAACCCATTCCCCGACAATCGTATACCATTTAACAACACTCCCACAAGGATCAAATTTTCGGTTAGGTTTATTTAGTTTAGTAAAGCCCTGCATGGTTAATACTCATAATAGCAATGATCTATAATAATAAAGGACGTCCAATGGGGGGGGGGGGAGTTGGTGGTGTTTAAACAAAACTTTTGGAAATACTTTAGATTACTCCCCCTTCACCTCCTTAAAACTTTTAAAAAAACCTCATTTACCCCCCCCCCCCCAAAAAAAGGAGAAAAAATAAGAAGCTTGGACTTCCTTGATATTTAGAGAAGGCTAAAAGTTTTCATATGGGGGGTTGAAGACGAAAAAGTCCCTCAAAAAAATTTCTTACGTCATAAAAATTAGGAATGAGGAGAGGAGGAGTGGGAAAGAAAACCCCTAAAAAAGATATGGATAATCCCTCATTTTTATTACGTCACTTTCTTCGTCTTTCTTAGTCTTCTGGGGTTGTTGTTCTCCATACGTTTAGAGGGATTGTACCAGTTATACTGCGAAGATGATTCTTATTTGGACGCTTATAGTTTGAAATTTAATCAGGGGCCATGGCTACGCTTTAACTCATAATCATATTATACCATTTTTATCATCTGTGATTTCGCTACTCGAACTGACTTGGTTCTCTATTTCAGGTAAAATTCATATAGGTCTTCTGGTGGTTTAGGACTTTTAGGCAATTTAAATGACTTTAAATAAGCTTATTGAAACCTAAATTTGTACTCTTGTATTGTACGTTATAGAGTAGCTGCGCTCTATAAGGATAACACATGAATGATTACTTACAAAGTCACAAAGCGTTAAACAACACCTTCTTGCCAGGGAGGGGAAAGACAATGGCGCTAAAATAAATCTATAATAATAAGTTACCTATGGGACTATTTATGAAGAAAAAAATGCGGGTAATATCATTATAGACAGCTTTCCGCAGATAATAAAATGAAAAACCATAAGATTAAAATCAGTTTCGTTAGCTCCGAGGAGCCGAAAGTCAAGATTAACAAAACTGGTGTTAATCTTATGATTCATATTTTATTATTCGTGGAAAATCGTCTGTAATACAATGTTATCCAGGGAAATATAAATTAGTTAATAAGCCATACTGGAAAATAATTCATGGAAATCTCTTTATCCCTGCCTTCTTACCACGTTACCCCACCCCTAATAATTTCAATGTGCGCCTGTCAAAAATTCATACTTTAATATGAAGAAATTAGATAGCCTGATATCTAGTTGCCGAATGTGTACGCAGTTTCCTGAGTGTTTCCTCATCCTAGCTCAATATTTACTACTAGCTAAAAAAGCTTCAAACTTCAAAAAAAAAAATCAAAATTTAAAAAATTCAAATTTATAATGTATATTGTATAAATCGTTTACACATTCAAATTTTGATTTTTTTAAGGGAAGTTTGAAGATTTGTAGCTAGTAGTAAATATTGAGCGAGGATGAGGAAACACCCAGGAAACTGCGTACACTTTCGGCAACTAGATATCAGGCTATCAGAAATTAGACCATATAACATCCCATTTTATCAGGGAGGGAGGGGACATTGGCCTTTAAAGTTTTTCTCATTTGTTGGCTTTAAAACTTTAAAGAAGTAAATTAAATTTAATCTGATTTTTAAAATTTTTAGTGTCTAAACATCTCCACCAATAATCTTAATCTTAACTGGGGGTGTATATCAAATTATCGTTAATTGTCTTATCTCTTAACATCCCTGCAATGTCTAAACATTATAACAATGAGGGGGGGGGGGCGGTTAATACTAATACCCAATGCTCATATTCAACTTTCAATAGTTTTTACTTTATTTTCGATAATTTCATTTTTAGTAGCGAAGCTACTCTATAATACACTTTGTCCGTCAGTCAGTCAGTCTGTCCGTAACGCTATGGGAAAAACGTGATTTTCTCGGCTCCTATTCAAGATAGACAGCTGAAATTTTTAGTGAAGATTCCCATTAAATATGCACATCTATTGTTTTGTGCATCTGTCTGTTATTTAGGGTGCTAGATCGATTCCTAGATTTTCAGGTTTTCGTGATTTTCTCAATTCCTTTTCAAGATAGAGGGATGAAATTTTAAGGGATCAATTAATTTTAGATTCTAATTATTTTCACTAAGTTTTATTAAGATTTCTATTAATTGGGGCGCTAGATCGATTCCTAGATTTTTGGGTTTTCCCGATTCCTATTCAGGATTGACGGCTGAAATCATCAGGGATTGAATCAATGAATATGCTCATATTCTACATATTTCCATGAAGTTTAATTAAGATTTGTCTCTTAACTGCGGTGCTAGATCGATTCCTAAATTTTTAGTTTTCGTGATTTTAAAAGTTTGCGTGATTTTAAAGGTTTCCTGTTTTACCTATTTCATCATATTCAATGTTTATTATATTACACTGATCTATAGTAAACTTTTGCCCGATATCCATTCATAATTTTTGAGCTTCGCTACTTATGGATATTGTCATTCTTGTTATAAAAACTACTTAAATTCAGTATCTAAGTTTTATTAAAAACTTTATATATATTAAACATATGAAATAATTTGATTGTTTAATATAAAGAAAAAACAGATCTTAAAATATTAGTTGCATGTGAAATTTCTTCATAAAATTCTTAATATTAACAAGGATTAGAAAATGTTTAACATTCAAAGTCAAAATAAAATAATAATTTTGAAAGACAAGTTGATTATGTTTATTCGTAGCTGGGTAAACATATTTGATTAATTATTTATTGCATCGTGTTATAAACATCTTTCCGCGGATATTAAATGGAAAAATTACAACAAAACTGTTTCAATATTTGTAATGTTTGTTTGTAATTCTATGCTATACATCTATACATAATTTTCAGTATGGCAGAGAACCGGTTCTAATCCAGCGGATATTAATCGGTTCCGAGGCCATACTGGAAAAGAACATTAAGCACTAATACAGTAATTTGTGTGCATGTTATTGGATTGAGAGATACTGAATACTTCGTAGATATTGCTGTAGATATCACATTTTGTCTAAACCAGGATTGATATTAACAAAATTGGATCATAAACACTAGAAATGTTTAAAGTTTCGAAATATATGTGCATTTTAAAAAATAATATCTTGCCATTTTAGTAAAGACAATTACAGATAGAGCGAGGGAATTCGTTGTTCATGGAACATTTTTTGCGCGTATAAAACATACGTTATCAAACTTGAAAAAGTGTATTTAAAGCAAACATGATTAAATCCAGAAATCTAAAGGGATAAGTCAATGGCCGATAGATTGATGATATACAAATTAACCCCTTCATTAGATAACAATTTGTTGTTGGATCGTCTGCACACTCAACTTAATCAACCAACCAATCCAAATTCAATGAAATTCCCCAATGTTGTTAAGCCAGCGAAATTTTTTTATTATAATTCTTTGGGGACTATAGTGTAATAACAGCCCAATTTCCCCTCCCTCCTTGCATCAAACTTAACCATATCAAGCAAATTTTTTTTACCTCCCCCCCCAAAAAAAATTTTTACCCGGGGGTAAAATTTGCATGGGGGGGGGTAATTACCCCCCCTGAAATCTGTTGGAGAGGGTAAATTTTGTTTACCCCCCCCTCAAAAAAAAAATTTACCTCCGGGATAAAATTTTATTAAATATTTGGTATTAAAAATGCGCGCAAACCGCGCAAAAATTTTTTTTTGTTAGAGACTTTTTATTTTGGGGGGGTAAATACCCCCTTCTAAATGGTTGGAGGTGCCTACGACACCCCCAGGGTAGGGGTAAATTTTAAACTTTACCCCCTCCCCTTGGACGTCTATCAAGTGTATTTAAAGCAAACATTATTAAATTATAATGTTTAGTATAGAAAGATAATCTTTAGTCTAACTTAGGGAATGTTTAGTTTTAACTGTTGGCTGTAGAATTCTCTGGTGCTTTTACACAAGGTACCCTGTTGAGCAATGAGCACCCTTTTCTCTTTACTACCTTTATTAATAATTCATTTCATTTTAAAACTTTCTGTGTTCTCTTTATTGAACACCTGAATGGTTGGCCGTATATTTTGCCTATGATTTTACTTAGCTTCGCTATTATATGGACGTAATCATCCTTGTTATATGAACAGAAAGCCATTCTACAATTGGAAGAATACATTTTGTCTAAATATGATTATTCTACTTTAAGTGTAATGAATCATCAATATATCTTAAATGATAATATCATAATTACCTAGTGAAATTTTTAGTGTCTTAGCAAAACTACTAATGATATTTTAAGTAGCGACTGCGAAGCTATTCTGTAAATAATATTTGTCGGCTGGTCTATTTTTGATTATGTATATTGTTTCTTAATGCAGTGTCTTATTCTTTAAAACTTAGTATCATTTTGCAGTTAGAAATGTGTTTAAATCTCGGCCATAACAGCGTCATGATTAAAGATGTTGAATATTTTTTTTATTTTCTCTTGATGTGTCTTTTTATTTTTATCTCTCTCTCTCTTTCTCTTTTTTTCTATCCCTCTATTTTTTTCTCTCTCTCTCTCTCTCTCTCTCTTCTCTCTCTCTTCTCTCTCTCTCACTCTCTCTCTCTCTCTCCCTCTCTCACTCTCTCTCTCTCCCTTTCGCACTCTCTCTCTCTCTCTCTCTCTCTCTCTTTCTCTCTTTTTTTTCTTTCTGTAGATATCATTATAAATATAATATTTGCTAAAATTTTAATTATTGCTTATTTGAAAGAACACTAAAATTTGTAGATTTACCAGTAGCTTCATGCTTTATGATTATAACCCCCTTCTATTCTTTCTTAATAGTCATAGAAAAATATTATAGAACTAAATCCATAAAAAAGATACTGACAATTTGTCTGTGGGCTGTATCGCATCAATGAAGCTTAAGATCTCTAAAAAGTTTTGTACATTTCCTTGAAACTTTTAAAATATCATGGGGTGTTTTTAGGCTACTTGCCTGACTTTCCCCTCCCTCTCCTGGAATAGATTCTAATAAAAATGTGGAACCTTTAGATGTAGAATACTTTTTGGAACAAACAAGGATCTAAAGCTAGACAATCTAATTGAACCAACCAATCAAAATTAAATATAAGTCACCAAGGTTATTAAGCCAATGCATAAGAAAACGTAGTATAACATTTTGGGGACTAGTGTAATAAACAGCCCAATATCCCCTTCTTAAGAAATTTGCATGATGATTCTTGGAACAATAAGGAATAATATTGACACTCCAATATTAATTACCATACATAAGCAAGGCCTGTCTAGAATTAATGTTTTTATTCTATGGTTTTCAACACACATTCATAAAACGCATACTAATTACTATATATATGTATTTTTACAAAAATAGAAAGTAAATCCTAAAGGTACTAATTATAATAATGTGTTGCTTTGCTTCATGATAACTTACTAATATGTTAATATTTTTTCTCGTATTTATTCGAATCCGGTGGATAGGAACCGGTTCTCATCCATACGAAAAAACTATGTCTAGCATCGTATTATATCCAGCTTTCTACGAATGCAAAAATGTAAAATCATAAGATTAAAACCAGTTTTTTTAGCCTCGAGGTGCCGAAGGCGTTTATAATACGATGAAAGAAATAACTATTATCATGGCCAACGAATTGACTGTATCCTCTTTTGTGAATGGTGTTTTCACAACAAAAATTAGCAGTCTATCTTATATAATACTCGAGAAAATCTTGATTCCCCGATATTGTTACAGGTTGACAGGTGAATTATATCTAAAACATGAATTACATGGGTTAGGTTCAGTTGGAGTTAAAGGTCTCTTGACATCCTATCATATAAAGTGATGAGGTCTCTTGTTTGTCCGTTCGTTAAGATCTTAATAACCATTGGATTAAACTGATTGAGTTCTCTAGTTTAGGTAGGTTTCCATTTTTAAATTTCAGTATTGGTATGGTTTTAGGCTATTTTATAATGTATATCCCCTAAATGTTAGGGGCGCCTTCACTTGTTATTAAAAAGTTTCTGGTAGTTAACCCTTGTCCTATCAAAACCTGTAGTATTCTGTTGATGATCAATTTCAATAGTTGTAACAACTCCAGTTCAACTGGGAAAATATAAAAAAAACACTGACTTTAAAAAAGAAGTGAAAATCCATTACCCCGTCACCTTATTTTAAAAAATATAATAAAGAAGAAGAAGGGTTTTTCATTTGTTTGTATATTACTTTGGGTTAGGTTAGGTTAAACTAGCACTGGATAGCCCTGCGGGGGTTAGGCAAAAAAGCAACAAATTTTGAAAACTATCTTTGCTAAATTAGACTTCCAAAGGGAATAGATAATTTAGAATGAAGTTAGAGTACCTACCTAATATTTACGTATCTGCGTACTACCGTATTTAAAGAATAATAAAAATAATATAGTTGGGGGGAGGGGAGATTAGACTATAAAATACACTGGTTTTTCTATATCTTTATTAGATGATGATTTATTCGATCAAACCATTTAAACAATATTATATCTACATAAGGTGTAATTTTGTTTATTATCATTGGGTATGTATAACAATTTATTTACTAAGTATATTTGCGATAACTTTTATTTTATGAAATCTTCCAATTTTTAACATGTACAAAACGGCCTGCTTAATTGCTTCAAGATCCATGTCAGATCTATATAGGAAATAAATGTCTATAAACGAGCTCAAGTTTTCCAAAGAATATTTGTTTAAAACTCATAGTGCTCCAATAATCCATAATAAACTCTCATTGCCCAGAACGATAAGACCCATTATTTTACTTTATTAAAAATAAATTCCTTTTTTTAATTTCATGTTGCTATTTACCTTATATCAATGTATTTAATTTCTAATCATAAAAAATAATAAATGTAAGAAAACTCTGTTTTAAAAGAATTTGATTGTGGCGACACTTTGTGTGTTCAAATATTAAACTAAAATTGTAATCATCATCATTAACCCTTTGGTGATGGTAATGTAAAGAAAAAATATAATTTAAAAAATCTTTTTAAAATCATTTAGATTATTAAATATTTACTTTCTTTTTGATAGTAATGCCGGGTGAGGAAAATAGATTTATTGAGAAATAGATATGCATATAGAAAACTAGCCAATAGGGAGATAATTATATCGAGCCAACTCTAGTCTCTAAATATTTCTGGGTTGTATAAATGTAATATAATATGATTATCAACATACGATTTACATCTAAATTAAGGAGTAAATTATAAATATCAATAAAAAAAATTATTACTTATTATTATTTAACCAATTTACCTATTCATTTTACATTTATTTATATTTGAGGTCAAGTTTAATATTTATTTTATTTTTAGGAAAATATGAGATTTAAAAACAAAATCCAAATATCAAAATACTTTCCTTAGGAAATTTTGCACAATTCCTTTATTAGTTTTGTTTGGAAGTGAGGCGCCGAAATAGGCCCTTCCTCTCAAAAGAGACTGTCCCTATAAAAGCATTACCAACCCCCACAAAAATTGTTTCATATTTTATTTTAAAACTAAAGCTAAATGTGAAGAAACAGCATCTTCTTTGGACCAAGGCTTTATGGAGGCCGGGTTGAAGTATACTAAATATATTTTACTTATTTCATGTTGGTAAAATAGTGACTGTGCCTCTAGCCTCTAGTTTTTCTGTCTTAGCTTTGGAGGAGGTATAACTGCAATCTTCCGCATTATAGATCTGATCAGGACCAATACGAAGCTTTCCTAAACAAATTAGATCAGTCTGTCTAACGAATTATACCAAATTTCACAAACATTAACATTAACGTAAACAGATATTCTGATCTGACTTATAATATGAACAGGGAACAAACAAAAAAATAAAAAAAATATAAAGTTTTAATTTTGAGGTGGAAAAGTTTGGACCTGTTCTTCATTTAAGATTCAATATTAAAACCACAAATTTTATAGGTCAACGAATAGCAGATTATCTCCCCTCCCGCTGGTTATAAAGTACAAAGATGTGTGTGTATATGTCTAGAAAGATCTTGGCAAAAAACAAGGATGACAACATCCATAAAAGCGAAGCTCTGAAACGGTAGGACAAACGAACATTAACACTTGTATATAGTGTCAGAACTGAATAATCAGAATATAAATGTATAAAAGTCGAACGAAAAAAAATTGTAAGTATATATGCTGAAAAAAGTACAGGATATTGTTCAAGGACATTTTTAGGACTTGAATATAGAGATGCATTGCTTATAACAATGTACTTTGTTGTCTATGGAATCAGTATTCCAAAAATCATTATCACATAAAAATTTGATATTCAAAAAGTTAAAAAAAAAACATGTTTAAAATGGACGTACGGACTTTCCGGTAACGATTATAGAGTTGCTTTGCTTTCTAACTCGTACCTAACTCCTTTCGGAATCATCATGCAATGTTTGAAATCGATAGGACAATTTTAACATGCCTAAATTAACGAAAAGAGCTATCCGTTACATACAGACGTACTAACCGACCATAATTATAGAATAGCTTCGCTTTTAAAAACAGTAAAATGTTTACGGATTATGCTTAATTAAGAAATAATCTTTTACGCCACATCAATAAAAGTCCAACAATAACCTCACAACTTTCCCTGTCTTCAAGTTTTCTGCAGCAATGGATATAGTATACGTGGATATATTGACAGGGAAAAATTTGTCGTCAATTTAAGTAGCTAATATGGACCTCATTTATTGATCAGTTTGTTCATCCCTTAGGTTTGGAGGTCAGATGAGTTCTTCCATCTAGTATGAGGGGAGGGGATGTAAGGTATCGTTTTATTAGCCAGCTGCAAATTTTCTTTACTAGAGTTCATAAAAATCTGATGCAACATTCAAGTTATAATATATCGATTACTTTCCCTGACTTCAAGTATTCTGTAGCTACTCTATAATATACTAGCCAATTCCCTCCTAGCATCTGCTATAAAGGCTCTGTATTAAAAAGGGTAGAAATGGGTTAGAAATATCGTAATCCCATCCAGAAAGACCTAAATCTGATAAAAAGTTAGTCTAAAGCCCTCACTGGAAGCTGGAATAAAAAAAAAGAGAGCCTAATCGGTTCAGCATCTATTGAAATCTTAAGCTTTAGACAAAACTACCTAAATGGATTTAAAAAACAGGACTTTTTATTTTTATCTATAATACAAAGTAGAATGATGTCTGTCCGTCTGTCTGTCTGACCGTCTGTCTGTCCGTCTGTCTGTCCGTCCCTTAAGATCTCGGTAACCATTTGAACCGATCGGATTCTACTCTTCAGGGAATATACCTACTGGTCCTGTGGTGGTTTTAAGCTATTTTCTTAGGGGGTTGGGACACCCCCAACCCCCCCCAAAATGAAAATTTTTCCCCCCCAAAAAAAAATTTTCTTGAGAACACATTAGACTATGAGCAGCACCAGTAGTAATTTTCTTGAGAACACATTAGACTATGAGTAGCACCAGTAGTACTTTATTTTTTTTTTCAATTATCTCTTGGGGCAAAGCCGCTAGTATTTTATAAAATTGATTGAATAATCGACAATACTATTGTTCAGTTTCACCAATTGTGTTATGCCCCCCCCCCCCCCTATATTCAGATTTTTTAACCCCCACCCACTCCTAAAGAAAGATTGGACGTCCTAAAGTTACATGTTTACGAAGGCTTTACAGTCAGTTTTACTTAAAGGGCGAATATAGGTTCGATATGATATGAGCTTATATGAAAGGTGCCATTTCATACTTTTAGAATATCTATGCCAAATTTAAAAATTAAAAAAAATCCTTAAGTAGATTTTGCAATTTTCTGTTTCAATTGAACATATGATAAATGAGATTGACGACAAACCGTTTATTTTAGCCCTTTACAAGACTTTTTTTTGACTATTTTGCTTAAGTTTGATTGACTATTACAATGGCACGCATCTTAAATGATGATTAAATGTTTATTATTTTAGATTATATACTCTTTAATTCAATTTTTAAAAAGCGTAAAAATAATTTGCGTAAAAGTGCGCCAATAGTATTGACTAGGGTAAATAATACGTCTTAAAGTTTATTTTCTGTACAAAGATCATTGGTTAATTCTGGAAAATATAAATATCCTGAAGTACGCATTTTCAACACACACACACACGAACCTTAAAAAAACAGGGATTTGAAATTATTCTTCCTCCAAGAAAATTTTATTGATTTTTTTTTTTACTTTTTACATTATTTGATGTTTTTTTAAACTTTTAAATATTTTACTTTATATAATTTGTATGAAGGTAGAAGATGGGTATATTTACCCCTGATTAATTGGTTTCCACGTTATTAAGACTATCCTTTAACGAAAGCTTTTTAATTCAACCTTGCCACGAAGCCTTGTGTGATGCTAAGGTGTTTGAGTTCTTAGGGAACCACACTAATTACATAATATTATCTTGAGTTTGACAGGTTTTAAGCTATAAACAGACTTATACAATTAGATATGTCAATATCTTTAAGTTATTTATAATCTATGGAATGGCACGGTTTTTTTGAGCCCATATCATATTCAACCTATATTCGCCCTTTAATGAAATAACCTTCTCTAGGTAAAAAATACTAGAAATCCCCCAAAAAAATTAAATCACGCGGCCTTCAAAAAGTACGGGCAAACAAGCAAGGCGGGTCGATTTGTATGCTATTTGGGATTTTCACATTAGTACACATTGGCAAGGGTTACTGGTTACATTTTATACCCCCCACGCGCCCGTTGATTTTGGATTAAAAAACCTCTATCAAGTTTCACAGGGTTTTATATTGGCCCAGTAACCCTTGCCAATGTCTACTAATGTTAAATTCCAAAATCGACCCACCCTAACAAGCATCTATATGTATATATCTACATTATAAAATACGAACCTATGAATTTGAACAACCTTGTTGTTTTATGTTAAAAAACACCAAAGTTGTAAAGAAATTTATCCCAACTCATGGTGTTAAGTTCCAAACAAGGATAATCATATCAAAGGTTGGGGATTTAGTATCACAAAAAAAAGAGAAATGTGTAAATGATTTTTTCCAGATTCGAAACTACTATACTAATATACTCAATAAGGCCTTTTCAACTTCAGGGAAGCTGCTCTACAATTTTTAGAGAAAAGCTTTGAAATCTTTAAAAAAAAACAAGGATGACAACATCCATAAAAGCGAAGCATTGAAACGGTAGGACAAACGGACATTAACACTTGTATAGTGTTAGAACTTAATTATCATAATATAAATTTATAAGAGTCAAAGCAAAATTGTAAGTAAATTTGTTGTAAAACTGCTTGATACAGGATAATTTTTATGGACATACTTACATTTTTAGGGCTTGATTATAAAGTTGCTTCGCTTATTACATTATACTTTGTTGTCCCAGGAATCAGTATATCAAAAATCATATCAATCCGATGATTTGATCATATAAAAATTTGTTGTTAAAAAAGTAAAAAAATCAACATGTTTAAAATGGACGTACGGACATTTTGGTAATGATTATAGAGTTGCTACGCTTTCTAAATCGTACCTAACTACTAAAGGAATCACCATGCAAAATTTGAAATCGATAGGACAATTCTAACATGCCTAAATTAACAGAAAAAGCTATCCGTTACGGACGTACGGACGGACGTACGGACGTACGGACGGACCGACCCTAATTATAGAAAAGCTTCGCTTTTAAAAACACACAAACTTAACTGCTTAAGTAAATAGTTATAGATAATAGTTATTTATCGCATCGTATTATAGATAGCTTTGCGTGGAATGTAAAATTAAAAATTATAAGATTAATTCCAGTTTTGCTGTTGCACCCGAGAAGCCGAAGTCCCGGGCTAACACAACTTGTAATAGTATTAAGATTTTTATTTTCTTATTCATAGAAAAATGTCTGTAATACGATGCTATACATGATTTCTCAGTATGACTAAGAACCGGTTCTAATCCAGTAGAAATTAATCGGTTTCGAAGCCATACTGGAATAGTTATTTCTCGTATCGTATTAAAAACGGCTTTCCGCGGATATAGAATGTACAATTATAAGATTAAAACTAGTTTTTTTAGCCCCGTGGTGCCGAAGGCACCGGCTAAAAAAACTAGTTTTAATCTTATGATTGTATATTCTATATTCGTAGAAAACTGGATATAATACGATGCTAGACATAGTTTTTTCGTATTCATGAGAACCGGTTCCTATCCACCGGATTCAAATGAATACGAGAAAGAAATTTAAAACCTTATAGTAAGATCTTCATGAATAGAAAATTTTAAAGAAATTTTAAAATGAGTAAAAATATGCAAGATAAAAAATATCTTTTCACTTTTACAGGAAGACAACATCTGTATAAATGTCTAAAAATATCTTTGAGACTTCAAGAAAAAAGTTAGCTCTAGTCCCATATTTAAAAATGTTAGATTTGTCCTATCGAATTCAAACATTGCATTATAATTTTGTAATAATACATTTTAGAAAGCTTCTTAACTCTATACCTAATAATTAACAAAACATATTATTTTTTGGCTATTTTGGTACCAACTTTTTATTTAATACAATATTCCTATCATATTCTTATTTTAATGGTGATTCCTAGAAAGGTTAGACACAATATAATAAATGATTCTCTATAATTAAATCTTATGTAATCCAGCTATTTTATGATTTTATGCATTTGCCTTTTTAAGTTGACTTTTAACTTTTTCCAGACCTAATTTTATTACATACATATAATTTATTACAAAATCAGTTTCAAATTGAATTAGAAAGCTAGATAATTCTTAACAATGTCAAAACAAACAAATCACATGAAAATAAAATTAGATGCAATCAAAAATTACAGTTTTTCTTTTATTAAATTCTCACAAAATTGATGAAAATAATAATTTTGACATAATTGTTACTTGCTTTCTATTTTTATATGTTATGTACATCCATTGCATTGATGGAGGGTTGTTTTAGGGTCTAATTTTGTAATGTACAAATTTTTGTACATATGGATTTTCTTGAGTTGTAAATGTTAAACCATTATGACTTCGAAACCGATTAATATCCTTTGGATTAGAACCAGTTCTGATCCATAATGAAAAATCATGTATAGCATTGTATAACAAGTTTCCACGAATATTTAAATAAAAATCATAAATTTTATACCAGTTTTGTGGTTTCTTGCCCTTGTACTTTTAAGCGTTTGTACATTATCGGTTCACTGGGGTACCTGTCATCCCATCCACCGCCTTATGCCTTTTTTATTCTTCCTTTACATGCCTTTGAGATATTTCAGGAGTAAATATTTACTTCAACCTTTTGGAAATTCACATGAATACTGAGCATCAAGTCTATTTTATCCATTATGACATGTTGAAGATATTTGTTAATATAAAAGTTTGATTTCTCGGTTCTGAGGCCGACTTTAAAAGAATCTACTCCATAACTCACTTGTGTAGGAATGTAATTGTGGTATTCGGCAACCGTGAGCCATGCCTATGGCACCCCTGACCGGGGTTCGGGGAAGGGCCAAAGGCCCTCCCCTGAGTCCTGGGGAAGGGGTCTGCCGACCCCTCCCTATGCCTAAAATTAATGATTGAATCTGACAGCCTTATTATGGTTAAGCTGTATTGTTAATTCCCCCCACCCTTCCCAGGGATGGGGGATCATTATTGCCCAAACTGACTATTGTATATGTATTATATTGCTTTTATTTATGATTATTTATTCCTATCTGTGTAGCTATTGTTTGTTGTATATAACTTTAGTAATCCTTAGACCTTCAATAAAGGAACAACTGAATAGATGCTGTTTATCATTTAGTGATTGCTAGAGAAGCGTAGCTTCTCTATAGTATAGGTGTCCACGTCTGTTCACACTGCCGTAGTCATTTTGAACTCTGGTGTCTGCCATCCATCCTAGGCGGATACCACAACTTTTGGTGACAGCTGTGTGAGATTACGGCAAACCACAAGTGTAGAGCAGACGCGCAGCTGAGGCTAAGGTACTCCCAGCAGTGAAACTGGCAAAACTGACACAAGCAACCTGAATTACCCACCCTGGATAGCAAGGTCTAACTCTGCATCCGGCAGTTGTGGAAGCGAGACAGCGAAACTTGGCGGAGAACCGCGAGAAGCGCCGACATCTAACGGAGAATTGAGCGCTCAAGGGCTGAAACAGGCCTGCGGACAGGCTGAAACAGGCCAACTAAGTGTAAACGGCTGAAAATAGGCCAACATTTACTGCAAGAGATAGCAGGATTCGAACCAGCGGCGCTGCAGGACGGGACATTCCCTGCCGCCACCAGCCAGATTCGGATACACGGCGCTGCAGGACGGGACATTCCCTGCCGCCGACAGACTGAAACAAGCCAAGGATTTGAACCAGCGGCGCCGCAGGACGGGACATTCCCTGCCGCCAACAGCCGGATTCGGATATACGGCGCTGCAGGACGGGACATTCCCTGCCGCCGACAGGCTGAAACACGCCAAATAGCTGCGAGCTGCGAGCCAACATACGAGTGTAGTGTACCAAGCAGAGGAAACTACGTCAACTCCAAGTATCCTGAGAGGCTACAGCGCAGCCACCCATCTAGAAAAGCAGATATTATATCACATTGTAGGGATTACCACCCTAGTGTGATGGCTGAACAATAGATTTATGAGCAAGGATTGGTAAACAATTTGTTGTGTATTGTGATAAAACTAAAAATAGAACAGGCTTGGTAAGCAAATCTGTTATGTATTGTGATAAGGCCAAAAATAGAATCTAGATGTAATATAACAATGCATTGATAAACAATCTAATCACCCAAGCCTCCAGCACAACAAATACACCCCTTATTCCAGAGGAAAGGGAGGGGCCCACCATCCATTGAAGAAAATACAATCAAGGTGACATAACAATAAGCCCAGGATTAAGGAGAAAGGGCACCATTACCTCACCACACAGTTACCTCAAACCCACAGCACTCCCCCTTCCCCGCAGGGGGAACGGACGGTTTTACTCCGTCCCCTCACGCGCTTCCCCCCTCCTACCCATACTTGACTATGTCCGCTCACGGTGTGGAGATAGCGACCGGGAGAACAGAGCGCCATTTACGGGTCGCGCAGCAGAGTTCGGGACATATCACAAAATTCAACGGACAAAGCGGACCAATGAGAGAGCGAGTTGAGGGATAAGTGCGCGTTTTACCTGTGTGCGCGGATTTGACGGTGCATAAGCGCGCTGCAAGGAAAGGATATTTCACGCACACACACACACACAGGAGCGGAGCTACTCCATAGCATCTAACAGAGATATTTTTAGAAAACAAGAATTACAAGCTTCTCCCTTCTATCTATAGTGTGATAAAGGAAAACCCAATCAGTTCCTGACAGCAGTTCAGACCCTCAACAGCTATCTACCCCTACCAGCCTACTCTACAACCTCAGAAAAAAACTAGTGACAAGTACATCTAAGTTATATCTTTGTAGTTAAACTACCAACCTAGTGATAAACAGTGTTGGCTGCTAGGCTAGAAAGCCTCAAGTGTAAACCATTTATAATATTGACTTATAACTTTGTGTCCCGCCGCTGAACCGTTGACCCGATGGAGCAGCCGCAAGCGCCAGGAGGCGACCAAGCCCAAGGATGGCTCCAGGATGACCCCCAGCCGGCTCCAGCCGAGTACCGCAAGCTGATGCTGAGTAACCTGCCGGAGTATAGAGGACCGCCCAAGCAATCCTGGAGTTCCCACATCCGCAGACTCGAGATGTCATGGGCGGCTTACCGCGTGCCACCCCATGACACCCTCAACCGCCGCAACGCCCTTTTACTGTCACTGGTGGGGCAAGCGGCGGAAATGGCTTCTCATCTGTTTGGCGAGGCAGGCCAAGCCTTGACATACGAACAAGTCAAGGCCGAGTGTGAAATGTTATTTCATCCAGCCTTTGAATCCCAGACTTTGAAGCAAGCCTTCAGGGATTACAGGCAACACTCGACAGAACCTATACAAGCATACATATCCACAAAGTGTGCCTTGTATAGGGAGGCCTACAGCCATGAGGACCTCGAGTTATTAATCGATGAATTAAATCGTGGCATTCGTAACGCTAATGTGAAACGTGAAATGATGAGTCATGAGATCGCCTCTGTACCTGAGTACACGAGGCGAGCCATGTTCACCGTCACAATGATTACCAAGCAGCTGAAGGAGGGTGTGTGCCTAGTGGACGCCACCGACGGGCTCACGGGATCAGCCAGCGTCCAGTTGCCCAACTACGACGAGTCGGAGCCAATGGAGATTGGCGCCTTGGCTCCGGGTCTCCACCAGATGGGGAAGGTCGCCCCAGATGACAAGACTTCAGGCCGCTGTTACCGCTGCCAAGGGAAAGGCCACCAAGCCCGAGACTGTCCGACGCCTATGGAAGTCAGCCTAGAGGAGAGACGCACCCAGCCACGCCGTGACCCTCCTGCCAAGTGCGAGCGTTGCCACTATGCTGGCCATACGGCGGCCGAGTGCAGAGCCGACTGGGACCAGGTAGCCGGCCAGAGGCGCACTGCAGACAAGGGCGCTCCCCCAGGAAAGCCCAGCAGAGTAGCCAACATGGAAGGGAGCGCGCCCCCAGCACCACCGCAGCAAGCAGCCGCCCCCAACCCAGCGGGCCGAGCCGACGGAATGCCGCAGTTTGGAACCGTCCCAGCTAGAATCAACGTACTGGGAGGCGCGGCTGAACCCAACCGGGTTGGCCTGGGCTTCAGCCTCAACCACCTGGGGCCGGAGTTTGTGCAGCCCAACAACATTGCCGAGCCAGAAGTTCTGAGGCCCCAGCCCTTTAGCCTAAACATGATGGGGCCTGCCCGACCGAGCCTACCCAGCAAGAATGGAGGGGCGCTACCCAGCGTCACTGAGACGGTGTACGGGGAGGCCCTGGCGGCCGTTGAACGAGAGAGGCAGGAGGCGCTAGCCAGCGCATCAGAGTCGATGTATGGGGCGCCACCCGGCGCCGCCACCTGCGATGACTGGGGGGTGCTATCCAGCGCCTCCACCCTGGTGCCTGGGGCGACAACCGTCGCCGCCACCGAGATACCTGGATCCTGGAACGAGCCAGCAGTCCCAGAGGAAGGGGTGACACCCGTCACCCCCAGTCAGCCAGCGCCACCAGCCTGTAGGGAGAGCCCAGCCATACACCATCCAGCGCCCCCTGCCAGCCGAGGGAACCCAGCTGCCCAGCACTTCCAGTCGAGCCAGGATAAGTTAAATTTAACAAATGTATTGTATCCAAATTATTGTAAACCCCCAACCTTGCCTGTGCCTCCTGCACCAGAGGCTGGGGAAATTGAGATTTGGGGATATAAGGACTTGCCTGTGCCACATGCACCTGAGTTCCTAGGGCAGGGGAGGGACGTGAGTCAGGGCGAGCCTGTGCCACACGCACTTCAGCCCCATGCCACTGGGCATGCCATGGACAAGGGAAGGGACCCCTTGGGGCTAGGGGAGCCGACACCCAGGCAGGCGCCAGTCGCCTGTCAGTCTGTCATTGGGGAGGGTATCGGGGTGCCCCGGACACACAAAGATAACGTTCAATGGAAATTTGTATCTAGCCAGGAGCAGCCCAGCCGTGTCCAGCCCCAAGAAGCAGCCGTGCCCCGAGCCGAAGATCCCCAGCCGCGAGCGCGAGGTAGATGGCTGTCTGGTAGCTTCTCACACTGGTGGATGGTTCTGTGGGGACTACTGCTGGCAGCCGTGTGGCCTACAACTAGCTACGTCCTGGTAGGGTGGGACTGCGCCAACCCCACCCACGTCACAGCCTACAATAAGGAGAAGATGTGTAGCACAGAACCGCTACACCAGGAGGTGCCCCTGGGCCATGAAGTACATGTCCTGCAGCAAGTCAAGATTAGGGAAACAACAGGATACAGTTGTCAGCTCACCGTGTCCCAGTGGACATTCAGGTGTGGGGTATGGGGTCACCTCAAGGTGACCTCGGTCCCCACCCTCATGAGGCCAACCAAGATTGATCCAGAAACGTGCCGAGACCTGGCCAGGAACCGAGTCTACACGCTGCCAGGCAAGACCCAGCCACTGACGTTCCAGCTGAACCATCCCCTGTTCTTCACCCTCGACATGGTGGGCGCCTTGGTCAACAGCCCCGAGGGGGTGGGTTGTGAAGGGGAGGACGTCCACTTCGAGGGCCAGCTGTACCGCAATGAATTAGTGCTCCAGGAACGACGGCTGCTGGTCAAGGAAGAGACCTACGTAGTAGAGGATGGACGGGTGGAGTCCCAATCTGACCACCTGACCCTAGAATGTCCCCATTCTGAGCTGTCTTGCATCACTGGGGAAGCAACCTACGTGTGGGACCACCTGGGGAGAGATTGCCCCTTGAGGCTGATCCGCAGCCTCCAGCCTAGCCTAGTGATGGATGCGTTCCTGGTTGACCATCAAGCCCAGTTCTTCATCAACATGACCACCCCCACCTCAATAGTGAACTGCGACTTTGAGGCCCATGCCACCAACCACCCAGCGTTGTTCGTGGCAGCTGACCCGGCCGCGGCAGCGCTGCCCAGAGTATTGGCCAGGGATGTGGATGTCCCCCTGCAGGCCCAGATACATGCAGGCTACATTGGATTTACCCTGAAGACACGCATGAAAAGCACAGCGGCAGAAGAAGTAGCGGCCAATTGCTGGAAGCTCCAGCAACTAGACCCGGCCCACCCGGCGCGTGTCCAGGGGAGCACGTTCTCTGTGCTGAGGGGAGATGTCCTACTCCAGCTTACCTGCCAACGCAACAAATATGTTTTCCGTGAAAGCAATGAATGTTGGGACAAAGTACCAGTGGAACCCACAGGATTTGTAGACGCCGTGGCACGAGTGTATAGCGGCCACGCCACCAAGATTCTCTGCTCCTCCACCTACCCCCTGACCGTGCACGCGGAGGAAGGCTGGATAGAGCTAACCCTCGCACCTAAGAAGAGGCCACCCCCGCTGGATACGCCCAAGCAGCTGCTGACAGAACCCTTGGATGACTTTAGTTCGGGAGGCTTGTATTCGCAGGCTTGTATTCGCAGACTGGCAGCAGCTGCTAGCGTTCCCAGCGTATAAAGCCGCCATGCTGACCGGCCTGTCCTATGGCTCATGTGTCAGCAAGGTAGCTGTTCGGCCACCAGAGACCATGGGATCGTGTCCTACAATATCGACCGACTGGCGGAGGAAGGAGAGGCTGCCCTGGATGTCTGGGCTGGGTTCAGACAAGCTATTCACGAGTGGGGAGATGGCGCAGCCATACTGTGTTTGCTGTTGTTGATCCTCAAACTGCTGGGGGATCTGACCATCATTTCCCTGGCAGCCGCACAAGGAGGCGTACGGGCCGCCATGAATGTGATGTCACAAGTGTTCCTGTACCATCCAACCTTGTACAGGAAGGCCTTGGCCAGAGCCCGGCTCACCCATGCCAAGTCCCGGGACTTTTCAGTAGACTGGGATGCCATTCCCATTGGCCGGGAAGCCGCCGAGGAAATGGTGTCCATGCAATCAGCCGATAGCGGGCATGACCGCCCAGGCAGGCCTGGACCGCCCTCTGGAAGACCCCGCGGCCCCTCGGGAGGCCAGGCTGCCGCTCAGACGGTCAACTTGGCAGCCAGTGCCCCAGCCGCTGCCAACAACAACCAGAATGCCCCGCTGCTGACCGGCCCCGCAGCAGCTGTGCCCCACGCCAACCTGACACCTGCCGGCGCCAAGCTACGTGTCCAACCAAAGCCAGCCTCTACTTTCTATCCCACGTTGGGAGCCCATCAGCCCTGAAAATCACCACTAGGATTCCATTGAATCATTATCATTTGTATATATCTTAGCCCTAAGGAGCGGGCCGAAGGCCTCAACCACTGTCGGAAGTCTGGCAGGGAGACCCCCTCCCAGCCTTCCGAGGGGAGAGTTGTGGTATTCGGCAACCGTGAGCCATGCCTATGGCACCCCTGACCGGGGTTCGGGGAAGGGCCAAAGGCCCTCCCCCGAGTCCTGGGGAAGGGGTCTGCCGACCCCCTCCCTATGCCTAAAATTAATGATTGAATCTGACAGCCTTATTATGGTTAAGCTGTATTGTTAATTCCCCCCACCCTTCCCAGGGATGGGGGATCATTATTGCCCAAACTGACTATTGTATATGTATTATATTGCTTTTATTTATGATTATTTATTCCTATCTGTGTAGCTATTGTTTGTTGTATATAACTTTAGTAATCCTTAGACCTTCAATAAAGGAACAACTGAATAGATGCTGTTTATCATTTAGTGATTGCTAGAGAAGCGTAGCTTCTCTATAGTATAGGTGTCCACGTCTGTTCACACTGCCGTAGTCATTTTGAACTCTGGTGTCTGCCATCCATCCTAGGCGGATACCACATAATCGTCATGTAACTGTGTTATTTCTTTTTTGTATTTTATTGTATTGTTTTCCTATTATTTAAAGTAAGTATGTTGCTATAAATGATTTTTCAGTATGACTGAGAACCAGTTCTAATCCAGCGGATATTGATCAATTTCAATGCCATACTAGAAAATTTATTAATTTTTTCCTGGAAAATTTAAGCACATTTACCCCTGAATATATATGTATTGAATAAAACCAAATTTGAACACAAAATCTCACGCACATCCATGTATATATAGTTTAGGGATACAGAGATAGGAAAATGAAGAATTTTAAGTTTAAAGTTGCTTATTACTTTTTTTGTGTATGAACAATCCAACGAAATGCAATAATAAAACTTTTTTTCAGGGGTGATTTATCTTGGGGAGGTGAAGGACCCCTTTTCTAAAATAGTTGTAAACCTTCTCAGGGCATGTAATTAGCTTCACTGTAAAGGAGAACCATATCATTCCAGTGGTTAGCAAGATTCTTCTTTGTTTAACAAACAAACAGGCGCTTTCAAAAAGGATATCCTTATATGCGTGGTATAAAGCTTCTACTATTGTAATGCACATATGCCACCTAAATATATATTTATATGTATGTGCCTTCATTGAATAGTGTGGCTTATACAAAGCAAGATATAGAGGTTCGAAGTTCGAATCTTAACCTATGCAACGATATGATATTAAAAGCTGCAATTACTGCTGCTATGTCAGATGCGCGACACTAATAGTATAAGTTGGGGAAATGCCTTGGCCCAAACTCATAACTAAAAAAGAATCAATTACAATTTTTTAGAATTTATTTTTGAAATTTCTATATTTTCATAATTTCATCGCTTTTTTCTAGCCACACTATGAACTGTCAAATGAATATTCTAAGATGTGGAAACCCTGTCATTTTCTTACAGTTATTATCAATCCCTTTAAATTCATTTTACATAAATATCTCATATAATTGTTTCCTCTCTTACAAAGTAAAAAGCTACATTATATATTAATCATGTTTCCAGTATGGCTTCGAAATATTGATATCCACTGGATTAGAACCGATTCTGAACCATACTGAAAAATTATATTTAGCATGTATTATAGATAGTTTCCCACAAATATAATAATAAATATCCTAAAATTGATACGAGTTTTGTGAGCCTAGGTCTTTTGCACCTTGGGGCCTAACAAAACTGGTATCAATCATAAAGATTTATTACAGACAATTTTCTACGAATATTAAAATAGAAATCATAAACTTAATGCAAGTTTTGTTAGCCCGGGACTTCGGCCCTTGGGGCTAACTGGTTTTAATTTCATAATTTTTTTATTTTATTATCCGCGGATTAAGCTATCTATAATACAATGCGATAATGAATATTTTAGTTATTGTTTATAAAAATACAAAATGCTTTTTCTAAATCATGAAAAAATTCAACATTTTGATACCTTAAGTTAAGTAGAAGACCTTAGTTTTTAAGGTTAGGTTTTGTTGAGTGTGTTAGAGCCCTCGCCTGGCTACTGTGCAACGCAGGACAAAATCTCCTATTTTGGTTAGTGCACTATAAAGATGAAATATTTGGAGGGGTTTGAATCAAATAACTTATATTAGTCTATTTAAAAAAACGGTAAAATCAAATGCACTTCAAATTTGATGAATATAAAGTAGTTGTATTTAGGTTAAAATTGGGTGTCAACCGTTTAAGATTAATTTTATTCATAAAATATGGATTAACAAGCACAATTGTATGCATAGCATGCAATAAAATAGATTATAAACGGATGAATTTGCAGATTGCATGGCTAATAACCAAGGATCTATAGGGATAAGACAATTACCGATAAATTGATGTACTTCACCAATAAGGATACACAAAATTAACCCTTCTGTAGATTTAAATTAGTGGTTAAAACGTTGGAACACTCAAAATTTACTAAAGTCCCCAGAGTTGTTAAGCCAACTAATAAAAAAACGTCATTATAAAACTTTGGGGACTAGCGTAATAAACCGCTTATTGTCCCCTCTCTCTCTCTCTCTCTTTCTCTCTCTCTCTCTCTCTCTCTCTCTCTCTTTCTCTCTCTCTCTCTCTCTCTTTCTCTCTCTCTCTCTCTCTCTCTCTCTCTCTCTCTCTCTCTCTCTCTCTCTCTCTCTCTCTCTCTCTCTCTCTCTCTATCTATCTATCTCTATCTATCTCTCTCTATGGCTAATGTATCGGGTATTGATTCGCATATAACAAAGATAAAAAAGGTGACAATTTGATCGCACAACCTTTGCCTGGAAGTTGTTACAATGCATTATAATGAGTTTCGAGAGGTTAAAATTCAACGCTTTGCATCTAACTTTATAGAAAATTGAAGTGTAATTTTCCCAAAAAAGGTTCAAATTACACGAGTAAAATCACTCATAGAGCATCTTCATACATGCATACAGTTGTTTTAAAGGGTGTTCATATAAAAAAGTTAAATTTTAAGCTAAAATGAACAAAAGATATTTCAAAATATCATTTAGGGAATCAGTATGAAAGTTGTATGACAAGATCAAGAACAGCTGAACCGATTGACAAAAATATAAATGCAAATTTAGTACCATGGAAGTCGATACAGAATAACTCCTTGTGCCGTCTTTCAATTAGGTCATTGAAAGAGAAAGATAAGTAGTTATCTATATATACATCTATACTATTGAATTGGGAGTATCCAACCAATCAAACTTTAAAAAATCCACAAATAATATGACAATTAGCGCTGTATACAGTTTGCTGTTTCATTGTATGGACATACCATCCTTTAAAGAGGAAATATTATATAAAAGGAAGCTGTTTAAGGAGTTCTGGTTACATAATGATGACAAAATATTACACCCAAAAAAGACTCAATATATGTACATTTACGTAAAACAGGGATAAGACAATTGAATTATAGTTATTTCTCACATCGTATTATAGACTGCTTTCCACGGATCTTAAAATGAAAAATGAGAAGAATGAAATCATTTTTGTTAGCCCCGAGGGGCAGAAGGTCCTGGCTAACAAAAAAAAATATGATTTTTATTTTAATACTCGTGTATTTCTATGTCCTAAATTCCTCTTTTAACAACTTGAAATCACAAGAGGTTAAAAATGAATTAAGATTGAATTTATCTCTAACTGTCCATTTCATCAAAGAATCAATAAGAATTTGTTCGAGTTTGGCTAATGAACCTGACCCAAGTATACGAAATCTTATAGTACAAAGTAAATTAATTCCCCTATTTGATTTTGATGGCAATTTTTTCGCGAAGGAGGTGTCCCACCCCTATGAAAATAGCTTAAAGCAACACAGGGCCGATAGGTATATTTACTGAGAAGCACAATCTCGTCGGTTCAGTGATTACCGAGTTTCTAAGCTTCAGGTAGACATCCTACCACTTTATTTTATAGATAGGTCAACAATTGGATTATCGCCTTACTTCCTGAATGAAATACTATTTGTATTTTCAAAATGCAGATTTCAGACACTACACCATCATGGGTGGCAGCAGTAAGGTCATCCTGAACTTCAGAATTATCCTTTAATCTGTCAGTGCCATATAAGATTAACTGCCTTCGAAATGTTTCTGGCTAATCCATAACGATAAAGCTAGGGACAAAATCATGAAAAATATGGTGTGCAAAATTTATCATAAATAGACTAAAAGGGTAAATGTTTCTAAATTTCTAACCACGGGACTACTTCTAACCTACTCTACCTATCCTACCCTATGATAAACTATAACAAAACAAGGATGACAACATCCATAAAAGCGAAGCACTGAAACGGTAGGACAAACGGACATTAACACTTGTATAGTATCTGAACTGAATAATCATAATTTAAAAGTTTAAAAAGTTTGAAATCTATAGGACAATTCTAATAAAAGCTATCTATCTCGGACGGACTGACGGACGGACCGACCCTAATTGTAGAAAAGCTTCGCTTTTAATAAGCATTTTCATGAAACTTCGTTAAGAAACAAAGGGTTGAACTTTTGTAAAATATTTTTGAAATATATTTACCCGCTTGATGTTTATTATTAGGTAGTATACCTAATTTTTAAATAATATTTATCTGTAAAATATCAAACCTTTCCCTATCATCTTATACATATGTTTAATATATGCATCGAGGTGGGGTTAATAAGTGCTCCGTTGGAATAATAAGGGAAATTGCCAAAATATAAGTCTCACTCTCGATAATTCATGGAAAAAAATTATTCTACTGATTATCTTATTTTTCTTTGCCATTGTATCAAGGTTGAAATGTATTTCTAGGTCCGGTTTTTATATCAATATTATCATTTTAATTAAATATTTTTTCCAGTATGGCTTCAAAATCGATCAATATATCCGCTGGATCACAACCGGTTCTCAGCAATACTGAAAAATGAGGTATCGAATTAAAAACAATTTCCCAAGGATATTAAAATGAAAACATAAAATTGATGGCAGTTTTGTTAGCCTGGGCCTTAATTTTTTAGTTTAAAATCCGCGGAAAGCTGTCAATGTACGATGCAATTAATAATTATAATTCTTCATTTGCATTAATACAAAGCGGCTAGAAAGCAGTCTGACCGTAATGATTTGGGTAGCTTAAAAAAGCTTCATTATTTAGAAAATTTAACACACTAACAAAACAGTCTTTTATCTTTTTCTTTCGACTACGCCCCTAGAGGCCTCTAGAAGCACTTGAAGTTGGGGGAGAAGTCGATCCCCCCCCCCCCCAACACTTTAAATTTTAAAAAGAAAAAAAGAAAAACTTTATGTGTTGTGTTATTTTTATGGAGATTTCTCTTGGGAGGTTGGTGATACCCTCCCTTAAAATAGCTAACTACCTTTTCAAAACTTATGAGACTGTAAAGGAGAACCACATCTGTTAAGCAGTTAGCGAGATCCCTTGTTACACGCAGACACAGATCCTGTTACTTTTATATAAGAATAAAAGTTTTAAAAGATGACTTCTTCATTGCAGAAGGTGGTTGGACCCGGAAAAATCCTAGTTGTATGTATATTAGCTGCGCAGATTGGTCAAGCAAGAACCAAAGTGTTCTTGTCGTAAAATTTATAATTTCTAATAAAAAAAAAGAAACTTAAAAACTGTACTCTCATGTGTTGTGAATTACTTAAAGAATTTTTATTTTCAAAAATATTCGGTGCAATGGCAACTCTCTGCCTTTTTTCCTCCCCAATTTTTGCGTATAAATGCGTAAGTGTAATGTATTGCTTGCAATCATAGGAATGTTTGAACCATATGGTTTTACAGAGCATTAACCAGTCCTGGACAAGGTAACAACTTACAAAAATCTACTAATTTTCTTTTTTAGACGCATAGTCTATAGCTTGCCGGGTATGATGACCAACCCCCTGCAAAAAAGCATCAAAACTGATGACCGGTCTACCGTTAACGGAATCTTACTGGACACACATGACTCATAAAAATAGACGTAAAAAGTGTTCTGGGCCTTTAATACAAAGTAGAATGATGTCTGTCTGTCTTTCTATCTGTCTGTCTAAAGCTTAAAATCTCTGTTACCGCTTAAGCAATTAGGCACTACTCTTCAGAGAATATAGCTCCTGTTCCTGCGGTGTTTTTGGCTATTTTCTTAGGGGTGGGACAACCCACCAAAAAGAATTTTTTGTAAACATAAACAAATAAGGAGGAGGCAGACGCTAGTGTTATATCAATTCTACGACATACCAATTACTAAAATCAAATGGTTGCAATTTTGACAGTGCCACAACTCTTCATTAATTTTTTTATCTTCTATAATATCTGATTCTGGATATCATATGCTAAGTAAATGGATTTAATATTACTTGGATCTTACATCAAATTATCATGTACTCTAATAAAGTAAAACTTGTAGCTAGATAAAATAACAATTCCCCTCATCCAGACCTTTAACCCCTCCCCATCCCCTTCTTGATAAAAGAACTGATCAATAAATGATTTTGATGTTAGAAACCTAAATTGACGACAATTTTTCCCCTGTCATAATATCCATGTATTTTCCACATCTATTGCTAAGTAATTGATACTTTCGAGGGGCCAACAAACATATTTTATCATAATAAAACAAGGGTAATTATGTCGATAGGCAGCGCAGCGCAGCAATGGCCTTTTAATAATTGTTAATGAATAAATCAAAGAAGGATTATTATAATCGTCCTATTAAAAAAGTAGCAAGATTTTAGTATTTCCTCAAAGATCTTGTTAACCACTGAACCGATTGTGTTGTTTTCTTTTGTTTTGGGAATCCTTTATATACTACATAGTTCTCGGAATTTTTTTATTTCTAAATTAATGTCTTGGTTTTAAGCTATTTTTCTGCCCCCCTCTAATAAAGAGCCCCTTGATGCTAAGGTTTGTAATAACAACTAATTCTTTTTAAATCAATTTATAAAAAGGATTGATTGCGACCAAGTGGGTTTGTTAAGACTAACGTACATTTATATTTATAGTGAGGCTATGCTACAAGAAAAATATCTTTATTAATTACAGTAACTATTTCTTTTATTTACAAACATAACATTAATTTAAATTTTTCATAAGCAAAAAAAATATGGTTCAATATGTACATAAACCTTGTAAATCCAAAATCTTTTAAAGGTTTGAGTAAATAAAATGTGTCCTAAAAAATTCTCCATCATATCATTACCGGACGGACCAAGTAATAGTTATTTATAGCATTGTATTATATCGAAACTGGTATTATTTTATGTTTTTTTCATTTTAATATTCGTGGAAAATTGTTTGTAATACATGATTTTTTAGTAAGGCTCTTGAACGGTTTATCCAGTGGATATCAATTGACGAACTGACCAATAAATGAGTTTTCCCTTAGCAAGCTAAATTGATGACAATTGTTCCATTTTTGTAGTGTCCACATACAATGTGTGAACACTTGAAATCCAAAACATTATTGACCTTGCTCGCAACACTATATAAAGATTATCTAAACACTTTAAATGATATCTAGTCTAATTAAAGTAATAGGATGTCCGTATGTTCTTTTATCTTGAGCAAGTTAAAGTAGTCACATTAAAGTAGTAAGGTTTTTTGGTTCTTCTTCAGGATTAAGCTAGCCACTGAACTAATTGTTAATTTATTCTACTAAGAAGAAGCTTTATAGAGCTCCCAAAATATTTTCAGACTTTAAAAAAAAGTATTTGGGTAATTTTAGGCTACTTTTCGACCATTTCCTTTTTTTCATAACCTTTTTAAGCAAAATTGCTAGTATACAAATTAGAGATGGTTTAATTATCCTATCCTCTAGAGTCTACTCCCTGAAACACTTAAAATTATATCGATTTAATTAAATTAATGATACAAGTGTATAAATAAATCCTTTCAAATATTTCTTTAAACATTTTTAGTATCAAAATAATGGATCGTATGGTCGTAATTTTTTATGTTTTATACTAGGATCGAAATAGCACGTAATAATAGAATTATCTTGTTCCTTTTTTAAAATTAAGATTCCTGTTACAAATAGGCATAATGTTAAAATTAAAGTATCTCTATAATCAAGTCTAAAATTTAAGTGTGTTAATATTAAGCGTTCTGTATTAAAATAGTTTTGAGTGTATGAAATTTGTTTTGATGAATGTTGATACTCTATGTTTGTTAATGTTCGTTTGTCTGACAGTCTGTTCCAATAAGCTTTGATCTTTATGGATATTATCATCCTTGTTTTAACAAGATCTAACCACAAAATAAGCTTTAGCATTGTAAACTTGCAAAGGGAAAGTCTGTAATTACAAAATATTAAGCTGCTAGATCTATTATAACTTGGATGTTGCACCAGATTTTCATGTACTCTGATAAAGTATTACTCGCAGCTGGCTTAAATAACGAAGCCCCCCCCCCCTCCATCCTTTTCACCCAATCCTCTCCCCTCCTACTGGATGAACGAACTGACTAATGAATGAGGTCCATATTAGCAAAGGACAAATTTTTCCCTGTCAATGTATCCACATATATTCTATATCCATTGTTGCTAGGATAATGGATTTAATTGAACTTTACTTACCTAGGTAATCAGTTGAATGTAATTATGTTATGTAAGATCTAATAAACGGCTGAATCAACCTTTAAATATCTTTTATACAAGCTTAGTATTTGTCCTGAACCACAAATACTAAACAAGTATTAAAATACCCCCATTCTAAAAAGATATCCAGGTAATTTTGTTTATCGTCATTAAGTATTTACATCAGTTTAATGTCCATTGTCTTATCCCTTAATATCCCTGCTATAAAGCCGAAGGTTTCCTTTAACCTTGGTTTTAATAGTTCGGCGTGAAATTTTCTTAATTAATTCCTTATAACGTTCACAATTTAAATAATTGTTTGTGTGTTTTAATACTTATTTCTCGTATCGTATTTTAAACGGCTTTCCGCGGATATAGAATGTACAATTATGAGATTAAAACTAGTTTTTTAGCCCCGAGGTGCCGAAGGTACCGGATAAAAAAAACTGGTTTTAATCTTATGATTGTACATTTTTATATTCGTAGAAAGCTGGATATAATACGATGCTAGACATAGTTTTTTCGTATGGATGAGAACCGGTTCCTATCCACCGGATTCGAATGAATACGAGAAAGCATTTTAATATATTGAAAAATAGTGCAAAAAAATTAAGGTCTTCGAACACTGACCAAAAATTTCAGTAGTTTTATTTACTCTAAAGCTAAAGAGGGGATCAAATTTCTAGAAAAATGTGTATTTTTGTATTTTTTTCTGCATTTTAAGATAAAAAGCAGTGTCCCATAAAATATGTCGTCATACACTACAAATGACCAGCCAATGACCAATGATAGGCTAGTATACAATTTACTATTGGTCAATTGCAATGTATACTGGCCTATCGTTGGTCAGTTGTATTGTATGACGTCATTTTTTGACACTATACGCTGTTTCTTACTTTTACTTTTGAAGCTTTGCTGCCTACGGATGCTTTTAATTGTTAATATTAAGTTAATTTTATATTTTCTGTTTCATATTCTAGATATTAAATCTTGCTAGCAATTTAGTAATTATTACAAAAAAAATCTACGGATAAAAAAAACAAAATAAAGATATTATTTGTAGCAAGAAACAACTTTTAATTGTCCATTGATATTTACAAACTAAAAAAACAGGTTTTTGAGGCTTAATTTGTTAAAAACTGGTAAATATTTTTTTCTGATACAAAATGCCCCAAGTCATTGAAGAAAATACGATGTTAATTATTCATTAATTATATTACTACTCTAATATATATCTATTATGAAACAACATAGTAAAGATATTACAAGAGAGATATTACTACTCTAATATCTGTCTATTATGAGACAATATAGTAAAGATATTACAAGAGAGATATTACTACTCTAATATCTATCTATTATGAAACAACATAGTAAAGATATTACAAAAGAGATATTACTACTCTAATATCTATCTATTATGAGACAACATAGTAAAGATATTACAAGAGAGATATTACTACTCTAATATCTGTCTATTATGAGACAACATAGTAAAGATATTACAAGAGAGATATTACTACTCTAATATCTATCTATTATGAAACAACATAGTAAAGATATTACAAGAGAGATATTACTACTCTAATATCTGTCTATTATGAGACAATATAGTAAAGATATTACAAGAGAGATATTACTACTCTAATATCTATCTATTATGAAACAACATAGTAAAGATATTACAAGAGAGATATTACTACTCTAATATCTGTCTATTATGAGACAACATAGTAAAGATATTACAAGAGAGATATTACTACTCTAATATCTATCTATTATGAAACAACATAGTAAAGATATTACAAGAGAGATATTACTACTCTAATATCTATCTATTATGAAACAACATAGTAAAGATATTACAAGAGATATATTACTACTCTAATATCTATCTATTATGAAACAACATAGTAAAGATATTACAAGAGAGATATTACTACTCTAATATCTGTCTATTATGAGACAACATAGTAAAGATATTACAAGAGAGATATTACTACTCTAATATCTATCTATTATGAAACAACATAGTAAAGATATTACAAGAGAGATATTACTACTCTAATATCTATCTATTATGAAACAACATAGTAAAGATATTACAAGAGATATATTACTACTCTAATATCTATCTATTATGAAACAACATAGTGGACAAAGATATTACAAGAGATATATTACTACTCTAATATCTATCTATTATGAAACAACATAGTGGACAAAGATATTACAAGAGATATATTACTACTCTAATATCTATCTATTATGAAACAACATAGTAAAGATATTACAAGAGAGATATTACTACTCTAATATCTATCTATTATGAAACAACATAGTAAAGATATTACAAGAGAGATATTACTACTCTAATATCTATCTATTATGAAACAACATAGTAAAGATATTACAAGAGAGATATTACTACTCTAATATCTATCTATTATGAAACAACATAGTGGACAAAGATATTACAAGAGAGATATTACACGCCTTCGAGTTATTAATATTTTCTTACAATCCCTACCACTACCCCCCCCCCCCCCCGTCAATTGTCTTTGGAGTGTGAATTAACAACCCGTCAATACCTCCCCTCCCCCTCTATAGCTATTATTAGTCTAAAGTGATGCCACCTGTCTTTATTATTAGTCCTATATTTTTCCGCGATGTTTTCACCCCTCCCCCCCCCCTTGCGTGTAAAAAGATATGTTTAAATATAAAGGTAATGTTAACTCCTTATGTGTCCGGAACCATATCGATAATTTTCTACCACCTCCCCCTTCCCTCCCGGTGTATCTCTGTCGTCTCTGTGCGCTCCGATAAGGCACCCCTCCGTCCACCCCCCCCCCCCCCTATCCTTAAAACTTAAAATCTCCGTCTGACCACTCCCCTTCTTACCCCCCTACCCCTCCTCTGTTTGGAAAACCACCCCCCATCAACAAATGGTTGAAGCTGAGTAATTCGGAAGCGCGGTAGGAGCATACATACAATCCACGCACATGTGTGTGTGTGTGTGTTATTTTGGCCTAATAATAAAAAAAAGCTATTATCAATGAAAAGTTAAATATAATGCCAAGTTTTGATAAACCTAGTGATTATAAATATTCATGCATAATAATGTGACATATAGTTAACAATTCTTATTATATATTAGAATTTTTATGTTATACTCAATGAAAAATAAAATATTCCAAAATGAATTTTGAATTAATGCAAACAATATTATCAATTTGCTGATTAAGATAATTATCAAAAAAAAACAATGATAGTTTGCACCACCCAATTAATATTTTATAAGATTCCAAAGGTTTTTAAATCCACGAATCAGGGAAGGAGTTAGAATAATATTTATTTATTTCATCGTATTATAAACGGCTTTCCGCGGATATAGAATGTAAGATTAAAACCATTTTTTTTCGCCCCGAGGTGTCGATGGCACGGGCTAAAAAAACTGGTTTTAATCTTATGATTGTATATTTTTATATTCGTAGAAAGCTGGATATAATACGATGCTAGACATAGTTTTTTCGTATTGATGAGAACCGGTTCCTAACCACTGGATTCAAATGAATACGAGAAAAGTCTTTCTTTCTATTTCCTTGTCCTTTCATCATTATTCTTAACTAAAAAAAGACAAAAAAAATATGTAGAAAAGCTTCGCCTGTTTGTTTGTTTGTTTCGAAGGATCTCGTTAACTGCTGAAATGATACGGTTCTTCTTTGGTGTAAAGCTTCTTTTATATCCAGAGAAGGCTTTTAACTGTTTTGAGAACTCTTATAATTGTACATTCTATATCCGCGGAAAGCGGTTTATAATACGATGAAAGAAATAACTATTCCATTTCATCCATATAATAAGTCAGCTACATATTTAGATAGTTAAATTTTGAACGATAAACCTTTGTTTGAGATACCTAGCGAATACGTCTCTAGCCTCTCGAAGCTCTGTATTCGAAGAGGCAGATAGGAGATAAATAGGTAGTTAAAAACCATTCCAATACTTAAATTTCAAAACAGAGCCGCCAAAAACAATCACAGGAGCTTTGTAAAGATAAAAAGATAACTCAATGGGTTCAGTAGTTACGAGATCTTAGACTTAAAAGCAGGGTGTCGGAGCCATAGGCGTCCAAGGGGGGGGGTAATGGGCCATTTGGCACCCCCAAACGATTTTGGGGGTGCCGTAGGCACCCCCAAAATTTTGTGAACAATACCCCCCCCAAAAAAATATTACCCCTATCTTGGGGGTGCCGTAGGCACCCCCAACGATTTTGGGGGGGGTATTTACCCCCCCCAAAATAAATGTTCTTTAAAAATTTTTTTTGGGGGGGGTATTTACCCCCCCCAAATTGAATGTTCTTAAGAAAAAAATTTTACCGTCCAACCAGTTAAAACAGTTCTTAACCATGATAACAAAAAATTTAATAGTTTGATCATGTTTTATTTGCTTGGGCCTTTATAAGGGCTAAAACCATCCCGGGGATCTATGATGTAATTGTAAAGCACTGAAGATTCCATAAAATAGATACCTAACTAAATTAAATATTTCATTAAATAATGAAAAAGAATTTCTATAGGCGATTTCTTTTGGGAGGATGTCAGGGTGTCTCAAAACTAGTTATAAAACTTACCAGGACCTATAAGACGCTTCACTTTAAAGTAAAATCATATTGGTTCATTGGTTAGTGAGTTAATTATTGTATTTTTATGTTCTAAAGAATGAGATACTACTATATATTTGAATAGTAGTGGCGCCCTTAGCATCTAAGAACTCGTGTTTTCTAAAGGGTAAAAAGGGAGGAGAAAAATAGCCTAAAACCACTCAAAGGATTGACCTATAATAGTGTGGAACCATCATGGGATCTATGTGAAGCTTTCCTAAAAAGGAGAACTCAGTATTAAAAGTAATGAAATCTGAAGCTACAGTCAAATAAACCTTACTTACTACTTTATGTTATAAGATAGTACTTATTAACTTAATAGATTAGGTAGGTGCTTTTTTTACATAATTAAATTACCCCCCCCAAAAATTTTACCCCCGGGGTAAATTAGTTTGGGGGGGGTAATTACCCCCCCCAACAGATTTGGGGGGAGTATTTACCCCCCCCAACAGACTTTAGGGGGGGTAATTACCCCCCCCAATCAAATTTTACCCCCGGGGTAAAAATTTTGGGGGGGGTAAAAAAAAATTTCGGCGCGCTCCGCGCGCCATTTTACCCCCCCCCAAACACAAATTACCCCCCCCCCTAAAATTGTTTACCCCCCCCAAAAAAAAAAGCTTGGACGCCCCTGGTCGGAGCCGTATGATTTTGATGCGGCTCCGGCTCCGGCTCCTACCTTAAAATTAATATATCAATTTTTTTTCATTATTGAATTTGATAAAATAGAATAAATAATATAAAATATTTTGCTTTTATTTGATTAAAGCTATATAAAAGTAGAAGGATGTGTGTCTATTTGTTAAGTAACAATAGTTTTTCAGTTTATTATATGGAAATAGACCGTTGCCAAATTATAATATTACTTAAAAAAATTATTTTAGCTAGTCCGGAGCCGGAGCCGTTTTTAACGAAAAATACGGCTCCGGATCCGGCTCCGGATCCGGCTCCGGCTCCACCAAAAATGTTGCTGCTCCCGGCTCCGGCTCCGGAACCCTGCTTAAAAGCTTTATTATTTTATATTTTATAAAATTGTTTTCAGGAAGCCCTCTGGAAAGTGTCATGTGTGACGTCATAAAAATACGTTTATTATCAGTATATCTTTTCAGGGGTTTCCTTTCCCACTTCTCCTCTAATCCCTTCTTTTTGACGTTTTTTTATGTTGTCACACATGACACTTTCCAGCGATTCTTTTTTAGGTTGAGTTAATTATTGTGTCTTATTGAGGATCTAGTGTAATAAATCTATTGTGTGAATTATTTTGCTAAGGATAATAAAACAATAGCAAGGAATAAATCACCCGGCACATCAAATTAAGAAATTGTTTTAGGACTCTGGCTTCTTTATTATAATACTAGCAGCTGCGCCCCTAGCATTTATGGACATAAAACTATCTTTAGAAATCATAAGTAAGACTCTAATTCAAAATTAGGCAAGATCAAAACTTCCTGCACCTATGTTAAGCTTCCAAAGCTAAAATGTAGAACTCCATCGGTCAAGAGATCTTAACATACAAAAAAAACTTACTTCTTATCAAAGCTTTTTAAGTAGCTTTTATAGCTTCTTTTAGACGAAATGATTTTATGGCTTTGATTTAGTCATGGGTCTAAAGGGATAAGACAATGGCCGATAAATTGATACACATCCACAATTATGATACAAAAAATTACCCCTTCTGTATATTACAATTGGTGGTACTATGGCCATAATTAACCCTGTTTATTTAATTTTTTTCTTTAAAAAAAATCTAATTTAGTGGACAAAAAAATTTAAAAAAATTAAAGCTACAAAAATCCATTTAAAAATTAATTATAATTTTAGAATTATCATTCTTTTAATACATAACATTAAAGCATATTTGATTTGCTAAATATTATGTTTAAAATCAATCAATTGTAACGATTGATTTAAATAGTTCATCGCATTTGTAATTATTAAACCATTATATTTAGATTAAAATAATAATATGAATTGTGGTATCCTTATTATTCGTAGCATAGCTAATATATAACTAAGATTAGTATGTACATCCGAACGTCGCATTATGATAATTTTTTTTTAAAATGGCCTGGAAAAATCTAGCTTTTATAATACCGTCATTTTTCATAAAATTTAGAAAGATTATTATTGCTGACCTAATAATGAAGATTATTGTTCTTGTTAATTTAAATTTATAAAGAATAATAATAAGGAATCATTCTAAATATTAAATGCATATCCTATAAAGTAGTAGGTTTTTTCTCGTATTTATTCGAATCCGGTGGATAGGAACCGGTTCTCATCCATACGAATCAACTATGTCTAGCATCGTATTATATCCAGCTTTCTATGAATATAAAAATGTACAATCATAAGATTAAAACCAGTTATTTTATCCCGCGCCTTCGGCATCTCGGGGCTAAAAAACTGGTTTTAATTGTACATTCTATACCCGCGGAAAGCTGTTTATAATACGATGCGAATAATAACTATTAATCTGTAAGATTTTGGTAACTACTGAATCGATTATGATCTTGATTTTATGCAAGCTTAAAACAGGTCCCGGGATAGTTTTGATATTTAATTTTTAGATATATGTCTTGGGATAGTTTTAGGCTATTTTTTGCCCTTCTCTAGCTCAAATACAGGCTGCATCCCTTATGCTTGGGGTGCAGCCTGTAGTGTAGTATAAAGAAACTTATTGAGATTTAAAATTATTAATTTTATATATTTATAGAAACCATGAAAGTTTAATTGACCAAGTAAGACATTTTTTTCTTTCTATTAATTGACAATTGGTCATTAAGGAAAACAATTGGTATTAGCATGAATCATTTTATTGGTGCACAATTTAATCAAGGATTTAAACAAGGATTTAAACAAGGATAATAATTTCCATTGCATCTGAAAACCATTATTGAAATGGATGTAATATATACGTGGATATCATGACATGGGAAAAATTGTCGTCAATTTAGGTTGCTTTTCCCATTGTTATTTATTGGTCAGATCGCTTATTAGTAAGAGGGGAAAGGATGGGGGTAAAGGGGCGGATGGGGTATCGTTATTTTACCCAGCTGCGAGAAGTACTTTATTTGTACATGAAAATCTGGTGCAGCATCCAAGTAATAACATATCGATTCTTGACACAGACTAAACCTAAAGTTTGCTATTTATAGACTAGTTAATGTTAAAACTTAATAATGAATATGTATTTCATGCGATTTTTAATATTTTTAATACTTCTTTTGACATTTTGTCCTTGTTAGTAGCGAAGCTACTCTATAATTTGAAATGTCCGTCTGTCCGTATGTCTTAGTTTGGGGGAAACGTGATTTTCTCGGCTCCTATAAAAGATAAAAGGCTGAAATTTTTTGACAACATTTCCATTATTAAGGAGTACAATTAACTATAACACATCAATGGCGGTAGGACCGCTTTTTAGCGGGTTTTAGGCTATTTTTGTATTTTTCACATTTTTCTCCATATCTTTGGTGTTTATGGTCCGATTTCCAAAATTTTTTCAGTTATAGTATAAAAATTTATTTTCTGTCGTTTCAAGAAAACAACTATGACGGTCAGACTGCCTTTAAGAAGGTTTTAGGCTATTTTTGTATTTTTCTCATTTTTTTCCATACCTTTGGTGTTTATGGTCCGACTTCCAAAGTTTTTCACATTTTTCCTCATATCTTTGGTGTTTATGGTCCGATCTTAAAAATTTTTGGAGTTAAAAATATCAAAATTAAATTTCCCGTTGTTTTGAGTATGTAATTTACTTTGACCGTCAGTCTGTTAGTCATAGTACTGAAATATAAATATTAAGAAATTAAAAACAAATGTTGAAAGGTTTCGTGATTTTTTCCCAATATACATGATTGCTTCGCTACTTATGGATGTTGTCATCCTTGTGTTATACTGATTACTTAACTGACACTAGAACTCTTTTATTTAATGATAAATAACTGATGTTAAATGAAGAAAATGTGTAGAGTATGATTAGTGATACTCAGATAATCAATTCATGGCAATTTCCCCCCAATATCTACTGGACTACCAAGATACCCCATCCCTCTTTTTTCATCACTAGTTGCTACGCTCCTAGAGGCCTCTAAGGGTATTAGAGGTGGGTGAGGGGGAAGTCGATTGCCCCAATTATTTTAAATTTTAGTTTTTAAAACAAAACTCTTATTTTTTGTCTGATGATTTCTATTGTGAGGGTGCTGGTACCCTCCCCCCCACCCCCCCCAATGAGTTAAAAAGCTTCATATGACCTATAAGACGTACATTGTAAAGAAGAACCATATCGGTTCAGCAGTTAGCAAGATCCATCGGTACAAACAGACAGACATACTGACACACATCCTGTTCTTTTATATAAGGATTAAAGAAAAAAATTTGTGCTTTCTTTTGGTTAGATTGGATTTATTATGACTCATAACACATGGTTTAAGGTACTGAAACTGACAAATTAAAATCAGGGGAGGGCTATCGATGGTCCCCTTGTTGATTTAAAAGAGATTCTTCCTCATTGTACTTGGTATAGACAAATGATTTTACTCCAAGGTTCTTGATACAAGATATGTATTGTTAGGGTTTTCTTTCTCAGGAATCAAGGAATAGATCAATGAATGAAAAATTTGTCTTTTTTGTAATCATTATTTTGGTTGCTTTTGATATTTAAATATGTAGTCTGTATGTCCGTCTGTAATGTCTGAATCATCCAATCGAATTCAAACCTTACTCGTTGATTCCTGTAACAGTCAAGTACAATTTAGAAAACGTTCAGTGTCTTTATTTTTGTCAATTGTTGTTTGACTGTCTGATTTGTTGATCTTCTCTTTTGTGGATGTTGTCATACTTGTTTATTTTGACAAACCAAAAAAACAGGGAACTAAAGAGATAAGACACTAACCAATAAATTGATGTACATCCCCAATAATTATAAAATTACCCATTTAACTTAATGAACAAACCAACTATAATTCAATAAAAGTTAAGGGAAGCGTTATTGTAAAACTTTGGGGACTATTGTAATATACAGCCCAATGTCCCCTCCCTCCTTGCCAAAATAACACACTGACATAAATATCCCTTATCAAACAATCCCATCTAAATGTGAACTTAAAATATTTGCTTAATAAAGATGAATAAAAAAACAAATGTAAAACCGCAGTGATTAGTTTTTATGCAAAACTTTGGACAGCAAACAATCTTTTAGCAAGGTTATACTTACAAATAAATCTATCAAATATGTTGCTAAATTTTTTGTTGCTTGATTTAATTTTTTACTAGTGGACCACATATACATTAATTGTTGTTTTAACATGTTCTTTACTTCTTGGTTAGGTTTTATAATAATAAAACCCTGTAAGGAAAACTTTCTTGAAGAGGTATTTTTACTTTTTAGTGTGTATGATTTGTTATTTTTCTAAAGTTCATTCAGTTTTATGCTTTTAAGCATAAAAGTTTAATTTCAAGTTATAAGTTTTAATTTCAGAGTAAATTAATATGCTATTATTGAAATAAAAATTAGGTATTATTCTACAAAAATTTGTGAAAATTTATCTTTTTTTTGTAAAACTATAACAATTTTTCGTGTCAAAAGCAGACTAGAATGATTTAGGATGAAATTTATGATACCAGCTTAATTTGTTGGTTAGAACTCTCATGGTAAAAATTAATAAGTTTGTTGTGCGCAGATCCCAGGGTGGGGAGGGAGGGAAAATTGGTCCCCAAAGTTTTATGTGCATTTTCTCTTATTTGTCGAATTAAAATCTTTGGGGACTTTTGAAAAAATCTTTATTGTAGTATCCAAACTTTTCCACCAATAATTATAATCTACAGAATGGTTTTAACCATAATTTAGTAATAACATCAATTTATCGTCCATTGTCTTATCCCTTTATATTCCTGACAGTCCCTAGCTCAGCAGAGAGCGGAGGAGCACTCTGAGTTAAATGAAAGGGATTTGGCTTCAGATTATTTATGTCAAGACGTGTGTAACTTTTTAGCCATAGAGATACTGCTTTTCTTTTAATATTTTGTCTACTTAATTTGATCTAAAAATTTCTATTAAAGTTCATCAAATCCACATAATAGCAGGTTTAAATTAAATAGGTATAATTGGTATTTATGTTTTGTTGTTATCAGAATCCTCAATAAGATTTCAAATAAAACATGGTAGCTTCTCATAGGTCCCGGGAAGATTTATAACTATTTTGTGGGAGGGTACCACCACCCTCCCAAGAGAAATCACATTAGATTGAATTTTTTTTAAATTATAGACAACATTTAAAGTGTCACTAGATGCCTCTAGGGGCGTAGCTGCTAGTAAGATAGAAAGATTTTATTTTTTCAAATAAGGAATCCTTATATTCTATAAGTTGTATTGCTTACAGACAACATATGCTTTATTGTTAGTAACATACTTCAAACTATGGTCAAATAATAGACACATTACAATTAGAACTATATACTCACATACTTCAAACTATGGTCAAATAATAGACACATTACAATTAGAACTATATACTCACATACTTCAAACTATGGTCAAATAATAGACACATTACAATTAGAACTATAGACTAACATACTTCAAACTATGGTCAAATAATAGACACATTACAATTAGAACTATAGTCTCACATACTTCAAATTATGGTCAAATAATAGACACATTACAATTAGAATTATAGACTAACATACTTCAAACTATGGTCAAATAATAGACACATTACAATTAGAATTATAGACTAACATACTTCAAACTATGGTCAAATAATAGACACATTACAATTAGAATTATAGACTAACATACTTCAAACTATGGTCAAATAATAGACACATTACAATTAGAACTATAGACTCACATACTTCAAACTATGGTCAAATAATAGACACATTACAATTAGAACTACAGGCTCACATACTTCAAACTATGGTTAAATAATAGACACATTACAATTAGAACTACAGGCTCACATACTTAAAACTATGGTTAAATAATAGACACATTACAAGTACACATACTTCAAACTATGGTCAAATAATAAAACATTACAATTAGAACTAGAGAATAACCTAAACTATGGTCAAATAATAGACAGATAACAATTAGAACTATATACTCACATACTTCAAACTATAGTCAAATAATAGACACATTACAATTAGAACTACATACTCACATACTTCAAACAACACGTATCTAATTGCATTAGAACTAATGATTAGTAGGTTGTGATTCTAAGTTTTAAAAATAAGACCATAAACAAAGGCGAATATTTTATTGATCTTTCGAACTTTCGAACAGGACATACATTAGATGTAGAGTATCCGCGCTGTTGAAATTTTTAAAACTTAAATATGTCATTAGCGATCTTTTTTCAATGGATATAGAATATACATGGATATATTGACAGAGTAAAAATTGCCATCAATTTAGCTTGCTAATATGAACCTCATTTATTAGTCAGTTCATTTATCCTGTAGGAGGGTAGCTGATGAGGTAAAGGGTGTGGATTATTTTAGCCAGCTGCGAGAATAATTTTATCAGAGTACATGAATCCAAATAATAACATATCCATTCTTTTTTTCAGACCAGAAAATGTAACACTTTCTACGGAATTCTGTGGTCAACATTTTAGATTTTAGTCAAAACATTTTTACACAATCTGCAATTCAAGTGACAAAAAAAATTTTTAAATCTGTGGAAAATTCATACTTTGTTATTGTTATAAAAAAAAGAACCAATAAAGTGATCTAAAATGTCTGTATATCCAACAAAAAGAAAGATGGGATGGTTGAGACATGTACTGACAGTACTCAGTGTTATCATTTTTGTAAGTATTCCATTTTATTCATCATTAAATAGGTTTTATTTAATTGTTCTCTTATTTGTTGGCTTAAAAACTTTGTGTGCTTCCATTAAATCGTGATTGGTTGGCTCAAACATGCATTGTCCAATATACAATCTAGTTATTCTAATCTACAGATGAGGTAATTTTGTTTATAATCATTTGCAATGATATCAATATATCATCCATTGTCTTATCCCTTAATATCTCTGTATCCTTATACTAAAGTAACAGGATGTCTGTGTGTTTGTGTGTTTGTACCAAAGGATCTCGCTAACCGCTGAACCGATCGGGTTCTCCTTAACAGGGTAGCTTCTCATAAGTCCCGGGAAGGTTTATTTTGGGGGAGGGTACCACCACCCTCCCAAGAGAAATGACAAAAAAATCAAAAAATTTTAAAATTTAGGGGAGACTTCAACATCAAATAAAGAGGTATCGTACATAAAAAATTAACTTTAACAAACAAAAACATTTAAAGTGCCACTAGAGGCCTCTAGGGGCGTAGCCGCTAGTGGGGACTAAAGTAGTAAAATATCTTAGCTGTATGGGTTTCCCGAAAGATCTCAAAACCAGTGAAACTGATTAATTCTACAGTTAGCATAGAAATTTAGTATTGTTCTAAGGAAGGTTTTGTGCTATTTTGTGAGATATCCTCAGGACCACAAAAACACTACTGCTTTAACAACTAGCATTATGCGTTTCGTTGAAGTCACTTTTTAATTTTCAGAAAATTACTTTTTTATGAGAAAACAGTATTCTATATTCCCTGAACAGTAGAGCCCAATCGGTTCAGCGGAGATCTTAGGCTTTAGACATTGTTATACTTAGTAAAAGTTCATTATGGACTTATTTCGACAAAAATAGTCACAAAATTTTTGTAATATAGTCATTGTTTACCATTAAAACAGATGCAATATCGTCAAAATAATTCATAAAAAATGTCAACGAAATACAGACAAGTTTAATATGAATAATAAAGAAAGTTATTTAAAACAATAAAAAAAAGAATTATGATAATATATATATATGCTAATCCATTTATCACTAATCATTATAATAATCATAACAAGGAAATATTTATGCAAAGTAGCATAGCCATAAATATAGATTGAAAACAATGTACTGTTTTCTGTATACCGTTCTTAATATTTTAAGAGAGAAAAAAATGTAGAAAGATATACTAAAGAAGTCTATAAACCGCTCGTATGTACTGTAGAGTCTAGATTTAGTATTTTATCCAGTTAAGATTGAGTAGATACTGTAGAGTCTAAATTATGTTTAATGAATTAATGAAGAATAAAAGTCAGTCGGACGGATAGCCATCAGATGTATGCAGATAATCTTAATGTAGAAAAGATTCACTTTTTTTAAAAGCCACAAAACTTGAAATTTTTACATCTCATTGCCTTCTTTGGCGACGTGTGCCAATTTTCAAGGTTTTAACAAATAAAGTTTTATTTGTTAACTAAATAAAATACACCCCTTAGTCAAGGAAGTCCAAGCTTTTCTTGAGGGGCATATTTAAGTGAAAACCAGCATATGCTTATGAGCTGTTTTTTTACAATAAAGTAGTTCCTTTAATAAAATAAATTTTTTTGTTTGCATTCCCTTAACAAGTTCATTAGCCCTAATTTTCTGTTATTTTTAACAGATTTATTATTACAAAAATGTATTAGATTAAAACTTGTATTTGCCAACTTTTGTCTAAGTTTAAGAATGCACGGTTCAGTGATTGTGTTATATATATCACTATTTTCTAATTTCTTTAGTGTCTTTCATCCAGGGATCTGAAGGGATAAGACAATGGATGATAAATTAACATAAGAAGTTTAAGAATGTTTGGTTCAGTAATTTTTTTTTATAGTATTGCTATGTATTTTCGGGTATAGTCCCTTTTGTGGCAACGCGCACCTTAAAGGGGCGATTCTTAATTTTTTTACAGTAGCTTTTCTCCTATTTCTAGCCCTTGCGGGGGCTTTAATCCTGCGGAGCTAATTGCCTAACCCTGTGGGGCAATCGCCTAACCTAAAATAACCTATAAAAAGTCATTACGAAGAATCGCCCCTTAAGGTGCGTTGCCACAAAAGGGACTATTCCCGTATTTTCAAATTTTTCTTTAGTGTTTTTAGTCAGGGAGTTTAAGGGATAAGACAATGGACGATTAATTGTTTCAAATATTCTAAATTGTCTTAGTCTTTAAATTGTACAAACACTTAAAAAGACATCCTATTACTTTATTGATAGACTATTAAACCAAATAATATTTATGTATTGTTTAGTGTTCTTTTGTTTTATGTTTTAATTCATATGGGACCTTGAAATTAAAGGGTAAGGAAATTTTTTTCATTAAATTTCATTTGTAAAAATCAGGGATCTAAAGGGATTAGACAATGGCCGATAAATTCATAATGATACACAGAATTATCACCTCTTTAGATTATAATTAGTGGTTGAAACTTTTGGACATTCAATTTATTAAACCAACCTACCAAAACTCAAAAGTCCCCAAAGTTGTTAAGCCAACGAAAACGAAAACGTTGGGGATGGACTAGTGTAATAAAAAGGCCCCTCCGTCCCTGTGTACAAATGTTGCTTTTTGTTTAATATAAGTGTACATTTACTTTTTCCAGTATGGCTTCGAAACTGATTAATATCTGCTGGATTATAACCAGTTCTGAGCCATACTGAAGAATTATGTATCACATAGTATTACGGACAATTCTATAATAATAACAAAATCAAATAATGATATAGATACTAGTTTTGTTAGGACGGGCCTTACAAAACTGTTTATAAGATTTTCATTTTTAATTTAACATATGTATATGTAAAACTAACTTTAAATTTTCCTGTATTTTTTGCCATAATAATTTATTCAATCTTAAATGCTACTCTATAATTAACTCTGTCTGTCACTCCGTAACGCTATTATGGAATTGTCAGCTGCTATTTAAGATAAACTTATAATTTTCATTGAAAATGTCTCTTTCCAATGAGAATCCAGTACACAACTTACTTAGTCCGTCGGTCCGTTGGTTATGCTACTTAAGACATATTTTTTTATGAATGTTTCATGATTTTCTTTGGTTCTTCTATGTTTTCTTTCTTTTCCTTTTTCTGCTTTTATAGCCAATGAAAATTTGCAGATCTACTGCAGTTCACGGTAAAATATTGCTTGTAAGCAATATTTCCAAAAATCTATGAATTTTAAAGGCTGCTAGCTGCCAAACGGCTGAACATACAGATCATGCCCGCACACTGTTTTAAGCGGCATGAGAAGGCCTACAAATAATCTGGAATAGCCATAAATCACTATTGCATAATTATCTTGCAGTGCAGAGAAATGCGCGAAAAAGACCTATTTTACGCGTTTTTTCTTCAGTGAAGCTTTCCCTGTGCATAATTGGATCTTGGCTATTCGAGATTATTTGTTGGCCTTCTTATGCCGCTTAAAATGGTGTGCGGGTATTATCTGTACGTTCAGCCGTTTGGCAGCTAGCAGCCTTTAAAATTTATAGATTTTTGGAAATATTGCTTACCAGCAATATTTTACCGTGAACTGCAGTAGATCCAAATTTGCTTTATATCTTACTTTGTCCGATTGTTTATCCATGATTTTTGTACTTCGCTACTATGTTGTCATATTTGTTTATCATTTTTCTCCGACTTAAAATGTGCAGAATTAAAATTTCAGTAAGGCTTCGAAACCGATTAATATCCTCTTAATTAGAACCGGTTCCAATCCATACTGAAAAATCATGTATAGCACCGTATTACAGAAATTTTCCACAAATACTAAAATAAAAATCATAATATCAATACCAGTCTTGTTAGACCGGGCCTTCAAAATTGGCTTTAATCTTATAATTTTTTACTTTAATATCCCCGAAAAGATGTCTATAAAACGATGGGATAAATAACTATTATGAAATCTAGCCAGTGTGGATCATTATTATATGACATAATGAATTCAATGACATTTAATATTTTCTTGTACATACGTGTATGTTTTAAGTCAGTTTGTATGTAAAGTTTAACAAGTACAAAAATGTTCAAAAAAAGCACAGCAGAAAAACAGAATAATGTTAATATACATTAAATATTTAGAAAATTAAATGATTTGTTTAAAGAACAAGCAGAAGAAAATTACTTCAAGAAGGGAGAGAACATTAATCTGTAAATTACATTGATAACCAAAGTTTTAAAACAACGTTATCTTTTTCGTTGACTCAAAAACTTTAAGTAATTTATTCTGATTGGTTAATTCTAAACTATTAGTTTTTTAAATTTTCAGCAAATAATTCTAATCTACATATGGGTTAATTTTGTTTATCATCATTAGTGATGTACATGCATAGTTCCTCCATTGTCTTATCCCTCTAGATCCCTGCAAATTGTATGGTCGATCGAATTAGCGGACGTACGTCCAAGCCCTAATTATAAGGTACGTATGCTCCTATTATTTTTTCAAGTTTCTAGTATAATATGCGTATATGTGTGTGCAAGTGCGTACGTTTGTTTAAAGCGTTTGCGTACAAGTGTGTGCGTCAATTAAATGTCATATGGTGGCGTAAGTTTTCCAACAAATGCATATTTTCCTTCTCTTTGTAATTCGATAAAATATTACTTGGATGTTGCACCAAATTTTCATGTTCTCTAATAAAGTGATACTCGTAGCTGGCTAAGATATCGATACCCCTCCTTTACACCATTCCTTTCCCTCCTACTGGGTGAACAAACTGGCCAATAAATGAGGTCAATATAAGCAATTTAAATTGCGGCAAAATTTCCCTTCTCAATATATCCACGTATATATTATATCCATTTCTTTATATTACACACTTACACAAATACAAGTTTCATTGTTATAGCAAGTTGACAAGCTTCTGCGAACTTATTTTGTCCGTATATAAGTAATTCCACAAACATTTGATTGGTTAGTTTAAGCTAGCAGTATTTAATTTGTTCAAACAAAAATTCTAATCTACATGAGGGGTAATTTTGTTTATCATCCATGTAGTAATGTAAGTAGTAAGTAGTAATGTTTGTTTGTCTGTAGCATAAGATTTTGTTAAATACTGATCCAATTTAGACTCCATTTTAGGGAAGCTTTACAAATGTCCCTGTAAGGTTTTATGCTATTTAATTTTTTGTTTGAGTCTTTTTTGTTTAGTTTTAGGCTATTTTCTGTTTTTTGATTTTTTTTAAAGACACTTTCATGTCATTAATGAATATTATCATCCTTGTTTGTTTTCTGTTCTTTGAGATACACCATATTTCATATTATTGTTTTCAAGAGAGTAAAAATGTACAGAAAACTCCATACATTATAGTACGGGTCTATAGTGAATCATAATACGTCATTTTTACATACTCTCAACCTTTTTAACGCCCTCAAAATGTTTTAAGATATATTAGATTACCTCACTCAAAATAAAAAAGCTTGGACGTCCCAAGTTGTCGGCAATCTTTTACTTTAAAGTTTATCTTAATTAAAGTAACCTTATATCGGTCTTAAGAAAGAATTAGATAAACAGCTGCAGGTTGCCAAAATATCTATTTTTAAAAGCGATGCTTTTCTATAATACGTCCGTCCGTAACGGATAGCTTTTTTCGTAAATTAAGGTATGTTAGAATTGTCCTATCGATTTCAAACTTTGCATGGTGATTCCTGTATTAGTTAGGTACGATTTAGAAAGCATAGCAACTCTATAATCATTACCAAAATGTCCGTACGTCCATTTTAAACAATTTGATTTTTCTACTTTTTTAACAACAAATTTTTATGTGATCTAATTATCTGATTGATCTGATTTTTTGTATACTTATTCCTGGGACAACAGAGTACAATATCATAAGCGAAGCAATTCTATAATAAAGTCCGAAAAATATAAGTATGTCTATAAACATTATTATATATCAAGCAGTTTTTTAACAAATTTACTTACAATTTTGCATCGACTCTTATACATTTATATTCTGATTATTTAGTTCTGACACTATACAAGTGTTAATGTCCGTTTGTCCTACCGTTTCAGCACTTCGCTTTTATGGATGTTGTCATCCTTGTTGTATATTTCCTTCTTCAGATTCCAAATTTTTTTTAGAAAATCGTAGTTGTCATAGGATAATTTACATTATGGAAGATTTCAACATAATATTAGTAGATTTATTTTTTTAGTAGATTTTTCATGTCTGTGTACATAAAATATATATAGTTTATATGTGATAGTTAAATACAAAAGTTTATATTTTCAATGACTCATGATGGCTTTCATGTGATATATCGAAAAATTTGGATGTTAGAAAAATGTATAAAAAATATCGGGTATAGTTCTATTCGAAATATTGCACCTTATGGGGCGATTCTTCGTATTTTTCACAGTAGATTTTCTTCTATTTCTAGCCCCTGCGGGGGGCTCTAACCCTGCGGGGCCAATTACCTAACCCTGTGGGGCAATCACCTAACCAAATATAACTTAACCTAACCTAAAATAACCAATAAAAAGCAATTTTAAAAATACGACGAATCGCCCCTTTTGAAGTACACCTAGTGGGTAGTGCGGAGCCACTAGTAACTACAAAGTAAAAGAATATATAAAGATATTTTTTCATTGATATAAAGGACAAAAACACCGTTAATTTTTTTTAAAGTGAATTTTCAATAAGCAATCCATTGACAAAATATGATAGAAAACCTTTAAAAAACTGATGCACAGGGATATTGCAACTGAAAAAATTGTACAACTTGTTAACTATTTAAAATTAAGATTAAGACAAAATTTAATAGTAATATTTGGTAATCATAAAAAAAAGACAGGACGTTTTTCATAAAAATGTGAAGGCATAATATTTTCTTGATGACTATATCCCTGTCCCGTCGGGTACACATGAGTGACTTTATTAGATACAGGGTGTAGCCCCACCACGTAATAATTATTATCAAAGCTTCAAATGTGAGGTAATTTCCCTTATAATTACCAGTGGACCATAAATAGCCCCTCTATTTTTTTTATTTGTGTTGATTTGTTCAGCTTGGGTTAGGTGTGGATAAGCAAGGTTTAGTAGATCCCCAACAGGGTCCTATTACACCAAAAGTAAAGGCACTCCACTCTGCAGAGGAGGGGAATGTTATCCTTTTCTTTAAGTAAGATAAACAGGGGGGGAGTTCTGGGTGTCTATTATCAAGTGATGCTACAAACTGTAATTGCTAGTAAATACTTTTTCAACTCTTTGTCTGCTATAATTTTTAATGGTTGACCAAATTTACAAAAATAGCAATAAACTATAAACTAGGGTTTGTCCAATTTTACTCTATATAAAAAAAAATGCTTAGTTCCGATTTCAAAAATTATAGAAAAAACAAATTTACCACTTAAAGACATACAAACACTGATTGTAGAAAACCTTTGCACCTAAAAAGGTTAAACATGTTTTTTAAAACATGTATAATACAAATATCATATCTAATACTAAATATACAACATGTATAGCAACATATATTTTACCATTTATAACTCATACACATGTACAAATATTGATCTATTTTTTCAAACTATTTCCGTAAACAAAATTTAAATACTATAAGGTTAGGAAATAGTAGTTTTGATAAAATAAACACTTAAATAGTCTTGTAAAATAATGCCCTATCACCAATGAAATCTAAATGGAGGCTTCAAATTAGTTTAAGATTAATTAGATGGCATATAAAAGTTTTTAAGACCTTTGCCTAACCCATCGAGGGGATCGTAACCCTGTTGAACTACCCAGTATCCCATATAACCTAACCAAACCTGCTCTAAAGTAAGAAACCAATAAACTGAAAACTTCTTTTCAATTTATTTCAGTACTCACCAAGCGCTTTAAAGAAACCGCCTAGACGGCCAGCTCTGTAATTATAGAAAGATTTTTTTAAATCAACCTATTGTAAATATTTATTAGTTAATTGTTGTATCCTATTATAGACAGCTTTCCGCGGATATTAAAATGAAAAATTAAAAGTTTTATCATTTAAATTATAATATTTGTGGCAAATATGATGCTATACATGATTTTTCAGTATGGCTTTGAACCAGTTCTAATCCAGCGGATACTCGGTTTCGAAAAATATTTCCAATTCAAAATTCAAATATTCCCTCTTTACCAAAAATTGACATATTTTTCTGGTTACAAATATAATTGGTAAAGGTATTACACATTATTTATTAATAATAATTCTAACGCCTACGGCGGTCGATATTTTTAATTTATTTTGTCATTATGCTCTAGTTTACCCGGTTAAACTTGGAATAATTGTTAATTAAGTCGATTAAATGATAATTCAGACTTTTTTTCAGAGGGATGTAAAGGGATAAGACAAAAGATGATAAATTGATGTACATCGCCAATGATGATACACAATATTACCCCTTCTGTAGATTGCAATTAGTTGTTGAAACGTTTGGACACTCAACTTAATGAACTGACAAATCAAAATACAATACAAATCCCTAAAAATGTTAAGCCAAAGAATAAGAAAACGTATTCATAGAACTTTTTTGACTTCCTCCCTGTTTTTACAACTTATTGTCTACAATAAAAATTACTGTTTGGAACATATATCTATAATACTTATATATTCTCATAAATGATTATGTTGATATATTTACAGCACTTGAGTTTAATAAGTTATGTCTGAGGGTGTAATTATTATCTTGATATTATTTCATCATAAGCTGACCATATTGTTATGCAATTCATGTAAAATTACTAAATTTATAATTAGCAAAATATTCTATTATTTAAAGTAGTAAGGATTTTATTTTAGAAATTTAGTATTCATTAAGAAACATTATTTTAAACATAAGTTGAAGTACTTTTTCTTAAGACTAAATATCCCTCCCCAAAAAGAAAAACGTGAAATAGTTATTTATCGCAGCGTGTTATAGAAAGCTTTCCGTGGATATTAAGATTAAAAATTATAAGGCCTGGATTTTACGATTTTGATTTTAATATTCGTGTAAAGTTGTCTGTGGTGCGATGTTTTACTTGATTTTTCAGTATGGCTGAGAAACGGTTCTAATCCAGTGGATATTTATCTGTTTCGAAGCCATATTGGAAAAATATTACCATTTTTGTGTGAACACTTTATGCGTCCATATTGGCCTGAAATGAATGGACCCGCACTGCATGCGTACATGACAGATGTAAGACAGGTGTGCGTATTAAACAACAACAAAAATCCATGAATAATCAGCGTAACATTATTTACAAATAAAATTATATTAATTAGTTGTGACTGTGCCCCTAGTATCTATGGACCCTATATTTAAACAGAAAAATGGAGACAGAAAAATAGTATACTAAACCATCCCGAAACCTCTGTGGAGCTTCCCCTAAAAGGAAAACTCTATAAGTTCAGTAGTTATTATAATCATAAACTTCAGCAAAAAAATTTACTTTATTATTGAGGCAAAAAGATTATAAACTGTCTATGTTAAATGGGTATATTATAAAAAAAATCATATTTTAATATTTAACAAAATTTGTAAGTAAATCTAAATTCAAACTAGACTCAAATAAATCTTTCCAAGTAAAAACATAAATACTGACATTTGAACATCCAAATACTTTTAACTTTGAATTTTTTATGTTATTTTGATTTCCAGTATTAAAGTAGGAACACTTTAGGTGGCATGCAATAGTAAAATTATTTAACATGTCATGTATGAAATTGTCTTAATGTTTAAGGATAATTAGTCTAGAAAATAAAAAGTATGTAGAGAAAAGGAGGTTATATTTTAGTAAGAAATAACAGATTTAATAATATAATTTCTCGTATTCATTCGAATCCGGTGGATAGGAACCGGTTCTCATCCATACGAAAAAACTATGTCTAGCATCGTATTATATCCAGTTTTCTACGAATATAGAAATGTACAATCATAAGATTGAAACCAGTTTTTTTTAGCCGGTGCCTCCGGCATCTCGGGGCTAAAAAAACTAGTTTTAATCTTATAATTGTACATTCTATGTCCGCGGAAAGCCGTTTATAATACGATACGAGAAATAACTATTCTTATTTTCTTCTATGAAAACAATGGTAGTTTACACTAATAAGAAGAAAAACAACATTTTTTCTCAATCAAATATAAATTTTACTGTAAAGTTAAAAGTAAAATTAATGGTACAATTTTTTATTTTAAAGGGGTTTTAAAAGTTTGGGGGGGATATCTAATGCATTTTATAAATTTTGAGGGCATAAAATGAGAGTTTTTAAAGTTTGAAGGGAGTAAACACCCCTTCACCCCCCACCCTTGAACTTCTATGAAGTTTCACACAACTTTGCCCTAGCTCATTAGGGCATCTTTAAATTGAACACAGTAATAGTGTCGGACTGATTATGACGTAACAAAAAAAATTAGCCAATGAGAGGCCACTATAAATTTTACCATTGGTCAATAATGGCCTCTCATTGGCTAATTTTTTTTGTTGCGACATAATCAGTCCGACACTTTTACTGTGTTCTTTAAATTAATAAAAAAAAGATCAAAATGATTTTAAGACTATAGTTTCATACTTAAATAGTCTAAAACCATCCCAGGAGCAATGTGAAGCTTATCTGAAATGAAAAACTCGGACAAAACAACAAAAACCTTCTTACTATACATATACTACAGGATATGTGTACCTGTCTTTGCATATGTATTGTCTAAGCTCCAAATTCATTACAATTTTCTCTTTCGCGTTTTCATTATTTTTGTTTGCATGTTTATATAAATTTACAGAATTAATACGCTCCTTGTATTAGAATAAGCGGTTAGGCCTATCAATCCCTTTAGATTTATTTTAAAAATAAGGGGGGGGGGGGGGAGGTCTTCAGTGCTCATCTTTAACTTGTGAAAATGTGAAATCTCTAAAATATTTTTCTTATAACAAATATGATCTCAAAAACTTTTTTTGTCTGTAGCTTAGGATTTCGGTAGCTACTACACAAACTAAGTTTAAATTTAATTTAAAATTTACCCCTACCCTGCTCCCCCAACGATTTAGGAGGGGGTATTTACTCCCCCCAAACAATTTTGGGGGGGGGTAAATACCCCCCCAAAATAGAAAATCTTTAACAAAAAAAATTTTTGCGCGCTTCGCGCGCATTTTTATACTAAATTTTTGATCAAATTTAAATTACGGAAATTTTACCCCGGGGGTAAATTTTTGGGGGGGTAAACAAATTTTACCCCTGCCAACAGATTTCAGGGGGGGGTAATTACCCCCCCCAAGCAAATTTTACCCCCGGGGTAAAAATTTTGGGGGGGGGTAAAAAAAATTTGCGGCGCGCTTCGCGCGTCATTTTACCCCCCCCTTAAAAAAATTTTACCCCCCACAAAATAAAAAGCTTGGACGCCCCTGATCGATCCCATGGTGTTTTTAGGCTATTTGTTTTATTTTTCAATTCTTTGGATGGTTTTAGGCTATTTTCCCGTCCATTCTGTACCTTTTTAACACAGAGCCCCTTAATGCAAGGGGCACATCCGCTAGTTTTACTTTATAGATATACGTTTTAAATAGAATTGATTATAGGAAATAAAGACAAGATGATGATATGATTACTGACAGCTCTCAATAAACTACCTTTCTTAATAACAACAAATTTAGAACTAAATTTGTTTCCTTCTAGAGAACTGCCATTCTATACTTTTTAAAGTCTCTTTTTAAAACTTTTGAATATTTTGTAATGTAATGAAATCCACTTGCGCTTTACTTGTATTCAAAGCGTGCACAGCAATTTACCAGGGGGGGGTGAAATAAGGGTAAGGCAATCTTTACAAATTTCAATTTTAAGGGGGCATTGACACCCCTCTACATTTATATTTTGGGGTTGCTATGTAATGCAGTTTTGTATCAGTGCTCAAAGGAAGGGGTAGTAATTTGACATCTTAAAGTTTGAAATTAGTAAATTATAGAGTAGATTCGCTGCTAGCAAACCTAAAAATACATTCATAGTAATATTACTGTAACTTGTTTCCTTAATTTTATTTCATTTCCCGATATGATCCTCCAATTCGTAAGTGGACTACTATATCACTTGCCTCCACACACAAAAAAAAACAGCTTCTTGTTGTGAGGAGAGGGGAGAATGGGCTGTTTATGACACAAGTACATAAAGTTTTCTCATTCGTTGCTCAACAAATTTGGGGACTCAAATGAATTTTAATTGTCCATACGTCTCAACCACTAAATGTAATCTATAGAAGGGATAGTTTTGTATATCATCATGGGATGTACATCAATTTATCGGGCATTCTTGCTAGAATGTATTTAACTTTACTTAACATATCCTCACTCACCCCTAAGAAAAGAAATTAAGAGGGGAGGGCGGTATTTTTGACCAACTGACGAATTTGTGGGATTTTGCCCATTTCCCTGCTTTATGACAAGGTAGGGAAGTGGAAAATTTAAATTTTATATGCAACACAGGGGATTAGAAAGGGACAAAAATTTTAAGCTGAAAATATTTTTTATAAAACTTTTTTAACAAAAATTAATTGTTTCGAGGGTAATGTTACATCACTTTCTAGTTAAAATTGCATTGTCAACTGCTGCTTTGTCATGTGAATAACATAAATTGTAAGGGAAATTTCTTGGCCCACAAACAGACGTATCCTTTAGTTTGACTTTCCGATATAGTTCTACATTTATTGGATTTGTTGTCCGTTGGGCGTTCATCACATGATCTAAGGATACACTTTAGAAATATTAAGGCAAACCTCTTGATTTCAAGACGTTTATTGACTACTTTTAAAAATTGAAAAAATTCATATTTTATTGTGTACAATAAAACACTTTTTACATGCTAAATAAATGCAATTATTTTTTGTAAGGAAATCATTAAATTTTACCATAGAAAAGCAAATTAAAAAGTAACATTTGTTTAAACATTTTTTTTTACTTTGACATTAATATGAATAAACTAAGACTATGTTAATAGTACAGTAAATTGTTATACTGTGAATTTAAAGAATTATTGACTAAAATATAAGTTAAGCTTGTCTAATATGATATTAGCAGCAAAGATTTAAACAAGGATGACAAGATCCATAAGTAGCGAAACACAAAATAAATATTTCAGCCGTTATCTTCAATAGCAACCACGAAAATCACATTCAACATAAAGCGATGCAAACTGACGGACAGACGGGCGGACAGTCAAACAGAACTAAAGATTAGCTATTCTACTTAACACTTTCAAAGAATTCACATTATTTTTTAAAAAGATCCTTTTATCCCCAAGATCCCTGATTTAAAGTCAGCTAAATGCTTTGTCATTAATTTGTAAAAAAGCCCTGCAAAGCAAAGATTAGGGAATTATCTTTTCCGCCTTGAAATTGAATAAGAATAGATCATTTAGAAAAAGAGGTCTAAAATGCTATTTAAAATCTTTTAAGGCTCGGCAATAGTAATGGATATATTATTACTTGGATCTTACACCACATTTTCATGATCCCTGATAAACTGAAACATGTAGCGGGCTAAAACAAGGATACCCCCATCCTCTGCTTCTGGATGAATGAAATGACCAATAAGTAAGTTCCATGTTAGCAATACCTCATAAATTGTAGGTTGCATTCTTGTGAAAAATTGCAACTGTGATACAGATTTTTTAATTAAAGCGGTTGTGGTTCCGTTGCTCTAAAATATAGACGGCTGTGTTCTTATGTGCAATGGTATGCATTTCGGCAGCAGATTGTTCTAAAATTGATCACAAGCCCATCATTATAAGGGAGTCATGTCATTTCTACAACGAGCAAAAGTTAGCTACTGTGTTTTTGACAAAAAGCAGTCGGTTTTTTGTCAATTAGATTTTTAGATATATAATTGACATTATTTTAAAATCTCTTAATTTTAAGATAATTATTATTTGTCGTATCTTATTGTAGACAGCTTTCTGCGGTTTTTAAATGAAAAACTATAAGATTAAGACTGATATTGATTTTATGATTTTTAATATTCGTGGACAGTTGTCTGTAATACAATGCTATACATAATTTTAGTATGGCTTATTTTAGTACTAATCCAGCGGATATTAATCGGTTCCGAAGCCATACTGGAATAGAAATTATTGGCCATCTATTTCCAATATCTTTTTTGTCATGAAGCAAGTTTGAACTGAGTACTTATTTACTTAATTTAGTCCTTGAATTCACAAATTTTAGGGGTTATACCAACATCCGTTCGTCTGAAAACATGGTTTGCATTTATAGATATACTTATTAGAGAAATTAATTATCCACTTCATCCTATAGAAGAGTAGTATGTTGTCTGTCTGTTTGTTTTCCACATCAAAACAATATTTATATATTTTTATGCTGATATTGTTATCAATTTAGATGATATGGGTTATTTATAGCATCGTATTATAGACAGTCTAACAAAACTAATAGGTATGAATATTATGATTTTTATTTTTATTATTTACCTTAATTATTGTCTTAAATACGATACGATGTATGATTTTTTTAATATTGCTCAGAACCGGTTCTAATCCAGTGGAATATATTCTTTTCTTATGTACGTTATATATTTAGTTTTAATCAAATTCTGGGGGCCAATTAGATTTTTGTTGTTGTTGAACTATCCCTTTCTTATAATGATTGTGAATCCTTTAATTTTAGAATGACTGGCTAGGTTGTTAGTAGCGCGTAGCTACTTTATAAGTATTGAATGTTTATGCCGTATTAGTAAGTGGACTACCGATATAACCTCTAGGGGTGAGGCTGCTTTAACGTTTGGTCCAACAACCAAGGATAAATTAGGGGATTCATGTGTCCTTTTCTTTCCAAACACCCAGGGTATTGTGCAACGAAACACCCTAACTGTACATGGTATTAAGTTGTTCCTGTTTAAGAGCCAAGGCATTTCTCCCACCTTTACTATAATTGTTACGTGGCTGGCACCATAAAACTCGAACCCTACAACTACAAAAGACACGTTGCCATTGAAAATGCCGTTGGGTAGAAATTTACTAAAGTGTGTAAAATGAAAATAAATGCAACGTTCTTGTTGTGTTATTGTTATGTGCAATTTTGTCCTTGTTAGATGACTTGAGTGGAGATATAATGACAAGTAACACCTCTCTATTCTTATTTACACATATACACATTTAATACCAGGGAGGGAGGGGACACTGGGTTGATCATTACACTAGTCCCCAAAGTTTTATAATTACATTTTTCTTTTTGTACAACAACGTTTAAGACTTTAAAGAACTTTGATTGGTTTGTTTAGAGTGAGTGTCCAAACGTTTCAACTACAAATTTTAATCTACAGAAGGGATAATTTTATGGATGATCATTTGGAATGTGAATCAATTAATCGACGTTTGTCTTATCCCTTTAGATCCCTGGTCAGCACCTACAAATTATGTCTAATAGTTTACCCTTTCAAACAAATATTTAGATTTCTATGATTTTGCATGTTTTTTTCTAATAATGAGTGTTTTATACTTTTTAAGCTCTTGCTGGACAAACTAAGGGGGGGGGGGGGCGGGCGGGATATCCTCCCCCTCAAAAATATTATGGCATATTGGTTCAACTCCTTGTTTTTACAAATTCACGTATTATTTACATTTCACAACATCTCCCATACACAAAGTTTCTCACAAGTGGGTGTAGGTACCCTCCCCTAAATTAGATAAAAACAAGGATGACAACATCCATAAGTAGCGAAGCATACAAATTAAATAAGAATTTAGATATTAGTTGACAAAAGCATGCATATTAGGAAAAAATCACGAAACCTTTTCAACATTTGTTAATTTCTTAATATTTATTTATATTTCAGTACTATGACTAACAGACTGACGGTCAAAGTAAATTACATACTGGATGCTCAGAACGTCGGGAAATTTAATTTTGATATTTTTAACTACAAAAATTTAAAAAAAAAACGGACCATAAACACCAAAGATATGAAGAAAAATGTGAAAAATATAAAAATAGCCAAAAACCTGCAAAAAGGCAGTCTGACCGCCATTGATGTGTTCTTGAAACGAAAGGAAATTTAATTTTGATATCTATAACTGAAAAACTTTGGAAATTGGGCCATAAACACCAAAGGTATGGAGAAAAATGTGAAAAATAAAAAATAGCCTAAAACCTGCTTAAAGGCAGTCTGACCTTCATAGTTGTTTTCTTGAAACGACAGGAAATTTAATTTTGATTCTATAACTGAAAAAATTTTGGAAATCGGACCATAAACACCAAAGATATGGAGAAAAATGTGAAAAATACAAAAATAGCCTAAAACCTGTTAAAAAGCGGTCCTATCGACATTGATGTTTTATAGTTAATTGTGCTCCTTGATAATGGGAATGTTGTCAAAAAATTTCAGCCTTTTATCTTTTATAGGAGCCGAGAAAATCACGTTTCCCCCAAACTAAGACGGACAGACGGACAGACGGACAGACGGACATTTCAAATTATAGAGTAGCTTCGCTACTAAAAAACATACCAGGACATATAAGAATCTTTACTGTAAGAGGTAAGCGATATCTTTAGTCACCGGCAGACAGACATCCTACCACTTTTATATGAGGATTTATGCAGAATTAAACACTAATGTAGATGAAATTGAGTGATTAGATTTAGGTTACGTAATAATAATAGAATAATTCAATTCTAAATGGTCTATTAGACTACGCCCTTTTATTAAAAACGGTAAAACGATATGAACTGTTAATAACCTCTAGCAAATATTTTATGTATTTCTAAAATTATCATATGATTTTTGCGGCAAATTTAAAGAATATTTAGATATACTTTTTTAAGTCCTTAAACCTTTGAAACCACCCTAAAAAATTTCAAAAATACATCAGAATACCACCCATAAACCTTTGAAACCCCTCCCCCCCCCCTCCCCGCAAAAAAGCTTGTTAGGAGATAAGACATGTTGATAATAAATTTAAGAAAACCACCAAAATTATCCTTTTTTAAATCAAAATTATTGGTGGAAAAGTTTGCCAGTTTGTACCACCAAAAGGTTTTCAGACATTAAATTTGTGATCGAGATTATAAAACTTTTATTACCAATTTAATTTATGGTTAATTGTGCCTTCCCTCCCTCCAAGTTAGGTACAAAACAAATGTATCTTTCACCTATAAAGATTAGTTTATCATACATTTTCCTGTCCCTGTATGCCTTGCTGTTGGTTGAAAATGTAGAAAACCGGAAATGTTTGCAACTCTGAGGCAAAATCAATTATAATGATAATGATAACATCCTGTACACAAAAAAAGCTATACTTACATTATTCCTTGTTCATACAATGGAGTGGGGATTTTGAATATGATATTATTTACTTGTGTGGAAAAATTTCCATTACTAGTAATAGTTATTTCTCGCATCGTATTATAAACAGCTTTACGCTGATATAGAATGTACAATTATAAGATTAAAACCAGTTTTTTAGCCCCGCAGTGCCGAAGGCACCGGCTAAAAAAACTGGCTTTACTCTTATGATTGTACATTTTTATATTCGTACATAGAAAGCTGGATATAATACGATGCTAGACATAGTTTTTTCGTATGGATGAGAACCGGTTCCTATCCACCGGATTCGAATGAATACGAGAAAAAGATAATTCACAGTCAAAATTCCTCTTCCTCACCCTGAAATTTAATTTTCAAAACTCAATAAGAACTAGGGTGTATAATCCCTTTCCTTACAACGCCTCTAAAGGGGCGTTTCTTCGTATTTTCACATTGCTTTTAATAGGTTATTTAGGTCAAGTTATTATAGGTTAGGTGATTGCCCCGCAGGGTTAGAGCCTCCCGCATTGGGTAGAAATAGAAGAAAAGCTACTGTGAAAATACGACAAAAAAACTCCCCTTAAGAGGCGTTGACACAAAAGGGACTATAATCAAACTATTAACATAGATCTTTTCTGCGTTTATAAAAAAGTGAATGTTTTAAATATAGCATAGAAAATATCACTTTTTAAACCAGATTATTACAAATCCAAGATCTATCACAGATAATAGAAAATAAGAAAAACAGGCAAACTGTGGTACATTTAAATTTCCCACTATTCCAACACATTATGTCCATAACTAGGACAGTCAACTGGTAGTTTTACATAGATTTTAATATCAAAACTTTCTTTTTAAAATTTAACACCCTTCTCCCCCTAGAAAAAAAACACTAAGAAAAAAAGTCAAAAAGCGTTACTTTTTTGTGCAATTATAGTTTTTAGCAATAAATAAAAAGTACTTTCCATTTCAAATTGACTTTTTTACAAAATGTTTAAATTTATCATTTTCCCTCCTCTTTAAAGAAATCTCTATGGGACGACTTGGTAAATAATTTATCTCTGTGTTTTGTTGATTTTAGATGTGAAATTAATTCTTTACTTCCTTGGTTTTTATCATAAATAATAATGATTTATTTAGCATCTTAAGGCTTAGAAATTATGATTTATAAGTTTGTAAACTTTTTAGAAAATTTTATATATGAAACAGGCGCCATGGACCTTAAAGGATAAGACAATTATGATAATAAACAAAATTAACCCTTGTATAGGGTAATATTGTTCTTGAAAATTATAGCTTGAAGCAAACAGCAAAGATTTAACAAATGTACCTAAAGTTTTTAAGCCAATGAATGAGAGAACGTGATTATAAATAATTTGATACTAGTGTAATGTACATTGTGCAATCAAATGTAAAACTTAACCTTAGTTTTATTTTTATCTGTATATAATGTAGATTAATTATAATGTTATTTTGTATTTTAGTTCCTGGGATGTGTGGTGATTGGTTACATGGCCTGGGTACTTGCCACCTCCGTCACTGTTACAAGATTTATTGATGGTTCTATGGTAAGTTTTATAATTGATTGCGGCATTTTTGGGAAATCGCGCGCTTATAAATAGAAATCCGCAAAAAAAAGTAACTTTCCATTCCAATTTTTTATTGGCTAAATTTGTTACTGTTCCAAGATTTATTGATGGTTCTATGGTAAGTTTTATAATTGATTGCGGCATTTTTGGGAAATCGCGCGCTTATAAATAGAAATCCGCAAAAAAAAGTAACTTTCCATTCCAATTTTTTATTGGCTAAATTTGTTACTGTTCCAAGATTTATTGATGGTTCTATGGTAAGTTTTATAATTGATTGCGGCATTTTTGGGAAATCGCGCGCTTATAAATAGAAATCCGCAAAAAAAAGTAACTTTCCATTCCAATTTTTTATTGGCTAAATTTGTTACTGTTCCAAGATTTATTGGTGGTTCTATGGTGAGTTTTGTTTGTTATGATGAAATGACATATAGTATTTACGTCTTCCACTAATTCAAACAAATTGTCTAGTGCTTACTCGTCATTTGTCCGTTGGGACATCTAAATCGACGGTTCGTAATTATTTTTTTTTCATAATGACTAAATTTGGAGGGATGGGTTATAAAAAAAATACAAGTATCGCTAATTTGGCGGTAGTCAGATCACCAAATTTTATAGTGAACAAATTTATCAATAAATTGAAAGAAACGTGTTTAAACAAAACAGGGTTATTAATATACAATTTTATCCAATTTTTGAATATTTTGAATATGACTTTAGAAGGATTTTTAAAAAATTAATTTTGAAAATTTTACCCATATATAAATAATGTACTCTTGGAGTCTAGAATATTAAATGTAAATGCATATAATGTATAATGTCTAATTTCCATGAATTTCCTTACATGCAGTTTTCAAATATATTCTTGTCTATCTTTTTATTCCGGGTCAATTTATTTTTTTTTCTTCAGTTTTAGTGTTTTATAAATGTAGCAAAAATGGTATTTTTATAGCACAAAAATTAACCCAAACATTCCCTTTCAAGTTTTCATAAAATGCAAAAAAAATCAACTATCTTACTAAATGAGTACGCCTAACTTTTTTTTCTACTTATATTTTTTTTGAATAGTGCAAAAATATACTTTAAGGGGATGAAAGGTGGGAAAGGGTAAAGTTTTTGGGTAAGGAAGTAAACAAGGAAGGGTGGGTGGGATGCAGGGCGGGGTAATTCTCATATTTATGGGAGGTTAATAGGGGTCTAGCATGCCTCATTGTCATCAGTCTCTTCCTACAATGGATTTAGAATATGTGTGGATATTTTGACAGGGTAATTAGATTGCTTTTATAATCCTCAGATATTGGTCAATATGTTCCTCCGTGGTCAGGAAAGTGGAGGGGTAAGGTTTTGAATCCTTATATTAGCAAGCTGGGAGAAACATTTTATCAGGGTATACGAGAATCTCTCACAATATCCATGTATTCTATATATCCATTGTCATTATAATGTTGGTACAGAACAACAACTTTATTAACTTTTTTGTATTCATTCGAATCCGGTGGATAGGAACCGGATCTCATCCATACGAAAAAAACTATGTCTAGCATCGTATTATATCCAGCTTTCTACGAATATAAAAATGTTCAATCATAAGATTAAAACTAGTTTTTTAGCCCGTGCCTTCGGCACCTAGGGGCTAAAAAACTGACTTTAATCTTATAATTGTACATTCTATATCCGCGGAAAGCGGTTTACAATACGATGAAAGAAATAACTAATATTACATCCACAAGCAACATTTTTAAATAATTTAGTCTGTCTTAACAAGTTTTAAGTTTGGTTTGTCAATCATACAAAAAATATTTGTTTAACTATTTAACTTTCAGCTGGGGAGGATACTTTTATGCCTCTGTAGTTTCTACACTCTTTTTAAGAAAATAATTATACCTATTTGTTGTTTTTATATTTTGGTATTACCTTAATAATGCAAAAACGCATTCAATCCACGTTCTCCAAAAAATATATGCAACAATTATAGCATTATTATTTTTATTGCCAGGAGGAAAGCTTTAAATCAATAATTAGTTGAAATATACTTTCATTGCCTTCTCATTTTAGTTCTTATAAAAGGTTAATCTTGACCTTATCCTTAAAATTTTTTACAATGAATGTGGATTAAATAGAATCACAATTTTATCCCAACTGCAGGGTAGAATAACTCTACACCCCTATCTTTCCCCCACAAGGATGATAATTTACTAATATTTTCAATGAACAATATCCATATAATAAAGTAACAGGATGTCTATCTGTTTGTCTGTACCGAAGGATCTCGCTAACCGCTGAACCGATCGGGTTCTCCTTGAAAGCAACATAGATAGGTATCGTATTACTTTTTTTAAATATAGCCGCTTGTTATATATATTGTAGTCCAATTTGAAAAATTAACTTATTTTTAGTTGTAACATCCCTTTAACCCTAGTAAAATTACTCTATTAATTTTGCCACAAACTGTCAATTTTTGATTTGATATAAATTGAATAATTACACGGTAAGTAATTAATCAACCCTTTACATAGTATGATCGCCAGGGAGGGAGGGGAAATGGGGCTGTTTATTACACTGGTTCTTAAAGTTTTAAAATAACGTATTTTTATTTATCGGCTAAACAACTTTGCGGACTTTTATTGAATTTTGATTTGTTGGTTCATTAAGTTGAGTGTCCTAACGTTTCAACTATTAATTGTAATCTTCAGAAGGGGCTATATTGTGTATCATCATTGGGGATGTATATCAATTTACCTGCCTTTTGGGACTAGCTCAGCTCATTGTCAAAAAAATTATTTTTTTAGATGTTGTAATTTGTAACTTAATTCTGAATCAAAATCAATAATTTAGTTATATAATGAAAAATTATAATGCTTTAAATTCATAGGTCAATGGTCAAAGACAATATATGGATATAGTAAACGGGGAAAGTCGTCAATTTAGGTTACTTATATGAACCTCATTTATTGGTTAGTTCATTCATCCAGAATGAGAGGGGGAGTGGATTAAAGGGGGTGGAGATGGGTGTATCGTTATTTTAGCCAGCTGTGGGTTTCACTTTATTAGAGTACATGAAAATCTGGAGCAACTTCCAAGTATAATATGTAGATTGTTCAATGGCTAACCAAATTTATAAATTTCATCTTACACTTGGTTTAATCACTTAATTAAATTATGAAATTGAAATTAAAGTAAAATCATTTCTCGTATTCATTCGAATCCGGTGGATAGGAACCGGTTCTCATCCATACGAAAAAACTATGTCTAGCATCGTATTATAGCCAGCTTTCTACGAATATAAAAATGTACAATTATAAGATTAAAAACAGTTTTTTTAGCCCGTGCCTTCGGCACCTCGGGTCTAAAAAAAACTGGTTTTAATCTTATAATTGTACATTCTATATCTGCGGAAAGTCGTTTATAATACGATGCGAGAAATAACTATTAGACGTAACTTTTCTAAAATTTAAAAATTAGATTTGATCTTTATTAAAAATACATGTTTACGCCAGTTTTTCATGTAATCTAATAAATTAATTATCGCAGCTGGCTAATATAACGATTCTCCCTATCTTACCCCATCCTCTCCCCTCCTACTTGATGAACGAACTGACCAATACATGAGGTCCATTTTAGCAACCTAAACTGACGTCGAATTTTCCCCTGTGAATGATATATCCTTTGATAGAATAGACACCTAAATACTATTCCTGGGCTGATAAACAAAGAATAAAACAAGGATGACAACATCCATAAAAGCGAAGCTCTGAAACGGTAGGACAAACGGACATTAACACTTGTATAATGTCAGAACTGAATAATCAGAATGCGAATGTATAAGAGTCAAAGCAAAATTGTAAGTAAATTTGTTGAAAAACTGCTTGATACAGGATAATGATTATGGACATACTTACATTTTCAGGACTTGATTATAGAGTTGCTTCGCTTATAATATTGTACTTTGTTGTCCCAGGAATCAGTATACCAAAAATCAGACCAATCGGATAACTAGGTCACATACAAATTTGTTGTTAAAAATGTAAAAAAAATCAACATGTTTAAAATGGACGTACGGACATTCTGGTAATGATTATAGAGTTGCTACGCTTTCTAACTCGTACCTAACTATTACAGAAATCACCATGCAAAATTTGAAATCGATAGGACAATTCTAACATGTCTAAATTAACGAAAAAAGCTATTTAAAAAAGTTAAAAAAAATCAACATGTTTAAAATGGACGTACGGACATTTTGGTAATCATTAATATTATAGAGTTGCTACGCTTTCTAAATCGTACCTAACTACTAAAGGAATCACCATGCAAAATTTGAAATCGATAGGACAATTCTAACATGTCTAAATTAACGAAAAAAGCTATCCGTGACGGACGGACGTACGGACGGACCGACCCTAATTATAGAAAAGCTTCGCTTTTAAAAACGCATATCAACACTAAAGTTAATACTTTTAATATTTTAAACAAAATATTATTATTACAGCCTAAAATCAATAAAACAATTTATCTTTTTTGCAGTTATTGTAAATAAATCTTGTATTTTTATGAGTAATGATGAAAAGACGTGGTCTGGGTGTGGATTCAATCAAGCAAAAGTTTATCTTCTAGAAGTTTAATATTCCGAAATGAGATTTTTGTCTTTCTCTTATTATGAAGTGCTCAATTTTAGGGAAGATTCATATAGAATCATATGTTTTTTTGTAAAATAAATTCTTCGGATGGATTTAGTCTATTCTAAGCATTCTCCTTTCAAAATCTGATCCCCTAGATGCTAAGAGCGAAGCAACGAAGCTTTTCATAGTGCCTATAAAAATAACGTCATACTGGTCTACCATTTGTCAGTCAAAATGTATACTGGCCTGCCATTGGTAATTTAGTCTGTGTATTAGTCTATCATTGGTCATTTGTATTGTATGGCGTCATTTTTTAAAGACACTAAAAACAGCTATTATTGTTATTAAAATGCAGCAAAATTTCAAAATCAGCGCTGTAATGATAAATTTGTAGTTCTGGTGGGTGTCCTGCCATACTCCAGGGTTAATAGAGAAATTAATGTTTGAACCTTGAAATTTTATTTGTTCGCGCAAGTACAGCTTGGATAGTCAAGTGATTGTAGTATGGTAGAGAGAATATACTCTCTCTAGTTGGTCGCGCAAGTACAGCCGGGGTAGTCAAGTGATTGCAGTATATTAGAGCGAATATGCTTATATTCTTTTGATAGACTATAAGCACCTAGTCAATGTCCCCCTTCTCAATTATTAGTTTCTGTTTTGGTAGTCTACGAACGGGTTGTGTTTTTTTGTTTTGTTCTGGGTCTCAAAACCAATAGTCCGATGAATCTTCGGAAAATTGTAGACCAGTCAAAAAAAATTCTAAGATCTTACTAGAGTGTAATTTAGGTGTATTAGATGGTTTTGAGAAAATATGACTATAATTTCAAGCTTATCTAAATTTTTAACTCATGTTCAAAATTTGTTAGGGTTGGGGGATAAACACCCCATACCCCTCCCCACGATTTCTATCCATGAAGTCAATAAAATAATGAAATATTCGCTTTATTGCACCAAAATCAATTGTATATCTTGACTGAAGTATGTATTAAGTGTATATCTGTTAATATATTTTGCCTCCATATGGCTTATTACTTCTTCTACACTCAGGCAAAATAACTTTTAGCGGCTAGTAGAACATCCTGTCCTGTCCTGATTTCTTTCATTTTGACTTTTTTGATGAAAAGGGGGCAAAAAAAGAATAATTCAGTTACAAAAGACCATCAAAAATTCCCGGATGGATTTAAACAATTTATCAAAACTCTGAAATAATGCGTGGTTAGGGGGTTGATATGATATCCACTGTTTTGAGGGTTTACTTTTTGCCCCGGCCTTCCTTACGTTGCATATCTACTATCCTATGATATGAAGTAGTAAGTTTTTGTCTGAAGCTTAAGATCTCCATAACTTATACTGTACCAATTGTGTTCTCTATAAAAGTTAAGCTTCACATAGATCATGTGAAGATTTTAGGCAATTTTATTTTCATGTTTGTGTTTAAAGGTGCTTTTAGCTATTTTTCTAGCCCCTGTCTACAAATTCAAATACAAAGCCCTTAGAAGCTAGGGGCGTAGCCTATAGTACTTTATATGTATCTAATTTTGGAATGTTCATTTCAAAAACTCATATTTATTGAGAAAAAAAAGATTCCTGCAAGATTTTTTGATGTCATAAATGAAAATAGTTGCATGTTGTATAAAAATCTTACGGATAATTTACTAAATTTCTATCTAATAGCCTAGATGGGCCTTAGTTTCCGCGAATTGGTTAGCTATTTTGATTATTTATTTACTTGATTTTAAAGTTGATTTAAAGGGAATGGATCAGTTTTTACTCTAGTATTTTATGTGGCTCAGATGGCCATAAATGTGCATTTAAAGCAAGAATCGATATATATATTTAGTTACTTGGTTATTGCACCAGTTTTTCCATTTTTATGGTACTTCCATATGGCTAATCCGTCCCCTTTATCCCATGCCCTCTCCCTCCTACTGACCAATAAATGAATACTTTATTTGCAACCAAAATTGACGACTAACTTGTATTGTAAATCTTTCAAAGCAAGTTTATGAGTGGAAGGGATGATACACCACTACCTTGCACTAAAATAATCTTCGAATTTTGTATTTGCTGTTAAGTAACAAGGATGATAATAGTTACAGCCAAAGTAAATTGAAAATGAATTTTGGAGGGATACATATTTCATCAAGTGTATTTTCTCTCGGAAAAATCTTAATAAACATAAAAACATATTTTAGCATAAAATTTATTTCAAATAGTAGCTATTTATATTTCAAACATTATTTATAGTATAGCTGTGCTTATCTCTAAAACAATTAAGGCAAATTGTATTTTAAACATTTTGAAAATTTTATAACTTTTATTTTCATTTTTAAAAGCGAAGCCAATATAAGATCATGAGTGTCCGACGGTTTATCAGTCACAGTATCTTTTTTCTTTATTTTTGCTGTATCAGACTTTACTCGCCTCATTAAAAATATGTTAGCTTGTTATATGGAGAGTGGATGTAAAAAAAACGGGGATAATATGACAGTCGAATTTTTGTCGTCAGTTTAGGTTGCTAATATAGTCTTCATATATTAGTCAATAAGTGCCTCCATGGTCAGCGGAGGAGAAATAGAGGGGGGGGAGGGGTCGTTTTATTAGCCAGCTGAGAAGCACATTTTATTTGGGGGTGCGAGAATCTCCCCCAATAATCATGTATTTTATTTATATCCATTTTGCTTAGCTACTTACTAGGCTGATTAGTTAAAATATTTAAAACAATATGGTAGGAACAAAAACTTTTTATCATCGTGACCATTAGAGTTGTTTTTGCTGGCATACATATCGGCTAACCAATAAACCAATGAAAAATTTCAAGTCATACATCAACTTTTCAGGGATTAAAGTATTTGTAAGTTAGAAAAAATTGGAACAAAAAAAGTATTCAGTACAATGATAAGATAAAACAATGAAGAAATATATAAAATGTTATGGTATATTTATTAAATGTAATTTTTAAAAGACAATTTTTTAATAATGGCTAAAACTTGTTTGTATAGATGTTCTTAGTCTATCTGTGTGTACCGAAGGATCTCGCTAACCGCTGAACCGATCGGGTTCTCCTTTACAGGGTAGCTTCTCATAGGTCCCGGGAAGGTTTATAACTATTTTCTTAGGGGGTGGGACACCCTTAACCCCCCCAAAAATGAAAAAAATCCCCCCCCCCCAATTTTTTTTTTTATTTTCTTTAAAATCTAAAACACGGAAAATTAGTTTGATCAAACCTCTTGGGGCAAAGCCCCTAGAGGCTAGCGGCGAAGCCGCTAGTGATAAGATAAAACAATGAAGAAATATGTAAAATGTTATGGTATATTTAATAAATGTAATTTTTCAATAATGGCTGAAACTTGTTTGTATAGATGTTCTAAGTCTATCTGTGTGTACCAAAGGATCTTGCTAATCGCTGAACCTATACGGTTCTCCTTTTCATTGTAGCTTCTCATAGATGTTGGGACCGTTTATGGCTATTTTAAGGCACGGTACCACCAAAACCCTAAAAGAAATGGGCCTAGAAAAAAATTACATTTTTTCTACATTAAAAATAAATTGAAAATAGGGAGTTCGACTTCCATTCCCCCACTCCAAGTGCGACTAGAGGCCTCTAAAAGCGTATCCTCTATAATTTTAAAATCTTTATTATAACTCAACATAACAATCTTTCCATCCCTGAACTCTTAACTATGCAAAACACACCCTGAGGGGGAAATATGGAAAATATCAATATTTAAAAAAAATACAAGGAAAACTGTGTCAATAAGTAGCTCAGCAATAACAAACTAATTACATCTTTAAATAACGTAATTAAAAGAAAATTATCTGAGATTTGATTATTTATATTGAAATAAATCATCCAGAGGAAATTGAGTACATTAAAATAGCCTAAAACCATCTACAGAATTTAATGAAAAATAAAATAGCCAAAAATCATTCTTGGACTTATGTGGACCTTCACCAAAAAATAAGTCAATCTGTTCAGTGGTTGACGAGATCTATACGGACATATAAATAAAAACCATACTGCTTTATATTTCTGTTTTTTTTTTAATTTGAGAGAATCAAACTTCCAAACATTTTCAAAAATCTTTTTTTAATTAATCTAACTTTTTGTTTTAGTTTTGGTCATACAGTGTTATCGGAGTGGGTTTCAGTCTTTTCTTCTCTGGACTACTGGGCTGGGTAGGAGGGGCTAGTGAGTCTCCCTGTCTAGTAAGGTAAGATATCTCTGGACTCCTGGGCTGGGTAGGAGGGGCTAGTGAGTCTCCCTGTCTAGTAAGGTAAGATATCTCTGGACTCCTAGGCTGGGTAGGAGGGGCTAGTGAGTCTCCCTGTCTAGTAAGGTAAGCTATCTCTGGACTCCGGGGCTGGGTAGGAGGGGCTAGTGAGTCTCCCTGTCTAGTAAGGTAAGCTATCTCTGGACTCCTGGGCTGGGAAGGAGGGGCTAGTGAGTCTCCCTGTCTAGTAAGGTAAGATATCTCTGGACTCCTGGGCTTGGTAGGAGGGGCTAGTGAGTCTCCCTGTCTAGTAAGGTAGATATCTCTGGACTCCTGGGCTGGGTAGGAGGGGCTAGTGAGTCTCCCTGTCTAGTAAGGTAAGATATCTCTGGACTCCTGGGCTGGGTAGGAGGGGCTAGTGAGTCTCCCTGTCTAGTAAGGTAAGCTATCTCTGGACTCCTGGGCTAGGTGGGAGGGGCTAGTGAGTCTCCCTGTCTAGTAAGGTAAGCTATCTCTGGACTCCTGGGCTGGGTAGGAGGGGCTAGTGAGTCTCCCTGTCTAGTAAGGTAAGATATCTCTGGACCCCTGGGCTGGGTAGGAGGGGCTAGTGAGTCTCCCTGTCTAGTAAGGTAAGATATCTCTGGACTCCTGGGCTGGGTAGGAGGGGCTAGTGAGTCTCCCTGTCTAGTAAGGTAAGATATCTCTGGACTCCTAGGCTGGGTAGGAGGGGCTAGTGAGTCTCCCTGTCTAGTAAGGTAAGCTATCTCTGGACTCCGGGGCTGGGTAGGAGGGGCTAGTGAGTCTCCCTGTCTAGTAAGGTAAGCTATCTCTGGACTCCTGGGCTGGGAAGGAGGGGCTAGTGAGTCTCCCTGTCTAGTAAGGTAAGATATCTCTGGACTCCTGGGCTTGGTAGGAGGGGCTAGTGAGTCTCCCTGTCTAGTAAGGTAGATATCTCTGGACTCCTGGGCTGGGTAGGAGGGGCTAGTGAGTCTCCCTGTCTAGTAAGGTAAGATATCTCTGGACTCCTGGGCTGGGTAGGAGGGGCTAGTGAGTCTCCCTGTCTAGTAAGGTAAGATATCTCTGGACTCCTGGGCTGGGTAGGAGGGGCTAGTGAGTCTCCCTGTCTAGTAAGGTAAGCTATCTCTGGACTCCTGGGCTAGGTGGGAGGGGCTAGTGAGTCTCCCTGTCTAGTAAGGTAAGCTATCTCTGGACTCCTGGGCTGGGTAGGAGGGGCTAGTGAGTCTCCCTGTCTAGTAAGGTAAGATATCTCTGGACCCCTGGGCTGGGTAGGAGGGGCTAGTGAGTCTCCCTGTCTAGTAAGGTAAGATATCTCTGGACTCCTGGGCTGGGTAGGAGGGGCTAGTGAGTCTCCCTGTCTAGTAAGGTAAGATATCTCTGGACTCCTGGGCTGGGTAGGAGGGGCTAGTGAGTCTCCCTGTCTAGTAAGGTAAGATATCTCTGGAATCTTGGGCTAGGTAGGAGGGGCTAGTGAGTCTTCCTGTCTAATAAGGTTTTATATCTTGTTTATATTGCTTTTGAACTTAGCTTCAACCCCCCCCCCCCCCCCATATCATTTCCACATTTAGTTCGAAAATTGGTGACATAGCAATTTTTTCAGATGAAATGTCCCTCCCTCCTTTATGTTACATTGTATAACATTATTAACACATTGTAGTTTTTACTTTGTCGTAATAGTAAGTTTTTGTAGCACAGCTACTCTATAACAACGCTTATATATTCCTTTAGGGGCACTCGAAAGTAGAATGGAGGTAGTCCAACCTTTACATTGATTTTTTTGAGCAGAGGTAATAGTTTAAAACCTTCTCTGGACATATAAAAAGCTTTACTTTAAAGTATAGAAATATCAGCTAGTGTTAGCTTTTGGAACAAACAGACAGATAGACATCTTGTTACTTTTACAAAGGGATAATGTTATTGCTGCACGACATATGGTTATAGTTATTCTTGTTTTAAATAAAGTAATACTTATAACTGGAACATAATACAATAATAATGGATATAAAATACATGGATATTGTAAGATATTCTTGCATACCCTGATAATATATTTCTCCCAGCTGGCTAATATAATGATACCACCCATTTTGTGAATTTAATAACAGATCGTATTGGCCGATAACTGAGGACTATATTAGCAACCTAAAATGACGACAAAAGTTCCCCTGCTACAATATCCACATATCCTATATCCACTAGGATAATATAACTTAACCTTTGTATTATAACGGTGAACTCAACATACAATTAAATATATATAAAGTATTATATTTTAAGAAAAGAAGCTACAGCGGTTACCTCCCCTTCCCTCTTTGATTTAAAACAAAGGGGGTGTAGTTTTTCGTGTGTTTGTCTTTTACTTAATTAATTAGGTTTTATAATAAGATACAGGGTTAGGGCACTGCAGGTTTAGGCCCCGCAGAGTTAGAGCTTTCAACATAGGTTAGGTTTAAATGATGGGTCGGGTTCTTTGCTCACTAGGTATTTTGAGATAGAGCACCTTACCTATAAGTATGCTATATTTTTTTATCCTTGAAATCGAATGTTTTAGATTTTGTGTAAAAAAATCAAAAATAAATTTCAGATTCTAGGATTTGTTGATGAGTGAAACACCACATTTATTATAAAATCTTTATTCAGATTGAATTTATGGGTGAAATGAAATTGAACACTGCTGGCTAATACAACCCAATGAAATCATAATAATTTTCAACGAATTAGAGAACGTGTTATTCATACTTTGAATACCAGTACATAGGGTCCAATGTCCAATGTTTCTAGTAAAATTAGCCTTAAATGTACTTTATTTTATATAATATTCTATATCACAAAAAGAAACAAAATGAAACAAATCTTATTTAAAGTTTTTACGTAAACAAGGATGACAACATCCATAAAAGCGAAGCTCTGAAACGGTAGGACAAACGGACATTAACACTTGTATAGTGTCAGAACTGAATAATGTAAATGCGAATGTATAAGAGTCAAAGCAAAATTGTAAGTAAACTTGTTAAAAACTGCTTGATACAAGATAATGATTATGGACATACTTACATTTTGAGGACTTGATTATAGAGTTGCTTCGCTTATAATATTGTACTTTGTTGTCCCAGGAATCAGTATACCAAAAATCAGACCAATCGGATAATTAGGTCACATACAAATTTGTTGTAAAAAATGTAAAAACAATCAACATGTTTAAAATGGACGTACGGACATTTTTGTAATGATTATAGAGTTGCTACGCTTTCTAACTCGTACCTAACTATTACAGGAATCACCATGCAAAATTTGAAATCGATAGGACAATTCTAACTTGCCTAAATTAACGAAAAAAGCTATTTAAAAAAGTAAAAAAATCAACATGTTTAAAATGGACGTACGGACATTTTGGTAATGATTATAGAGTTGCTACGCTTTCTAAATCGTACCTAACAACTAAAGGAATCACCATGCAAAATTTGAAATCGATAGGACAATTCTAACATGTCTAAATTAACGAAAAAAGCTATCCGTGACGGACGTACGGACGGACCGACCCTAATTATAGAAAAGCTTCGCTTTTAAAAAGATGTAAGTTTATTGTTTTATTATTTCTTCTTGCAATCAGCCAATGGATATAGAATACGTGGATATTGTGAGAAATTTTCGCATACCCTGATAAATTATTTCTGCCAACGAAACCCCCACCCCTCCCCCTTATGACATTTCCCTATTCCCTCCCCTGATCATGGAGAAACGTATTACTATTGAGCAATGAATGAGGACTATATTAGCTACGTAAATTGACGACAACAATTGCCTTGTCGCAATATCCACGTATTCTATATCCATTAGTCGGCCTTATGTCATCTAATTCAAAGAACTTAAAAGTGACAATGTTAATTTTTTGACCTTTTCTTTTGAAAAAATGTGCGTAGATTTTTGAAACTCGCTAACCACTGAACCTTATAGGCCCTCTATTTTAGCGAAGGTTAACACAAGTCCTAGGATAGTATATGCATATAGAAATAGCATAAAACATGCCAATATTCAATAAGAAGCTTCACTAAACAGGATGGTTTGATTAGCATTAAGAAGATTTTTCGGTCCAGACAATAAATTATCTTACACCTTCTATTTAAGGCTGCTCCTAAATATTTGAAAATACAAGAATCATAAAAATGATATTGTTATGTTACTGTAACTTTGACCTTTTGCGTAGCTTCTCACTATCTATCTATCTAACTATCTATCTATCTATCTATCTATCTATCTATCTATCTATCTATCTATCTATCTATCTATCTATCTATCTATCTATCTATCTATCTATCTATCTATCTATCTATCTATCTATCTATCTATCTATCTATATATATATATATATCTATCTATCTATCTATCTATCTATCTATCTATCTATCTATCTATCTATCTATCTATCTATCTATCTATCTATCTATCTATCTATCTATCTATCTATCTATCTATCTATCTATCTATCTATCTATCTATCTATCTATCTATCCATCTATCTATCTTATCTATCTATCTATCTATCTATCTATCTATCTATCTATCTATCTATCTATCTATCTATCTATCTATCTATCTATCTATCTATCTATCTATCTATCTATCTATCTATCTATCTATCTATCTATCTATCTATCTATCTATCTATCTATCTATCTATCTATCTATCTATCTATCTATCTATCTATCTATCTATCTATCTATCTATCTATCTATCTATCTATCTATCTATCTATCTATCTATCTATCTATCTATCTATCTATCTATCTATCTATCTATCTATCTATCTATCTATCTATCTATCTATCTATCTATCTATCTATCTATCTATCTATCTATCAATCTATCTATCCATCTATCTATCTTATCTATCTATCTATCTATCTATCTATCTATCTATCTATCTATCTATCTATCTATCTATCTATCTATCTATCTATCTATCTATCTATCTATCTATCTATCTATCTATCTATCTATCTATCTATCTATCTATCTATCTATCTATCTATCTATCTATCTATCTATCTATCTATCTATCTATCTATCTATCTATCTATCTATCTATCTATCTATCTATCTATCTATCTATCTATCTATCTATCTATCTATCTATCTATCTATCTATCTATCTATCTATCTATCTATCTATCTATCTATCTATCTATCTATCTATCTATCTATCTATCTATCTATCTATCTATCTATCTATCTATCTATCTATCTATATATCTATCTATCTATCTATCTATCTATCTATCTATCTATCTATCTATCTATCTATCTATCTATCTATCTATCTATCAATCTATCTATCCATCTATCTATCTTATCTATCTATCTATCTATCTATCTATCTATCTATCTATCTATCTATCTATCTATCTATCTATCTATCTATCTATCTATCTATCTATCTATCTATCTATCTATCTATCTATCTATCTATCTATCTATCTATCTATCTATCTATCTATCTATCTATCTATCTATCTATCTATCTATCTATCTATCTATCCATCTATCTATCTATCTATCTATCTATCTATCTATCTATCTATCTATCTATCTATCTATCTATCTATCTATCTATCTATCTATCTATCTATCTATCTATCTATCTATCTATCTATCTATCTATCTATCTATCTATCTATCTATCTATCTATCTATCTATCTATCTATCTATCTATCTATCTATCTATCTATCTATCTATCTATCTATCTATCTATCTATCTATCTATCTATCTATCTATCTATCTATCTATCTATCTATCTATCTATCTATCTATCTATCTATCTATCTATCTATCTATCTATCTATCTATCTATCTATCTATCTATCTATCTATCTATCTATCTATCCATCTATCCATCTATCTATCTTATCTATCTATCTATCTATCTACAGCATGACCCTCGAAAAAGTATTTTTAAGCATCTGCAGCCCTTATTTCTCAATGAATTATAAAAAAATGCATATGTCCTTGTTCTCCATAGTATTCCACATAAGTAGATATAAAAATATTTTTTTTACCTCCATTAACACCGGAGATTTTTAGAGCTAAAGTTTTGAAAAAGTGACTGAGGAAAAAGTAACTTTTAACATGAAACGACTTTTTTAGCAAAATTAAGGTAGAAATCCTTTTATTTTTGTTACTAGCAGAAACTTTATACAAAAATGAAATAAAAAATTTAGTTTTTGAGTAAAAAGCATTTTTTTACACATATTTTTTGAGTCTTTTTAGTTTAATGATATTTTGAAAAACTTACTTATTAGGCAAAATTGTTTAAGATTAAAAAACCAAATAAATCTTTATGAATATAGCAGGAAAATTGTTTTTGTTTCACAATCCTAACTTTAATAACAAAAAAGTTATAAAGAAAATAAAATTAAAACATAATGATTTTTTAGTCTAAAAAGCTTAATTAACCCCCAATTAAGTGATTGAGATGTCAAAAAAGGGGGCGGAGCAACTGTCATAATTAATCCTTTTCTCAAATAAGGGTTAATAAATAACCTAAAATTTGCAAATAATCAAAACATTCAGTAGTATTTTTTGCCATTAAAAATTTATATTTTTTGGTGGAATAAAAAAGAAATAATTAGTTAACTTGTTTTTCTTTGTGTATCATTATTCAGTTGCCAGAAAAACATAATAAAACCATCCAAAAAATAAGAGAAACAAAAAAAAATTCTTTTTCTCAGTCACTTTTTCAAAACTTTAGCTCTAAAAATCTCCGGTGTTAATGGAGGTAAAAAAAATATTTTTATATCTACTTATGTGGAATACTATGGAGAACAAGGACATAAGCATTTTTTTATAATTCATTGAGAAATAAGGGCTGCAGATGCTTAAAAATACTTTTTCGGGGGTCATGCTGTATCTATCTATCTATCTATCTATCTATCTATCTATCTATCTATCTATCTATCTATCTATCTATCTATCTATCTATCTATATATCTATCTATCTATCTATCTATCCTCTGACCTTTGGCGTATCTTCTACACTACTTTTTATACGCCTACAAACGCTATTGTTCTTTCATTTTCTTTCTCAAGCTTTAATTTATGCTTTTTATTTATTTTTTATTGTCTTCAATATGATTCATTTTAAATTCTTTTAAGTTTGTTTTTTCTTCATTTTCCTTTTACTTTTTTCCCTATCGCTTCAGTTTTTTTAATGCATTTTTAAAAACTTAAACAATTTAGCTTAAGGAAGTGCAATTAAGTACATAGTTTCCTTAAATACATAATCAAAAATTAAGAATAATTAAGAAACAGTTTTATCTTTATGATTATATAAAATGATTCATTAAAAAAGATTACATATTAGATATAAAAGTTTATGTTTAACGCCCTACTTTTCTTAGTTTTTACACATGAGGCTCCGCCCCATGTGTCCGTTCGGCCTCTCAGGGTTAGCAAAACTGGTTTTAATCTTATGGTATTTCATTTTAATAACCGTGGATTTTGTTTTAGGTTATTTTTGGTGTTGATTGTAGTGTCGCTGTTGGCTGAGATTGGAGGAATAATAGCCCTCAAGATTATGTCTGTAACGGTAAGTTCAAAATTTAGTAGCGAAGCTACTCTACAACTACAATAATAGCCCTCAAGATTATGTCCGTTACGGTAAGTTCCAACTTTTGGTAGCGCAGTTACTCAATAACTTCATACTGTTCTCCGTCATATAGCAACGTTTCTTTAAAATATAACCTGTTAGTTGGTAACTTAATTAGACTATTTCGATAGAACCTAGTAAAAGTGTCTGACTCTGATTATGACGTAAAAAAATAGCCAATGAATGGCCAGTATACACTGTAATTGACCAATGCACATTGGGGCAAATCAACCAAAAAGGGGATTTAATTATTTAGTACCCTTTAAGTTCATCTCACAAAAATTTCATTTTATATTTTTTTGTAGGTAATTTAACAACAAACAAATTTGCTTTTATGTTTTTTTCTGTCATTTGAAAGGAACATGGAGATAAAGGTCATTTTATGAAGGTAGATAGAAAATTACCAGATTAACCCCTCCCGAAAATAGCCCCCCCTTACCCTATCTATCTATCCATCAATCTATACATCTATCTATCCATATATCTATCCATCTATCTATCCATCTATCAATCCATCTATCTATCCATCTATCTATCCATCTATCTATCCATCTATCTATCCATCTATCTATCCATCTATCTATCCATCTATCTATCCATCTATCTATCCATCTATCTATCAATCTATCTATCCATCTATCTATCCATCTATCTATCCATCTATCTATCCATCTATCTATCCATCTATCTATCCATCTATCTATCCATCTATCTATCCATCTATCTATCAATCTATCTATCCATCTATCTATCCATCTATCTATCCATCTATCTATCCATCTATCTATCCATCTATCTATCCATCTATCTATCCATCTATCTATCCATCTATCTATCCATCTGTCTATCCATCTATATATCGATCCATCTATCTATCCATCAACTTATCATCTCTTTATCCATTAACTATCAATTTATCCATCCATCAATCTATCCCTCTATCTATCTATCCATCTATCCATCTGATTATCCATTTACTTATCCATCTATCTATCCATATATCTATTCATCTATCTATCCATCTATCTATCCATCAACTATCTTGAATTTCGTGTTTAAAATGTCTAATTAGAGGTTTTGGTTGTCAGAGCAATATGAGAATTTTTTAGTAGCGCAGCTACCCTATCACTAGCTTTTTGGGCCCTTTAAAGTGTAACTATGTCAATTGTAGTCCGATTTTAGTGTTCAAAGTGTCAAATTTGGGGTCATGGAATTCATTTCAGTAGGAGGGGAGGGTATGGTGTAAATGGGGGTGGATGGGGATCCTTATTTTAGCAAGCTACAAGTTTCACTTTATTTTTATGTTTAATAAATCCATTATAAATGTGGGCATGATTAACAAAATTTTTTATTAACTAATATCTATATTTATAATGATATTATGATTCTTGTTTACTGTTTATATGTATACTAGCGGCTTCGCCCCTAGCCTCTAGGGGTTTTGCCCCAAGAGGTAATTAAACAAGGATGACAACATCAATGAAAGAAGCAAAGCTCTGAAATGGAAGGACAAACGAACATTAACACTTGTGAAGTGTCAGAACTGAATATTAATGCATGTCTATACAAAATTGTAATTAAAACTGATTAAATACATGTTACTGTTTGAGGACATACTGACGTTTTAAGGACTTGATTATAGAGATGCTTCGCTTATAACATTACACCTTATTGAAATAAGAATCAGTATTCAAAAAATCAGATGAATAGGATATTTTTAACATTCAAAACAATTATTTGTTGTCAAAAAAGTAAAAATCAGCTTGTTATAAATGGATGTACGGACTTTCTGGTAACGATTATAGAGTTGCTGTGCTTTCTAAGTTGTACCTAACTGTTGTAGAAATCAGCTTGAAAAGTTTGAGATCGATAGGACAATTCTAGCCTGTTTAAGTTAAGTAAAAGAGCTAACTGTACCAGACGTACGGACGGACCGACCCTAATTATAGAAATATGAAAAAAAAATTTGGGGGTTTTTATTTTTGAAAAAGAGCTTTAAACAACCACAGGACCAGTAGATATATTCCCTGAAGAGTAGAATTCAATCGATTTAGTGGTTAGCGAGATCTTAAGGGATGGGCGGACAGACAAACAGAAATCAAGCTACTTTGTATTATATACTAGCGGCTACGCCCCTAGAGGCCTCTAGGGGCACTTTGAATGTTTTTTTTTATTTAAAATATCTAATTACAGAAATAATTGGTTTATGTTTCGTTGGAGTCTCTTTTTCGTGAGGGGTAATTTTTTTCTAGGGGCGATTTCTCCTGATAGGGTGGTGGTACCCTCCCCCAAAATAGTTATAAACCTTCCCGGGACTTATGAGAAGCTACCCTGTTAAGGAGAACCCGATCGGTTCAGCGGTAAGCGAGATCCTTCGGTACAAACACACAGACACACAAACACACAGACATCCTGTTACTTTAGTATAAGGATTAACACCTAGGGATCTAAGGAACAAAACAATAACCGATTAACATCCCCAATATTGATACATATTTAATAAATACATATTTAATTAATTATATTACAAAATTATTTGTCTGTAGATGACAATTAGTGGTTGAAAAGTTTTGACACTCATCTTAATGAACCAACCAATAAAAAATCAATTAAATTTCCTGAAGTTCTTATGCTAACGAATATAAAAACGTTATTATAAAACTTTGAAGTTTGGGGACTAGTGTAATTAACAGTCCCCTCCCTTTCTTTAGAATGATTATAAGAACCTCACGTTATTTGCATATTAACTACCTTTCCGCAGTGAGGTAGGGGACATTGGGCTGTTTATAACACTAGTCCCCAAAGTTTTACAGTTGTGTGTTTAAACGTTTTAACTACTAACTTTAATCTACACAAGGGGTAATTTTGTGTATTATCATTGGGGATGTACAACAATTTATTGACCTTTGTCTTATCCCCGTAGATCCCTGATATTTGTAATAATCTATAGAAACGATTATTCAGTTACATTAAAACATCAAACATAAAAAGGTTTAGATTTAGGTTTAGCTTCCCCCCCCCTTCCTCCCGTCTCCATCATTTAGTGCAATAGAACTTGAAAATATTCATTATCAACTTTAATTCAAAGTCTAATCAAATAAATATTTCTTATAACTATGTTTTTGCGTCGTTTATCTATATGTATTACATCTTTCATTTTGACTTTAAAAGCGCATTTAAAAGATTTTCCTAACAAAGTTTTTGTGCACCCAGCCTCAGAAAACGCGCTAAAAACCCCTACGGGGGCGCGGGGGGGTAAATGAAACCAGTACTGGCGATTAAAATATGTCTTTGGGTAATCAAATATCGTTTTTTTAGCCGGCGACACCCGGCGAAAACATGTTTTCTCTTACTGTCTACTTAAATGTTGATTAAAAAACAAGCAAAAATAAACTAAAATCTTGACTTCAACTATAATTATTTAGGACTAATTTCTTGTATTTGTATTTTTTTCTTTTATACTGTCAAAATATATGTAATGCATGACTCATCAGAAGTTATTTTGTCTAATTACGTTAATTCTAAGAGATTTTATAATACTTTTAAAATTGTTGGTGAAACACAAAAAGTATGCCCTTTTCTGTAAGAAAATTTTTGCATTTCTTGACTTCCATGCATTAGAATGCTTACTTAAAAAGCGTATTTTTATGATTCCTTTAAAATCTGATGTACATTGGGTATGATAATACTCATAGAATGTTTAAAACTTGATTTGGGGGTGGTGAATTGTTGCCCCTTGTTGCCCCTATGTGCAATGGTAAAATTTATAGTGCCCTCTCAGTGGCTAATTTTTTTTACGTCATAATCAGAGTCAGACACTTTTACTAGGTTCATTCCGATATCTAAGTAATGCAGCTTTAAACAAGTAAACTATCCATTAGTAACACAGCATTTAAAACTAAAAGTACTTTTTAAGATAAAGATAAAGAAAGAGGATACAAAAAAGAAAAAGAATAAAGAGGAAAAAGAGAAAGAAAAAAAGAATGAGAAAAAAAGGAAGAGAAAAATTCAGATATCTAGTATAATAACCAATGAGAAAATCACATCTTGTCATACGGACGGACCCTAGCTATAGAATAGCTGCACTAATAAGAAGTAAAAATGCTAAAATGTCATAGTTTTAACGTGCCTATGTTTATAGTAGAGCCCTTGGTTGTATGTTTTTGATAAGATTATTATGTAACAAATAAGGTCGGAAATTGATTTGATAAGATTAAGAATATGAACAATTTCAAGATATAATAAAAACGATTTTGTCATTTTCAAGTTTAATATGAGAAAAAAAATCGTTGACTTATAATACCAATCGTCCAAAAATGCGTTTTCTACTTTATAGCAACATAAGAAAAAAATATCATTGGAAATGTGCTAACATAGCCTAATATTCTTGTCGACATTACAAACACATTAAGCATGTCTGATTGAAAATAATAGGACGACATTCCAATAATCTATAATACAAAGTAGAACGATGTCTGTCCGTCTGTCTGTCCGTCTGAAGCTTAAGATCTCGGTAACCGCTGAACCGAATGGGCTCTACTCTTCAGGGAATATACCTACTGGTCCTGTGGTGGTTTTAAGATATTTTCTTGGGGGGTGGGACACCCCCAACCCCCCCCAAAAACAAAAAAATCCCCCCCCCCATTTCTTTTTTTTTTGCAGAAGATTTCCTTGGTCCTTTTACGAATTTCACCTTAATTTTTTTTATCACCTCTTGGGGCAAAGCCCCTAGAGGCTAGGGGCGAAGCCGCTAGTAAGATTATAATTAAAAGATAAGACAATGGATAAGATAAATTAATTTACATCTTCAATGAAGATAAAAAAAATTACCCCTTCCATAGATTATAATTATTAGTTTAAAGGTTTGTACATTGCTAGTTTTTACCAACCAATCAAGTATCCAAGGTTTTTAAGCCAACAAGTAAGCGACTGTGTTTATATAATTATGGGAACAAGCATAATCTACAGTCCAATGTCCCCTCCCCTCCCTTTCTGAAATGTAACATTTTTGTCGTTATAAAACAACACCAACCTTAAACATCGTTAAATTCCAGGGAGGTAGGGGAGATTGGGCTCTTTATTATTCTAGTCCCCAAAGTCTTATAATAAATTTTCTTATTCGTTGGCTTAACAACCAATGGAACTTTTATTGAATTTTGATTTGTTGGTTCATTTAGTTGAGTGTCCAATCGTTTCAACCACTAATTTTAATCTACAAATGGAGTAATTTTGTGTATCATCATTGAAGATGTACATCAATTTATTGTCCATTGGCATATCCCGTTAAATACCTGTTAAAATTCAATGTATGAGTAAATTAGATTGCCTTGTTAAAATAAATTCAGGGAGGGAGGGTATATTGGACTGTAAATTATACTAGTCACAAAAGTTTTCTAAACAAGTTAACATTAGATAGCTTTAAAACTATGGGAACATTTTATTTAATCTTGATTAATGGATAAAAATTCGTAGGAGCCAAACTTTTCAACCAATAATTCAGCTCTACATAGGAGATGATTTTGTTTATCATCCTTGAGGATGTAAATCAAGATATCATCCATTGTCTTATCCCTTAGGTTCCGTGGATAAATGTCACTTAAATGTTGTAAATTATAAGAGTATGTCTGTAGTAACTATTTACCGTTGCTCTAGTCCCATAAAATTATCTTTATGATAGGTAAATTATAATATACACAAACAGGCATTTAGGGAAAACAAAACAAAACTTTAAGTTATGTTAGAAACGGTCATAACACATAAAAGTGAAAATTATAAATCCTTATTCATTTCGAATTTCGATAACCACTGAACATTGACAATGAACTTCTCCAGATAAGGTTCTTAACTATTTTGTGAGAGGTTACCCCCCCCCCCCCAAACAAAACAAACATTTAAATTAAATTTTCGTTTGTTTTATCAAAAATTATGTTTGATTACTATTACAACGGTATTATATACAAATTTTTTAATTAGCTACGCTTTTTGATTTTTTTTTTTAGCTTTAACTTAACCCCTGAAAAGTAACGGTGCCCTAACTACTTAACAATATCCTATAGGATAATATATATAATTATCCCATAAGCTCATAACTTAATTGTTTTAAGCGAGTTTTGACCTATTAGGCTTATAATAACAATATTTTAGTTAAATATTTTGGGTTCTTTTTTCAAAATTTTGTCATTTTTATTTGCACAACTTTTCCTAAACTTAGCATGTCCGTTAGTTCTCAGTTCGTGTGTAATATTACTACGTTCGATTTTAGTTTTTATTGCTGTGCTTCTTGTGTATTTGTGTAGCCTAAAACCATCCGAAAACTATGTGAAGGTTCCCTAAAGTTAAGAACTCAATCTGTTCAGTAGTCATTGAATTCGTAAGCTTCAGACAAAAAAGGTTACTACTTTATTTACAGGATAATCAAAATTTTAATTAAAACCATTTATTTCTATTTTTTTAGACTGAAAAAATATGTCGAACAACATGTATGTTATTTTAATCATCATATGCAATGTACAAAGTCATTTTTCGTGACATAAATAGGTTGACATAAATATTAATGTATACATACTATACAATGATAGGCCAACTGCACTAAATCTCAAGATTTGCACTGTAATTTTGACGTTATTGTCAATAAATTGCTGAATATGACTTTTCATTAGATAGACTATTTATTTTTGTTACTTACGTTTTAATCATTTTTTAAACCAGGAGAACGATCGGGCAAACGGCCAAAATATATTATAATATTTTGTACAATTTGTATAAAACTGCAAAATAAATCTAGGTTTCCGTACATACCTAGCTATGACATTGCATCTATTTTCATTGGGTACAGTTAAGATGATGATGGGCTAATTCAGGGCCCAATTTTGTACATTATATATTATTTTAAATTGGAGTCTTCATAGAGTTAAAACATATTCTTGAAAGATTTTTAAAAATATGCAGAGCATATTATGATTGGATATTTTATCTTATTTTTGCCATTTAATTAAAGTAAGTCAATTAGAAAAATTTGCCAAGTTGATGTCTTGCAATTCCGATTTTGCAGATTCAATTAAGACTTTATTTTACAACAAAAATGAGGGAGTTACACTTTGGAACGTTCTTCCCACCCTTGCAGGCTAGGGGTGAAGCCACTCGAATTATAGCCTATACATTGCATTGTCCGTCTATCTGTCTGTTGTTCTTGCTTCAAAAAACATAAACATTATTTTTAAAGGTTTCTTGATTTTCTTTGAGTTTTTGAATAATCTCTCTCTTTGTTTTCAATGAGAACTAAACTTTGTCTGTTTGTACAACTTATGTTTTTTTTGTGCTTCGCTACTTATGGATGTTGTCAACCTTGTTTAAAATTAAAACTTTTATGATTAATTTGTATATTAAACTTGACATTAACCAAACATAAATTAAGAAAATAAAATAAATAAAAAGTCTTTTCTTCTCAATGGATTGGATATATTATTACTTGGATGTTACATCAGATTTTCATGCTCTGTTATAAAGTGAAACTAGCAGCGGGCTAATATAACGATAACCGCCATCCAACCCCGTTACCCCGTCCCCTTTCTTCTACTGGATAAACTGACCAATAAATGGGGTCCGTATTAGCAAGCTAAATTTACGACAATTTTCCCCTGTCTTATTATCCACGTATATTCTACATCCATTTTCTTCTCATACAGAAAAATGACAAGCCATTAAAATGAACGAACATGTTGTATGTATGTATAAGGAGCGCGGCTACTCTAGTACTATTTCTAGTCTGTATGTAAGTTAAATATTTATTTTGACTGTATCTTTCTTATTTATTAAATTACTAGCGGCTACGCCCCTAGAGGCATCTATTAGTACTTCTTTTTTTAAGGACTAAAAAATTCCTTCCCATAAATTACTTAATCATTAGAAATAAACCTTCCCAGGACACATGAGAAGCTAAATTGTAAAGGAGAACCATATCGGTTTAGCGGTTATCAAATCCTTAGGTAAAAAACACACAGAGATCCGCTTACTTTTATATAAGGTTTTTAAAAAATAAATGGCTTAACATTAAATAAGTTACTTAATTAAAATGTCATATTCAGTGATTTATTAACACTTGCAGTACCAATTCTATGCACTGAATATGAACGTTCCAGTTTTGATTGATACACAACAATAACACAATTTGAACTTGAATCTAAAGGAAATTAAGATGAATTGTGTATTTTTTGGATTTTAAATGTTCGTTTGATTGGTATATAAGAATTGCTGATTAATTTTATTAGTTTCAGTTAGATGTTTTTAAGTTGAAAAGCTACCCTATAACTTGTTTGTGTGGGATACAATAGGATCAATATTTTTATTTAATTTTTTTGTCAAAAATTAATTATCATTTCATAATAATCATATTGGAACAAATTGTATTAATTTTCTTCTGTTCATTGTTTGATTTGCATTTGTAAAAATTCAATAGTTGGAAGGAATTTATTTTTTCAAGTATATGGCTTCGAAAGTGATTGATATCCGATTGATTAGAACAGGTTCTCAGCCATACTCAAAAATCATGTATAGCTTCGTATTACAGATAATTTTCCACGAATTTTGAAGAAAAAAAATCATGAAAAATTAGTACCAGTATTTTAAACACGGACCTTAAGCCCCGGGGGTGAACAAAACTGGTTTTAATCTTATAATTTTTCATTTTAATATCCGCGGAAGGCTTTCTATAGTACTATGCGATAAATAACTATACAAATGGCGAAAAGTTGGACACCAAAAAAATATTTTTATACAATTTTAAACTTTTTTAAAATTATAAAGTTTCTCGTCACCTTTTTCTGTGGTCTCACGTGACCTTGACTATCCTAAGCGTAATGATAATAAATTAGGCAAATTTAATTGGATAATTAAACTAAAGAACGCACTACAGGGAGGGAAAGCACAATCATGGTTGAATTAATCTACAACCCTTTGATTTCCTCAATATTTGTCAGTTAACAATAGCGTAGCATATATCTGCTCGTAATTGGGGAGGTGAAAGGTTTGAATCTCGACCCAACCTGAGTCATAGTCAAGACGTTAAAACTTGAACCTGTTACTTTTTGTCATATGCGCCACATACTAAAAGAAAGGGGAATGCCTAGGCCAACGCTTTACTATGCACAGTTTGGACTTTTAGACAAATGTCGTATAATCAAAGGCTTTGATGTCTGCACTAGTTGGGTTGTTAGTGCCTTAGGACTTGCTACAATAAAGAACAGACCATACGGTTAAATCAGGTTTTAATTATGGGAAAAATAAAGTAATTGCCCATTGACCTATTCCCAAATCCCTGGACAACTCAAGCTAAATTTATCAGGGATAAAGGAGTACACTGACATATACAGAATAATATGAAAGTGTATGTAATTTAAGGAGGGAATGTACATTGGACTGTAAATAACTTTGGTATCCAATGTTTTATTAGTCAGAGAAAGAGGGGACAATTTACTGTGAATTACGCTAGTACCAAAAATGTAATCTCTTCGTTGGTTTTAAAACTTTGGGTACTTATATACTAATAATTCTAATTAGGGGAAATTTGTGTATCAACATTGAGAATAAAATTATCGTGTTTTATGTTTTATCCCTTAAGATCCCTAATTTAATTTTAAATGTAAGCCTAATTGCCAAATAAAGTACATACTTGAAAATTAAACAGTGCATATAATTTAGGATAATATAATTCAATATCAAATCAATTGCAAATTTTTTCGCGTGAAATTTGCCATCAGGAATATGGATGTTTGAACTAAACAAAAAAAATTTAAAATATCTAGTCATCCTATAATATAAATTAAATTAGTAAGGTTTTTTGTCTGTAGCTAAAGATTTCAATAAATACTGAAACAAATGAGTTCTCCATTTTAGGGTAGCTCTACATAGGTCCTGGGATGGTTTTAGGCTATTTTTATCTCCTGCATGAAACTTTGACGTGAGGTCCAACAACCATGGGTAACTATGGGGAGCTATTTCACTCCTTTTTTGTCCAAACACCCGGGGTATTAGGTTAAGTAACATCCATTAGACAAAGAACTCTTTGATTGTAGGACCTTTGTCTGAAAGTCATAACTGCGTATTGGCATTTCTGCTACTCTAACTATTATTTTCTCACATCTGACATAGTAGCAGTAAAAATCATTTTCAACGTCTTCAGTTATTACGGGATTTGAACTCATCCCTTCCCGACGATGAGGGGATGCGCTTACTAATTAAGCCACGGTCGTGAGTATGGTTTTATACCTATACCCTATATTCCGGACTAACAAAAGTGCAATAATAAAATCAATTTGGCAAAGATTTTCGAGTCCTGGGAATTAAATATATGCAGGCGCGAATACTTTTTATGCATGGATAGCGTTTTTGCAATATTTTTGCTACTGACTTTGGTGATTTTTTTAAAATTGAATAGTTTTTTCTAGTATGGCTTCGAAACCGATTAATATCCAGTGGATTAGAACCGATTCTCAGCCATACTTAAAAATCAAGTATAGTATCGTTTTACAGACAAGTTACCACGAACACTAAAATAAAAACCATAAGATTAAAAGCAGTTTTATTAGTACGGGCCTTTGATACTCGGGTCTAACAAAACTTGTTTTATTTTTTCTTTTTATATCCACGTAAAGCTGTTTATTAAATGATGCGATAAGTAACACGTTCAATCACTTCGTAGGATTAAAATCTTTGAGTATTCCTATTTTAACTTGATTGGTTGGAGTAAACTAGGATTGTAAAAAATTTAGTTATTAAATCATAACTATTTATACTTTACATACTCTTAAGTCGATCTTCACCCTTAAATGTAAATTTAAAATTGTAAAAGCCGAAAATACTATAGCAGAAGAACATATCAATATTAATATTCTAAATTATTTATAAATCTATTTTAGATGGAGAATATTTTGGAGAAAGGATGGTTGGAGGTGAACCAGGGAACCAAAAATCTTGTTCAGAAACATGTAAGTTTTATCCTTATAATAAAGTAACAGACTGTCTATTTGTCTGTACCGAAGGATCTCGCTAACCACTAAACTAATCAAGTTCTCCTTAAGGGTAGTTTCTCATATGTCCCGGGAAGGTTTATAGCTATTTTGGGGGAGGGTACCACCACCCTCCAAAGAGAAATAAAAAAAATCAAAATTTTGTTTTACTAATCTCGATTTTACGTAAAGACTTCAACACAACATAGACATATTTGAAATAAAAAAAACATTAAAAGTGCCATTTGAGGCCTTTAGGGGCTTAGCCGCTAGTAATTAATAAGGAATCTTAATTCAAAATTAGTAAGTTTTTACAGAGAACAGACCATTCGCTCATTTTTTATACATTCGGACTACTAATTAGAGAGAGGTTGGTTTAAAAGTGTCTAAATTGTTCAATCATTTTTTTTCATCTATTGAAAGGGTAAATTTGTTTATCATGCTTGGGGTTGTACAGAAACTTTTTATCCATTGTCTTATCCCCTGTGATCCCTGCTAATAAGCAAGCGAATATGTAGACAGGGATCTAAAGGGATAAGAAAATGGCGGATAAATTGATGCATATTATCAATGATGGATCACAAAATAACCCCTTCTATACTTTAAAATTAGTGGTTAAAACGCTGAAACTTTGGGGACTAGAGTAATGAACAGCCCATTGTCCCCTCTTCCCTATTATGTAGATAATTTTCAGATTTTCCAAATGTTTAAAACGTATTACTTAATAGTTATTTCTCGCATCGTATTATAAACAGCTTTCCGCGGATATAGAATATACAATTATAAGATTAACACCAGTTTTTTAGCCCCGAGGTGCCAAAGAATTATATTCGTAGAAAGCTGGATATAAAACGATGCTAGACATAGTTTTTTCGTATGAATGAGAACCGGTTCCTATCCACCGGATTCGAATGAATACGAGAAAACATTTAAACAATTTATAATGTAGTTGAGCTGCTGCGGCTGGCTGGGCCTCGAGGAGTTCGCCAACAACAACGAGCCCATTGATGACAGCTGCTACGAGAGAGTTACTCCTGTCAGTGGTATTGTTGCCAGGTACTTGCAGTTTGTTGCTCTTTTGTCAAACTTCACATTTATCAGTTGCTTTTTTGGCTAAGTATTTTTTTTATAAAACACTTGTCACAAGTACACTTGCCATAAAATAATTTGCAATAAAAGTACACTTGTCATAAAAAAATTTATTACAAAAATTACTGAACTGCTTTTTTACCATGCGTCCCAATTATCAATTGCTTTTTTGTATAAAAATGTAAAATTAATTATTTCTTGAAACTACGACGTTTCTCTACTTTTAGTTAAAGTCATTATATTGTTTTTAAAACAGCAAATTTAAACTTATCTGAAATTCATTATATACCTACACATTTTGCACATTATATTGCAGGGATTTTATATGTGCACAAATAATTTGCGAATAGGACGAAATATATCATTGCAACTATAAGTTATAATTGCGCAGTAACTCTATAGGTCAGGCATGTTTGTGAACCGGTCCTTCTGGCGACTTAAGTATAGTTATTGCATTTTTTACGTAATTTAAAACTTTATAATACAAATTTTTTATTCTGAAATGGGCTAAAATTTTATATATTTACCAATACCTGAAAAAAATATTGTTTTTATTATCCAGATAGCTTTCCTCACTTTAATTATGATAGGTTAAAGATAAAAATATAACTAAAATTTGTCTCTATTTTCCCATTGAACGAAAATAATAGAATATTTATTCAAAGTTAAATATAATTTTATCCTATTCGCAAATTATTTCAGTTTTGTTGTATTTATAAAATGTTTTGTTTTGTATATAGTTAAATTCAATATATTGTAAATTAACAACTTTTATTCATAAAGTTTGTGTAGTTTGTTCAATGTTCAAAATCGCATCAACAATTTTTTTAAAAACATATCAACATTAGGATAATGGAAAGTTAACGATTTAGGGGGTTTTGTCGTATTTTCACATTAGCTTTTTCCTATTTCTAGCCCCTGCTGGATGCTCTAACCCTAGCGGGGGGGGGGGGGGCAACTTCCTAACTCTGTGAGCAATCAATAACATTTACATAACCTAACCTAAAATAACCTATCAAAAAAAAGATGAAATCCGCTACTTTGTTTTCTTTCCATAATCCTAGTATTATTTCCAATATGGCTTCGAAACCGGTGGATAAGAACCGGTTCGGGTCTAACAATACTGCTTTTTTATCTTTTTAATATTTTAATATCCGCGGAAAGCTGTCTATAATACGATGCGATAGATAACTATTCCACGGATCATTGTACAAGCTACACAAATTTTGTAATAAAAAGTTGTAAATCTGTCTGCTCGATACTGCACAACAAAAACCAACACACACACGAGGAAAAGTAACAATGCCATTGATTTGTGTTTATTACAGGTTGTTTAGGAATATTCATCCCCCAATTGTTTATATTTATTACAGGTTGTTTAGGAATATTTCACCCCCCAATTGTTATGTATTTATTACAGGTTGTTTAAGAATATTCACCCCCCAATTGTTTATATTTATAACAGGTTGTTTAGAAAAATTTATACTTCCCTATTCCTTTATGGTAATTATCCTGCCTTTCTTCTAGAAGTAAAAGGCAATATATAAAAAAAAAATAACTTTAGTAATCATAGACGTGCAAGGGTGGTGGTAATGGTGGTGTTTATCCCCCTCAAACTTTAAAACCCATCCATCTACCCCACTCAAAAATTTAAAAAGAATACATTGGATTACCCCGCTCAAACCCAATAAAAAGCTTGGACGTTCCTTTTAGTAAGATCTTATTTAAAACTTACAATCTAATCATAAAAAACTATTTTGTATTTAGCTTTTTCGCTAAAAACAAATCAAAAATGTGAATCTTTTTTTATTATTAACAATTTTAGCATCGAAAATATGTTTATGATTATAATTAAAGTTAGTTAAAAAGTTAGAGTCAGTTTTTCTTGAGATGAAATATCCCTTCCCATTCGATTTTGGTCGATTAACTTTCGTCGGTGGCATGTCAACAGTAAGCACATGCACATTTATTACACAGGCACTATCACAGAGAAAATTATTCGCAGATATTTATGATTCCTTAGACAACAAGGTACAATATTTTAAGCGAATTCTCTCTATAATCAAGTCCTAAAAATGTAAGTATGTCCTCAAACAGAATCCTGTATATACCCAATTTTGCAACAACTTTATATATGTACATTTTTGTATACCTTTAGAATAATGTTCTACCTGTTCTGGCACTCTACAAAAATTATTGTTCGTTTGTCTCTCTTTCAGAATTTTAGAGCTTTGCTTTCATGGATGTTACCACCCCTGTTTGATATCATTCCAATATACCTCCGAAAATAGATGATAGTTATTAAAAAATGTAATTTAAAAATAATTTGTTTGAAACAAAAGAAAATTGCAACTAGAGACAACTTTTTGTCATGGGTTGGTTATTAATAATGGCTTTAGCACCAGGGAGGGGGGGGGGATATTGGGCTTTTTATTACACTAGTCCCCAAAGTTTTCTTATTCGTTGGATTAACAACTTTGGGGACTTTTATTGAAATTTGATTGGTTGGTTTATTAGGTTGAGTGGCCAAATGTATCAACCACTAAATGTGACCTATAGAAGGAAAATTTTGTGCATCATCATTGGGGATATTCATCAATTTAATCACCATTGTCTTATCCCTTTAGGTCCCTGTTAAGTACTTTGAAATAAGTGTACACTTTGATACAATTGCTTTTTTATCACTGGCGCGCTGTAGAGAAGAACTTTTTAATTAAACGAATAAAATTGTGGGAAGTCGAACCACCCCCCCCCCCTAACTTTCAATTGAAGTTAAAAGAAATATTAATACAAATTGGGATGGGTTAATTTTTTTCTAGGGGCGAATCTAGGACGTAGAAGCTACACCTGCAAAGGAAACCCATATCAGTTTAGATCCTTCGGTACAGACAGACACAGATCCTGTTACTTTTATATAAGGAGAAGAAAAACACATTTACCATTATTAGGAGAAACTAAAAATTGCTTATTGCAAAACAGATTTAATAATGTGCCAAAATGTGACATAAAGTAACACATAAAGGTGTAATTTCCATTATAACACACACGCTACTCTATCGACGCTACTCTATATTTCCTTTTGTCTGTCCGGCCGTCAGTTTGAAACGCTATGAGGGAAATGTGATTTTCTTAGCTAATATTGAGGATAGACAGCTAAAATTTTGTTGTAGATTCCCTGTATTAATGATCATAATCAAGTATATATTTTACTTTGTCCGTCAGTTATTTATGCATGAAAAGACATTAAAAATACTTTTCATTATTTTCTTTAAAGGTTTCATGATTTCTATGGATTATTGCATATTTATCAACTAAATATCTTCTCTATAATTCATTTTGTCCTTCCATGAATTTTTAGAGCTTTGCTACTTGGGGATGTTCTCATCCTATTTATAACACTAAATTTTAACACGGGGATGTATTTATTCAGAATAACTATTTGACCTTAAAATTTTCTCAAAAACTTATATAGAAGCTCTGTATTCGAAGGGTAGGGGAAACAGAAAAATAGCTTAAAACCATCCTGGGACCTATGTGAAGCTTACATAAAATGAAGAACATAATCGGTTGATTAGTTATTAAGACCAAAAAAATACTTTATTATAAAACAAGAATATTTTCTTAATGGTTTTATTATTTAAATAGGAAATAATTCCCAAGGTTGATCTAAGTAATTTTTCATGCTTTTCTTTCTTTATTTGCTTATTTTCATTTTTGTTTCATCTTTTTATATCATTTTCTAAGTTTAAAAATTTTATAAAGAATTAGAAATGTCATCATTTACAAATTATCACTATCAGTCAAGAAAATCTAAAAGGTTTAGTCCTCATGTCAAAGTTTTGACAGGGTTTTCAAAGAATGGGAAGACTTCGAAACCTATTAGTATCCGCTGGATTAGAACTGGTTTTTAGCCATATTTAAAAGCAGTGGCGTGCGAACCGAAGGGGGCATTTGGGGCAATCGCCCCCCCCTAGCGACCAAAACGCCCCCCCCTGCCCCCCCCTAGCCATCGCCCCCCCTGCCCCCCCCTAAATGTTGAAAAATGCCCCATTTTGCCCCCCCCTGGTCAATAAAAATGCCCCTTTTTGCCCCCTACCCTAAAAAAAGCAAAACTATCCCAGTTTCAAAAAAAAAGATCAAGAAATACTCCAAAAAAAAATTTTTGGCGCTTCGCGCCAACCAGACAGTTACTATTCATTTAACCTTACCAAATTTTTTAATTAGTGTAGAAATTAGGTTATAATCTTTTTCCACTGAACATAACAAACCAGGTAATAGGAAGTATTTTATTTTGTATAATATAAACTTTTTACCAAAGAAATTTTGTACATCCCCAATGATGATACACAAAATCACAAACCCTTATTTAGATTACAATTAGTGGATGAAATGTATGGAAACTCGACTTAATTAACCAACCAATCAAAATTCCATTAAAGTCCCCAAAGTTGTTGAGCCAACGAATAAGAAAATTTCATATGAAATATTGGGGACTAGTGTAATAAATAGCCCAAAAACCCCTCCCTCCCTGCATATTTGAAGAAAAAAATTTGCGCTTCGCGCCCTTCCAAATGGTTTCTGCTTTTTATCACATTGCATTGTATATTGTGTTTTTATTTCTTTAAAAACATGTGTAAACAACAAATATTTAATCAAAAAGTTATTTTATATAAAAAAAGAAACAGCGTTGATATTTATCTAAGCCTTGTCTAAATGAATAACTATATATGATGTCATATTATTTTCAGGATAAGTTTATCATTTTTTTTGTGTACATACCCTTACAAAAAGACATGTTTTTTTTATGGCAATTTTCATTAAAAACCATTAAAACTAACTACACTCTATATTCCTAACCTGATCAAATACGCCACTCTTGTTGTCTTTAATTGATTTTAGTTCAAAGGGGGAGTAAAAATTTTAGGTGCCCTTCACGCACCGCCCTTATAAATCTTTGGAAACACCACTTAATCAAAAATTAACAGAGTTTTAAAGTGCCATTTAAAGAGGGTAGGATATGTTGATATAACTTTTTAGCTTCTCTATAATTCACTATAGCTGTCAGTACGTAATGCTAAGGGGGAAATGTGATTTTTTCAACTGCAATTAAAGATAGAAGGCTAAAACTTAATGTTAACATTCCCATCATTATGGAGTATAATTAACTATTAAAAATTCATGGAGGTTGGACTGCTTTTCAGGACGTTTTTGGCTATTTTTGTATCTTTTAAATTTCAGGTATAGTCCCTTTTGTGACATTGCCTCTTAAGGTGCATTTCGTCGTATTTTCACAGTAGCTTTTCACCTATTTATAGCTCCTGCGGGGCCAATTGCCTAACCCTGCAGGGAAATCACCTGACCTAACTTAACCTAGAATAACCTTTTAAAAGCTACTATGAAAATATGACGAAATGCCCCTTAAGAGGCGTTGCCACAAAAGAGACTATACCCTATATTTCTAAGAGATTTTTATATCTGTAGATGAAAGGACAAGTAATTTTTTTGTGGATTATAATATTTAAAAAAATAAAATTTCTCGCTGATTCGAGCATCCAGTATGTAATTTACTTTGACTGTCATCACACAACATACAGGAAAAATGATTTGTGACTTTTTCTACCTAAAATATATATTTATTTCAACAGATGCTCTTTAAATTTACTTGTCTGTATTCTTATTCATGATTTTTTGTGCTTTGCTACTTAAAGATGTTGTCATCCTTGTTGTCATACAATAAATAAATATTTAAAATCAGTTTTACATATTATGTTAATTTTTGGTAAATTATTTCCAAAATGAGTGTTTTTATCTCCCCCCCCCCCAAAATTTTTTTAATGAGGTTATTCATCCTTCCTGTTAGGATTTTATAACATCCCCTTCCACCCATAAAAAATGTTTTGTGGTGGGGGGGGGGGAGGTTAAATTATCTTCTGTACTTTTTTTTCAAAGATGCTTTCTAGCTCCCTTCCCTTCGGTCATTGCAGGGTGGGGAGAAGGGATGGGGGAGAAGAGATGGGGGGGGGGGGGAAGATGTGGGATATAAATGGGAAAAAGGGATGGGGGAAGGGATGGGGAAGAAGGGATAAGAACTAGAAGGCCCATAATCAAATAATCCCACCCCTTAAAACGCCCTTATTTAAAATTAGTATATATAATCAAAATGCCCCCCCCTAAAGCAAAGTGCCCCCCCGGGGCACTTTGATTTAGGGGGGGGGCAAAATTTTACAAAATCTTCAAAATGCCCCCCCCTAGACAAAGGGCTTCGCACGCTTCTGTTTAAAAGTCATGTATAATGACAATTTTCTACCACTTATAAAATAAAATTGATAATATTAATAAGAGTTTTTTTTTTGTCTGGGCCTTTGATCACTCGGGGCTAATAAAATTAATCATATGATTTTAATATTTCTGTCCGAGGAAAGCTGTGTGTAATACGATGCTATTAATAACTATTAAATTTTAAAGTTTGTTGAGCCTTATATAAATGTTTGAAAATGGTAACTATAAAATTTTACGGCTAAATTGAGTGTGAAACGCGAAAATTATATAAATTTCATATAAGGTGTAATATATAACTGTAAAAATAACAGGGATGTGACAATGGCTGCAAAATTTATGTATATTCCCAATGATGATTCACAAATTTATCTCTTATTCAACAATTTTGGATTGAAACTATTGGACAATTAAAATAATGAACTAACCAATCAAAATTCAAAAAAAACTATCCACGGTTGTTTAGCCAACGAATGAGAAAACGTTTTTCATAAAACTTCGGGGACTTGTTTAATAAACAGCTCAATGTCGACTCCCTCCCTGGTAATAAGGAAGGCAATATCCATGAAAACGAAGCTTGAACACAAGATACTATTAAAGTTAGGAGATTGGAAATCTTTTCTTCCGGTCAATTTAATTCTTAATTACTAGGATCCTCCCTTATCGTAGAGGGCAAATTACCTTAAATAGCCTAAAACCTGCTTATCTTTTCTTTAAATTGTAGAATAATCTATATAGAAAATTGAATATAGGCTTAAAACTAAACATAAAATAGCCTAAAACCATCCTGGGACCTCTGTAAATCTTACCAAAGAAGGAAAACACAATTATTGAAATATTTATTGAAATAGTAAGTTACAGACTAAAAAAACCTGGGAATAATCCCTTTCGTGGCAACACCCCTTAAGGGGCGATTCGTCGTATTTTAAAAATGGCTTTTGATAAGTTATTTTAGGTTAGGTTTTATTTGGTTAGGTGATTGCCCCACAGGGTTAGGCAACTGGCCCAGCAGGGGTTAGAAATAGGAGAAAAGCTACTGTGAAAGAAAAACGAAGAAACACCCCTTAAGGAGCGTTGTCACGAAAGGGACTATACCCAAAAAACTTACTTCTTTGCATATATCCTTTTTTTTAAATGGAAAAAAATTATTTGAACTTTTCATTATAATTTAAGAAATAATGATACATTATTTTAAGTTATTATATTTTTTAATGATTTTGATCAAAATAATAAAAATGATTGTCCCGCGCGTAATTGATCTTTAACTTGCGCAATTTCTTGACCAGGATTCTTAAGGAATAAGACAATACACGTTGAATTGATATTCACTCTTAATTATGATAAACTAAATTATCCCCTTTGGTAGAATAAAATTTGCTGCTAATTTGTGCAATCAAGAAATAGACCAATGTTAATAACGTGTTTATAAAATTTTGGAGACCAGTATAATTTCCAGTCCAATGTCCCCTCCCTTCCTGATTTTGACTAAGTATGTTACAAAGGGACATTTTTACTACACCAAAAGACACCAAAACAGTAAATTTTATTTTCAGCAAAAACCTAAATTCTGAACTGTCAATAACATGCAGTTTATAAATAGATCTAGATATATACGTAGAAATTATGACAGGGGGAAAATTGTCGTCAATTTTGGTTGCTAACATGTAACTCATTTATAAGTCAGTTTGCTCAACTATTGGGAGTGTAGAAGATGGGGTAAATTGGATGAAAGGAGGGAATCGTTATTTTAGCCCGATAAGAGGTTCACTTTATAATAGTACATGATACTCTAATATAAAATCCAATTGAAAACATATATATTCTCTACAAGATCTAATTTGCTGATATTTGTGTTGACATTATGTCCACCACAAAGTATTTATTAACCTATTCTTATGATATTGAATACAAAAAAAAGGGATTATAAAATTTACGGTTATAGCATTTTTAAAAGACATGAATGAACACTTTTTACCAAATAAATGATTTTAAAGAAAATATTTGATGACATCCCATGATGATATAACTTTAATTATGGTCATTTATAAAATAAAATATGTCTTTTCAACTATTTTAGTAATTTCTCTAGAAAGATCATATTTTGTTTTGATTTTAGTGTGGTTTCTTCCCTAGATTCTAGGGTTTCACTCTAAGGAAATGTAAATTTGAATGTCCCACTAACAGTTAATGTTTCTTTTTTGCAACAATTATGTTAATTTATTTACATATCTGTCACTTGATTTTTATAATTTTAGGCTCAAATAAATGAGGACAAAAATCCCAGGATACGAAGTAATAATTTTTCACTCAAGATCTAGATTACCACTGAACCGATTAAGTTCTCCAATTTGGAAAGCTATATGTAGGTCCTTCTATCTTTAGATTTGAGTCTTGGGGTGGTATTATGCTATTTTATCCACCTTGAACATAGTATACTATACAGAGTCCCTAGGTGACAGGGTTGCCGTCACTAGTAAGTTTTTGAGCAGGAATAAGGTATAATCAGCAAGCGAAATAAACTTAAGATAATATTTGGTGGGCAAATGGAGAGGTCGTCAATTTTAGGATGTGTTGCCCCCCAACGACAGCTGTAAAACACGTACAGGTGTCTTTTTTTTCCGAATTAATTTTGTTTTTGGTGTAAGCTTTTTTTGAGGCACTGCTTAATAAACCTATTGATTTTTAGCAAACAGTTGATAATTTCGTAATTGTAAATACTAATAAAATACCTACCTTTGTGTAAAATTTCTAGTATCTTCAACAATAATTTTTGAAAATTAAAGTCAATAGGAATTTGAATTACACCTGTACAATTACATATCACTGGATTTATGTCACATTGCAATCACGGAAATATTTGTGTATATACACTTTTTGAAAAATCACTTAAAATAAAATTTTTATAAATCACTAAAAAATTCTTCAAAACCATAAAAAGTATTTTGCCCATAACTTTTCAGTCAGATAAATATTACTTTGATTAAAGGTTTTAATAATTACAGTCATTGGGATAATAATTTGATTATTTTGACTGGTTAAAAAGTTGTTGGCAAAATAGGGGGGGGGGGGAAGTTTTGACACATTTGCGTAAACAGTGGACCTGGAGGACTGCAGCTCCTGAACTTGGAGGCCTATCCAAAAAATCTTTAAACTTGGGAAAATTCATCATATAAGAATGATTTTATCCCTAATAACCTATCCTCTCAGTCCAAAGATAAAGCCTATACTCACTGTTTACGCAAATGTGTCAAAACTTCCCCCCCCCCCTTATTACTCTGATGAAATATACTCCAAGAAGATCATTTTTATATTCTTTTAATATTAATTTTTCTTATAACAAAATGTGCCAAAGCATTGTTATAATACTTGTGTGTGTGGTTAATATTTGTTGGTACAGTATCGAGCTGGATGTCAATGGTAGGATTGCGGAGGAGACCAACAACGGGGCCACCCGCAGGATGAAGCAGACAGCCTGTCACACATCTCTCACTGGATGGTTTGAGGTAAAGATTATATTCCAGTATAGCATCGAAACCGATCAATTAGAACCGAAATAGACATACTGAAAAATCATGTATAGCATCGTACTAAAGACAATTTTCCGCGAATATTTTTAAAAAAATAATTAAATCAATACCAGTTTTGTTAGCTTGAGCCTTTGGCCCCTGAAAGCGGAAAAAAACTTGTTTTAATCTAATAATTTTGCATTTAATATCCGTGGAATGCTGTCTATGATACGATGCGATAAAGAACTATTAATTAATTATCTTGAAATAAATTTACAATTTTTTTTACCAAAGGAAAGTTTTAACTTTGAAATTGTAAAAGACAGACAGGTTACCATCCTCCTACTTTGTATTATAATACAATACATATTAAATTTTCATAACTTTAATTTAATTTATAATTCAGGAGAACAAAATCGCCTGGGTGACGATTCTTGCCGTTATTGCTGCTTTACAGGTAAGAAAACCAAGCTTTAATCAAAATATTTTAGCTAACGAATAAGATATAGTGTTATATAACTTTGGGTGAAAGTATAATTTACAGTCAGTCCAATGTCACCTCTCCCTTAGGATATATCCACTTACAATTTCAGTTTAGAAATAATTTGCAACAAATAAATCCACGGAACTTATTTCAAAAAATCTTCCAAATAAGTTGTGAAAAATCTTTCAACTTTAGTTCAGTTTGTAATATAAATCTTTCAACATGGAGTCCAAATTTTACGAGCTTATTTTGCCACAAGAAAAGATACCTTACATCAAAACATCAGACGCTATCATTGGCGGAAAAGGTGGCAATTTTGATATCCAAGAATATGGCAGAAACTATGTTGTCATCCTGTTTCTGTCTGGCGCGTCCCACTCTATTTCTGAGCACACGTTGTCAAAATTTTCTGAAATGACTGCAGAGTTTGAAAATGTTGGCTGCAAGCTGTTGGCTATTACAAAAGCGTCTATTTTTACCGCTGAAATGTGGCTTCAGACAATGGAAGCAGCTGAAAATACTATGCCAATTGTTTGTGATCAGAAAGAGGAATTTATCAGGCCTTTTGGAGTTCTACACAACGACAACAGACTTGGTCATCCTGCCAATACAGTGGTCATCGTGGACAGAAAATGGAAGGTCAGGTACCTGAGCATTCTAGAGCCAACTGTGGAACATTCTCCCGCTGAAATCTTGGAGCTAGTTGGACAATTTCAGGCAACAGATGATGGTCATCACGTAGTAATGGCTGACAACAAGATTATTGAGAACACCATCCCTGCCATGAAGGAATATTTTAAGACTTACGTCCAGACCAATAGTTCTATGCTTCCATCACTGAAGAGACAGGATGAAATTCCTATTGAATCAGGAAGTACAATAGGGTCTAAGTCAGTTTACTCCAAAGGTTCTCGAGCAAGATCAGTAGCGGCAACGTCATCAAGAGTATCGCAAGCACCCTCCTCTACTATGAATGGTTCAACTGCGAGTGACTCTGCTAGTGACTCTATTACTATAACTAATGTTGTAACTCAAGCCCTTGCTAAACTTCCCATGTATCAATTATTTGCAAGAAAGGCAGCTTAGAGTTTAAATAAGTATCATCATAATTTCTGTATAACTTATTATAATAAATAAATTTTAAGTATATTGAATTTGTTTTATTCAGTTCATATATAAAGCTAGTTCGTTCACCTAGTAGGAGTGGGGTGGGGTAAAGAGGGTGGATGGGGGGGAATACTTTAGCCACCTGCGAGTTTTACTTTTTGCGAGTAAATGAAAATCTGGTGCAACATCCAATAATTTATCGCTTAGGTTATGTGCATCGGAATTGCTGTTTACATCCTACAACGAGTAAGAAAACTAAGAAATATGAGGTAAATATAATGATATTTATTATTAGTAGCGAAACTACTCTATGGTTTACTTTGTCTGCCAGTCCATAACGATATGTGGTTGAAATGTGATTTTCTCAATTGCTATTGAAAATAGATAGCTCAAATTTTCAATGAAGATTCCTATGACAAATTCGCATTTATCTACAATCTACATATACATTGTTTTGTCCTTTATTAAAAAGTGGTTCAAAAAAACCCTCAACAATCTACCGGACTTTTGTTATTTCACTTCCTAACCACCAAATCATGCCGTTCCCCTTGTATTTTCTCCTTTGTGTATTACTTTCAGCATAAATCATACTCGTTTTTGCTGCGCTTATAAAAACATATTTATCCTTGCTTTTTATTCCTATCAGGCGTTTCAGAATAGCTTCTAAACCGATTAATATCTACTTGATTAGAACTGGTTCTTATCCATACTGAAAAATCATGTATATTACCTACTGGTTTAAATCTTGTAATTTTTCATTTTAATATCCGCGGAAAGCTGTCTATAATACGATGCGATGAGTAAATATTATTTGCTGGATAATTTCTAATCTGCTGTTTTTTTAGATCCACCCGAACTGTGTCGAAAAGGAAGCTTTATGATTCCTCCTCTGATACCAGTGACTACAGACCAAGAATATAAAACCAACAGACCAAAATATATAATAGGGCTCGGCAACCAACACAACAATGTGTATAGACTAGGGCTCGGCAACCGCAAAATTTCTACCTTTTTTGCCGTTATAAAACACTACTGCTGGAATGGGTAGCCATTATTTTTTTGAAGGTTTTTAAAGTTCTAAAACAATAATTTAAAGTGGGTTGCCGAGCCCTGACATTATCGGTTAATAGTGTTTTTTATTTCAAAAAAAAAATACAATAATTGAAAGCATTTTTTCTTACTGTAATAATATTAAGAACCGAGAATACAAATAACCAAAACATCGAGTGCAGCAAAAAGTTGTTTTATAGTGTAAAACATATCATAAAGTTTAGTTCTTTTTTACTAAGTACCTACCTAATTAAAAAATGTTATAGGATATTTAAAATCAAAACTTAAATCTAAATACCTATAGAATTTCATGGGGTATTATTTTCAAGCCTATAATTTAAGAAAAATATTGGCCTTTTTAAAGTACATCTTATACAATTTACATTATTTGTTTTAAATGTATACTGAATAAAAGCAAAAAAAGTATTGAAATTTAAAGTAATTTTTTTATAAATGCCAATAAAAACAGTTAATCTCTAATATAAAAATGCTTTAACAGTTAGGCGGCTGAATTCAAAAGTTAAATAAAGTTTACTTAAATGATTAAAATACTCAAGAATAAAATAGTAGATTCAAAATAATAGAAGAAAATTGAATTCAACCTCCTGACTGTTTATTGTAAAAAAAAGATTAACAAATGTAAATAGAAATCCAATTTTAATATACCAGTCTTTTTTACCTAATCTTATTTTATGATTAAAATATCTTTTTTTTTAATATCTTGAAAACTCATAATTATTGATATTGTGTGTATTATATAAACTGTATATATATTAAATAATTTACAAATAAATGCTTAAAAATATTATTATTTCTTTCGTTTGAAATTCGCTTTTAATGATGTTATCATTCTTGTTTTTTATATGAATGACACTTTTAGAGTCACAAATCTATTTCAAATTTACCTTACATATAAAAATATTAAATCATTAGCAAAAATCTAATAAAGTCAAAGAATAATGGATTTTAAATTACACTAATAAATAAACTTATTACGATTTCTACTCATTGAGGGAAAATTGTATTTTTAAAAAAATCTGTTTTAAGGACGTCAAAGCTTTATTGAGGGGGTAAAATGAGGGGTTTCAAAGTTTAAGGAGGATAAACACCCCTTTGACGTCCATGTTTAATTTTATAGCCAAAATAGAATTAATATTTAAGAAGGTTTGTATATGATTATGCATTAAATGTAAAAGCAACAAGGCTAGTGAACAAATCTACTTTTACTAGTCCTAAGTAAGTACCTATACAAAATAGGTCTTAAAAAAATTTAAATAATTTTTACAATTCAGTAAAAAAACTGAGATCAAAAATGTATCACATTTTATAAGAAAACAAACAAAATAAATAATTTTTTTCTACAAACTAAAAGGATTTTTTATTTTAAATTGGAAGATTTTTTTGCATGCATAAAAAAAAACAACTTCATGTGAATTTTAAATAATTTCAACTTATTAAAAAGTGCCATAATAGGTATTAAAGTTGCAATTTTATATGAAACTAAACTTCGATTTTCAGCTTTACTAAAAAATCAAGTATAGCATCGTATTATAGACTATTTTCGAACGAAAATTAAAATAAAAATCATAAACTCAACACCGGTTTTGGTAACCCCGGCCTACGACCACTCGGTCATAACAATACTGGTTTTAAGCTTATGATTTTTATTTTAATATCAGCGGAAAGCTGTCTATAATATGATGCGATAAATAACTATGCTTAAAATTTTTTCATTAGGTATCTATTAATAAGTTTAAGAAAAGAAGAAAAAAAAACATTTTTTTAAATTATAAGCGTAAAGAAGAAGTAAAATATTTTAAAGGAAAATTATTTTAGGTATAAAGTTTATCTTCAAACAAATAAAAATCCTTGATGAAATACTATAAAAATATAAATTAGATAACGTCAAACAAGTCACAGACACCCTCGTTGTTATCCAGGTTGAAACAGTAATCCTTTTCTGAGGGGGGAGGGCTCAACCGTAACAAAGGACCCCACACTAAAAACAAAAATGATTAGATACAAATCTTAAAATGTTGTTGTTTTGACTACAGAATAATATTAGTGACTGCACCCCTAGCTCTAGTGGAGGGCGGGGAAGGTCAGGTCAGGAAAAAGGCCTAAAACCACAAGTAATTTATCAAGCTTTCTTGAAAAGTATACAAAATTATAGCCAGTATCTTTAGACATCTTTAGCTTCAGACAAGAAACAACCTTACTACCTTATAATATAGAATGTATAGGGATGAAATGTTATTACAAAAGGACATTTTTTTTCTTCTATAGTCTCCATGTTTTTATAGCCAGAGATCTTAAGGGACAAGCCAATAGACGACAATTTATTACTCATATGGCATATTTGTTTATGAATTTGAGAAGAAATGTAAAAGTGTAAAACTTACTCTCCGAGGTGATAAGATCATCCAGGCCAGGAACTTCCATGCCAAGCTGTGGCATTGGGATGTCTTCAATCCTCTTCTTGACATCATCAACACTCTCATTCATATCTTCCGCATGCTCACGCTTTCCAAGATTAACCTGATTGACAAAGGAGTATTTTCCAAGGTGTTTCATTGAGATAATTTTTTCTCATAAACATTGTTTTATTATGAGAATAATTGGCGGGGTTCACGGTAAAATGTTGCCAAACTCCAATGATACATATAAAGTGCCTAGCAAAAGAAAAAACGCGTAAAATATGTCTTTTAGCGCTGTGAGAAAAGTGTCTATTTTTGAGTATTGACTATTACAGATTTTTTGTAGGCACTCTTTTGTTGGTTACAATGGTGTGCCTACATAAAACATATAAATTATTTGTTTGGCCGATAGCAGCCTTTAACCGTTATTACTTCTAAAAATAATCGATTTCACCTCATTTTACCGTGAACTACGCCAGCTCCGAATAATTTTAACTAAAAAATACTTGAGAGACCACCAATGTTTTAGAGTTTCTTAGACAAAGAAGTAATGTAAAATACTAACTAGTATAACATACATATCTTTTTAATTTTTGTCTATAGGAATTTTCAATTAGTTATTTTAATCATTGAATCATAGGTAGGTAACTTTTATGGAATATACTCCTCCCTGTTGTATATTAGAATCAGATCTTTGTACCATCACAATTTGTTGTTGTTGTTGTTGACCTGCCGGACCGGAAACCTGGATGTTTCTCTGGCCAGCAGCATGATCAACAACTATCATCTGCTGTTGCTGGTTCGAGTCAAGACCAAGACGGTCGCTAGCAGGTATCAAAATATCCTGAAAATAGTTTAATTATAGGTACCAGGTTTTCGAAAAATATAAATTTAAATGACCTTTTAGTTGATCAGTATATAAAAGTAACATCATATGATCTGTGTCTGTTCCGAAGGATCTTGCTAACCGCTGAACCAATATGGTTCTCCTTTACAGTGTAGCTTCTCATAGGTCCTGGGAAAGTTTATTTGGGAGAGGGTACCAACAGCCTCCCAAGAGAAATCCCATCACAACATTTTTTTTAGGTAGGTACTTTTTCTTTTTAAAACTAAAATTAAAATTGAGCGAGGGGCGTTGGCTTTTCGACTTCCCCCTCCCACCGCAAGTGCCTCAAAATATTAGCTCTAAGTTTTGACCAACAATTTCAACATTAAGTTTCTTACAAATAACTACTTTTTCCCATTAGTTACATTATAATCAATTACGTAATAAAATCATGGAAACTTTAAGACGTAGAAAACGAACCTATTTAATGCAGCTACGCTGAGAAATGTAAACCAACCTTAATGTCTTTATGTGTATCAGTGAAAATATTATGAATAACAGGTAGCGAGGAATTATTAACACTTTGGCGACAATTTATCACATTTCTGGAAGTCAACTGATGTTGGTTACAGCTGTTCAACAATAAACTTGAGGTTGTTGTAACTGTGTTGTTGGGAAGGTTGATGTGTGTCACTTCTGGAGGCAAGGGGATTGTGCCAGCCTGTTGTTGAAGCTGTTGATGGTGGTTTATGGCCTCTGTAACTTCTGACGGTGGTGGCACCTAAAAATGGATTCATTATTATTGGACGTTACACAAGATAATCATGTACTCTAATAAAGTAAAACTAGTAGCTGTCTAAAATAAAGGTACCCCCATCCACCCCCCTTATCCCATTCTCTTCCCTTACTACTTGAGGAACGAACTGACTAATAAACGAGGTCCATGTTAGCAACCAAAATTGACAATTTTTTTCCTGTCATAATATCCACGTATATTCTATATCCATTCAGTTGCGTCAGTTTGTCGGTAATTAAAGTTTAAAGAAAATGAATTATTTGGCTTCTATATAGAAAGAATAAAACAATAATGAAACGTGAATGAATAGGTATGGGATTTTTATGGGAGAAATATGAATTTCTCACCTGCTGTTGTCATCCCTGTTTTTAACTAAATGGGGAAAAAGCTGTTGGGGACGGGAGATGGGTGTGTCTTCTCGAAAAATGCATTTATACCCGGGTAGGTAGGGGATATTGGGCTGTTTATTACATTAGTCGGGAGTCCCCAAGTTTTATAATAACGTTTTCGTATTCGTTGGCTTATCAACTCTGGGGACTTTCATCTAATCTATGGAAGGGTTTAGTTTTAGTATTATCATTTGGATGTACCATCAAATTTTCTGCCATTGTCTCATCCCTTTAGATCCCCGACTTCTACCAACTGACCTGGACCACAACAGGGTCAGAATCTGCCTCTTTGTTCACAAGCAAAACAAAAATTTCTCCATTCTCAGATTTCAAATGAATTTGATATTTTGTACTTCCATTGATCTGAGCCTCAGGTAGCGGAACCTCCAGCTGGGTCCCGTTTGGCGCCTGGATAATAATAAAAATACATCAAATACTTGTCTTTTTAAAATTCCAAAGTCCAACTTATAAAATGAAGAAATAAAAAACCTTTTTTTTTGTAATTCGGTAGGTAGGTATTATTAGAAAACGTAAGTTGGGAGAATTTAACAATTATGCATATTTTATTTGAAGGATGCATTCGACATTTCCGACAAACAAAAAAAATAATTCTTTAGTCTCAAACATGATTATTTTTTATTGATATTTGAATTTGAGGCAATATTGTTGAAATATCCCTCTCTGATTTGGTTTAATTAAAGATTTTTTTATTAAGAAAGTTACTTTAGTCGGGACTGAGACTGGGTAGGTAAGTACACATTTTAATTAAAATCTATTAAATGCAATTAAAATCATTCAAACGATCATATAAGTACAATGAATACTCTAAAATCAGCAAATTCTTAGGTATTTTTATTAGTTTATGTAAGACTTATTGAAAATATGATAACAATATTTCCTCGGGACAACAAGACTAGTTAAATCTTTGATTTTTTATATTAAAATCCGCGGAAAGCTGTCTGTAAAAAAGATGCGATAAATAACTATTCCTTTAAGTTTTAAGAAACTAACCTGAATGGCTAATAAAGTTTGTCCATCAAAACATTTGCAAATATCTTGGTTTGTAACATAGGATAAATGATAATTGGATGTGTCATCTAATATATTCTTTATACTCTGCTGGGCCCACTGAAACAATAAAAATAATCAGTGAAGATATAAAATAGATTGTTTGTTTAAATATTTCTTATTAGAACCAAAAAATTAAACAATCGCCACTCATTGCCGAAAAAAAATTACTGATTAGATTCGTGTATTCTAAGGGCCGGGGTAGTTGTCTATTAATTAAAATTGATAGAAAGCCAATCCTTAGAAACCACGAATTTAGGTCTTACACAACAATGTGTGTAAGCGTATTGAATAAGTTTAGCTTACTTAAGCTCCTGTGGACTCCCCTCACTTATACTAAGAAGCAGGGTGCCGGAGCCGTATAATTTTGATGCGGCTCCGGCTCCGCGGAGCCGTATTTGGAAATACGGCTCCCGGCTCCGGCTCCGGCTCCAGCTCCAGCTCCAGCTCCAGCTCCGGCTCCGGCTCCGGCTCCTACCTTAAAATTAATATATCAATTTTTTTTCATTATTGAATTTGATAAAATAAAATAAATAATATAAAATATTTTGCTTTTATTTGATTAAAGCTATATAAAAGTAGAAGGATGTGTGTCTATTTGTTAAGTAACAATAGTTTTTCAGTTTATTATATGGAAATAGACCGTTGCCAAATTATAATATTACTTTAAAAAATCATTTTTAGCTAGTCCGGAGCCGGAGCCGTTTTTAACGAAAAATACGGCTCCGGATCCGGCTCCGGCTCCACCAAAAATGTTGCTGCTCCCGGCTCCGGCTCCAGAACACTGCTAAGAAGTCACGAGTAAGTCTTAGAACCTGAAGGTTCACAATTTTATCTTAAAGTTGAAGATACTTTTATATTCAACTATGACTCACCAATTTTTGTTGATCCAGCATTCGTTCATGTTTTTCTAATAAATCAACTTCATACTCAAGAACTTTCAGTTTATCTGCTGCTTCCTAAAATCAGAAAATTAATATATTGTTGAGAAGGTGTTACTTTCTTCAATTTCTTTCTAAATAAAATCTATTTATATTTTTAAGCAAAACACCTAATTGATTTAATGAATTACATGTTTTCCAATAAATAAACTTTATTAACTTAAGTAATCAAACGTCTAATTCAACTAAACCACCAGAAAAATATTCAAATTTTCAAGATGACAAACAGTATAAAATAAATGAATATTTATTAAACTACATTACCAAATGCAATATTAAGCAACTTTAGTAGTTTATTTCATCCTTCAATTTCAAGGACTGGCGGACGTACATTTCTTAATTATAGAACAGTTGCGCTATCAGAAAACAAACCTGTGAGTCCTCCCCCTCGACTGCTCCTTTCCAAACAATACAATTTTTATTTCTTTTTTCTATCAGTCCAATCCCCTCCAAAACATTTGTTATGTCGTAAATTCTTCTTTTCTGTCGCACATTGAGGGCGTCGGCTGCAACTTTTAGGTCGAGTATTCCACCTTCGGATTCTTTGAGCAGGGAAACAAATTTTATGGTTAAAACTCCAAGTGATTTTTCAAACCTAAAATGAAAATAAAGATTAATACCAATTCATTTAGAAAATTATAATTTTAGTAAATCACTTTTCATTGATAAATAGACGTACAAATTCCATAAAACGACTAAAATAAAATTTTATGTATGTAATGAATAAGCTGCGCGCAGTTGTATGTCAATTACGCGACAGTAGGAAAAACGAACAACAGCGTTGTGGAGCCGGAGCCGGCATATTTTGCTGGAGCCGTTATTCTCCTTAAAAACGGCTCCGGCTCCGGGTAAGCTAAAGTATAAAGAGATTTTTTAAATTATAATTTGGTAACTCTGTTGTGTCGTATGCAAAGGACCCTTTTAAGTTTTTAAAGTCCATTTTTATCAAAAATTGAACTTATAAAACCTTCAAAAGTCAAAACTAGACTTGGCAAAAAAATATGATGAGTTTTTCTTGATTTTAGGTCGGAGTTGAAGCCGCTATCTTCACATGCACCAAAATCAAACGGCTCCGTCACGCTGACGAACAGACAAACTTTTACGGACGTTTAAAGTTAGACGCTCTAACCTACAATACTAAATTATCTGACCAAAACAAAAATTAATTCTTACCTTGTGGGGTTAAAGTCATTATTGTCATTAAAGGACATATTCAATTGTACTTTGATTGCCGTTTTGTAGATATTAAACGATCTATTTAATACTTTTGATTACATTTCTGAAAAAATACAGACGTAAAGCATACACCTATGTGAGGAAATAATGTGGTTTATAGAAGGGAAGAGTTGTTAATTTTCAAGATTGGATATTTGATAGAAAATACTTCTAATACGTACCTCTTGCAAGAAGTTAAAATTATTAAACCGTCTTTGTAATTATATAAAACTTACAATTTAATGTATTTTTTCTTAATACGTACTACTTGTTGATATAAGTATATCTGAGATAGGCGTTTTTTTAGATGACCCTAGGTATTACATAGTAATGTTTAGTTTGATTTTCCGTAATGATCTCGCAGATTGGGTTTGTCATTATACAAAGGAAAACTAGCTTCAATATATAGGGCCCAGCAAGGTTTCAGGCTGTTTTATTTTGAAACACCAACAAGTACTTTTTACTGATACAAGCTTTGAGGTAAATATTGACTGAAATTAAGGGGGTGAGACACTTCCCCCCGCCCCTTCACCACTTTATGGGCTTAATGTTAGTTTTTCTTGAAATTTGCTGTAAGTTTTTTCCGATTTACACAGTAATTAAAATAGAAAAGTTACAGTACATAGGCAAATTATAAATTCATATATACAATATTCATAAATCCTTAAAATTAATACTTTTTGATCATTTTATTAGTTAAAATAGCTAAAAATTAAAATTATTAAAATTCTAGCTCGCTAACTGGCTCCATATTTTGAAAAAGTGTACACAAGAGTTGTTTACTAAATCATATGGACCAATAAATGTCGTCTTTGTTATTAAAATTTTTTTAATAAGGGAAGAATAATAAAACAGAGGGATCTTTAGGGATATGACAATGTCCGCAAATCCCTAATAATACTACTCAAGATTACCCTTCTGTAGATTTCAACTAGAGGTTGAAACGATTGGACACCAATCAAAAAAAAATTGTCCCTAAATTGTTGTTACTAAAAAAATGCTACAAAATTTCTTTAAATCATATTTTGACATTCCTAATAGCCTTTATGGTTTTCGCCTTATTGCTCTTTTGATCCTTGTTATATTAGATTTTCTTATATTTTTATTCAATAAAAAATTTATAGACTTTTGATTTAAAAGGTTGCGTGATTAAATATTTCAGCTCTTGCAACTATTTTTGAAAACTGCATTTGTTTTATAAAATTGCTAATTTTACTTTCATTATCAAATAGGGCGTGTGGCCTAATGGATAAGGCACCAGACTTCGGATCTGGGGATTGCAGGTTCGAGTCCTGTCACGCTCGAAATTTTTATTTATCAGTTAAATTCAATTAGCTGTTTTCGCATATTTATTGATTCAAAACAAATTAAAAATGTCTTATTTTTGTTTTATTTATTCATTTTACATTTTAAGAGGGGAATATTTAAATATAGGACATATTTGCCTTAACATGTGCATTATTAAGCCTAAATGGACTTGAAATATGCAATTTTAAACATTTTTTTGCTCCAGATTTTTCTAGACTTGGTAACAACACATAAATTCAAAATTGTTATGATTGGTCGATACGAGAAACTAAAACGAATTTTTTCATTCCAAGGAAAAAAGCAAGCGAATTTTTTCGATATTTTGTTTTGTTTTCAAACTCTTAAAACATCGTTTTTTCGTTTTAATTACTTTTTATTCTCTATGAAAATAAAAAGCTAGCTTTGAATATGAAAAAAGAAAAACATCCATTTATTTTCTATTTACATTCTCTGAGGTCACCCCCATCTCCCTTCTAGAACAACTTCCTTATCCTTCTCTCCCCCTCCATTCAGTCAAGTCAGGGCAGAATCAGCTGATTATAGCCGCACCATACACATGCACACACACACACACACACACACAGACAATGGATATAACATTAAGTGAATATATTGACACAGGAAAATTTGTCGTCAATTTAGCTTGCTTATATGGTTTTCATTTATTAGTCATTTATTTCATCCAGTAGTTGTGCAGGGGATGTGTTATAGTTATCTTAGCCAGCTGTGATCACCACTTTATTAGAGTAAATGAAAATCTGGTGCAACATCCAAGTAATAGTATATCCATTACACACACCACTTGTAATACACAACACGCAAATATTTCCATCCAATTCCAGAGACTTTCAAAACATGATGGCCGCAACAACTACTACCAATCATAAAAACCATAAAAACGGTTTTAATTTGACCCGAGCCGAGGTTGACAGGCTCGAGTCCGCCCTCAAGGATGAAACTTTTGTCAAGCTGTTGGCGGACTACGCCCGCGAGCTGGCGGACCCCGCTAAAAAGGCGGTCTACGAGGCGGAGATTGCCCAGCTAGAGGCGGAACGTGGCTATGATGTCTCCTTTATCCATCCTAAGCCGGGATATGTCATTAAGGTAAAAATTATTTAAATTTGATAAAAAAAAATTCTTAATCGTCATATTCTTATCAATTTATAAATATACGTTTTTTTCTTCAAATTAAGGTATTAGAAGTGCGTTTACACCTGTAACGCACCTTAACAGCTCGCGCGCGCACGTGATTAATATAAATAAAAGATAAATTCCATGATAAATATATAAATTAATTACTAAATATGCTATCTACACCATTGTCAGTAATTTATTTCAAAGGTAATTGTATAGAATTTTAACTTTGCACTGTAATATTGTTATCAACATTGTTAAATGGTACAATTTGCTTTTGGATGGCCTTAAAGTTTGAAGTTAGTGTACTGTAAAATAGAACCTGGAACGGTGAGAGATCCCTTTGTACAGACAGACACGCACAATGACATTCTGTTGTCACCCATTGAAATGTTTATTTTTAAATGACTTGTCATTTTAAGAGGCAAATTACAGTAAGGATTTTGTCGACAAAATTTGTTAAAAGACTTTTAATATGGAAAAATCCCATGAAACTCAGTTTTTGTTCACTTTAAACATTCTTTTCAATTATGTAACATTTTCCTATAAATACCTATAAGTATTAAGGGCTTAATTTGAATGAACATCAAAATTTTGTTACAGACATCAAAGGCTTCGATTATAAAATGACGCGCTAAATGCACAAAAAAAAACTGTTTTACTGGAGTTTTATGTCCATCCTGTTTTCTTTATCAATAATAAAGGAGGTCATGATACATATATTTATGTAAAAGCACCCAATATTAGCATTGTATTAAATAAAATGAATATTTTTTTCAGGTTGAAGAGAAGGAAACTAAGCAGAAGATTTTCATTAATATTTGTAGTGAGGTCCAGATAGGGACCCCCACAAGTGTGTCCACCAGCCAAGGGGGTCAGTCTGGACTCAAATGGTCCATTCCTTATTCTTTATCCAAGCCCAGGTATAGTTATATCCTATTTTGCCATTGAATCAAATTTCCTTGCTTAAACTTGTATAAAAAAAAACTGTTTTAGGAATGTGAATGTTCTGCATTAATATTGTAGGTACCTTCAGATTTTTTCTTTTGTCACTTTTTATCTTCTATGAAAAAATTCCTTTATCTTAATGAATGTAGATTTGTAGAATATACGTGGATATTATGACAGGGGGAAAAGGGTTGTCAGTTTGTTCATCCAGTAAGAAGGGTGGGAAGATAGTTTTACTTTGTTAAGAGAACACGAAAATCTGATGCAAGATTCAAGTAATAATATATCAATTTATTTTTTAGGGAGGATGTGGACAACAAAGGCTCTGGCTGTGTCGTATACGACGCCATTTTCCATCCTGACACTCTGTACCTGGCCTCTAGAGACACCAGGATCAAAACTCTGGTCCACAACACGGCATTTGATGCGCTCAAGTCAACCTTCAAGGTCCAAGTGGACGCTAGTCAGATTAAATATCCAAAACTAAAATTCAAAGGAGTCTTTCACCCGACTGTTATTCGCAAACCAAAAAATATTTCCCCTGAAGTTTCTATAGGCGGGTCAGGTGACCAGGCAGAGAGTACAATTGAATTTTTGGAAAAGGCTGTTCATATTACCCCATCTTATTCTATCAAGTACAGAAGTCCGACAGATATTCAGGTATAATTTTTTTTATTCTTTAAAGTTTATAATATCTATGCAAACAAATTATTTTTGACATAAAAATAACTACAATCAGGGTCATTAATTGGTTAAAATGTTTGCATTTTAAGAATTAGTTTTATTTGCAAAATCACTGCAAAGGATTGTATTTGTTTTGTTTTGCCGTGGAGAAAAAGGTTAAATCTATTAAACATGGCAGGTGTCCTAAGTTATCATAATTTTAACATAAAAAATCATGTTTTTAATTTCTAAGCACCCTGTTTTATGAGATCTCTAAACAGATAGATTCCTCCTCCCTTTGTTATATAATATCATCTAATAAACATAGTATTTCAACATAATATTAATATTGCAGGATTTCCTACTGCAATCTACGGACGTTCTGTCCTCCCGTCCCAAGGAGATGATTGTCGAAATTCAGCTCCCAAAATTGGACTCTGCTGCCAATCTTGATTTGGATGTTCAGGTGATTATTAAAGTACTAGGTATCAGGATGGGTCAGGAAACATTGGGCTATTTATTTAACTAGTCCCCAAAGTTTGATTATAACGTTTTCTTATTTGTTGGCTTAATAACTTTGGACTCTATTATTGAATTTTAATTGGTTGGTTTAAGTTGAGTGTCTAAATGTTTTAACCACTAATTGTAATCTACAGAAGGGTTTATTTTGTTTATCATCATTGGGGATAAATATTTTTTTACCAGCCATTGTCATACTCATATCACTCTATCTCTGACTAGGTATTTTCTGATTCTTACAAGTTTTAGATTCCTGTTATTGCTACAATACTAAAACATTATCATACATTTGATCAAATTTATTAGAACAAGTTGAACTTGAATATTTTGGAGAAATATCATTTTTGTACCTAGGAATTCCAGGGATCTAAAGGGATAATAAATTGATGTACATGCCATTCTCCATTGATAATGAATAAAATTACCCTTTGTGTAGATTTGAATTGTTTGCTGAATAGTTTGGACTATTACTAGTTAGGAACCAGCCAACCAAAATTTGTTTAGATATAATGAATAAGTTAATGTCGTTATAAATCGTTGGGTACAAGTGTAATATACAGTTAAATATCCCTTCCTCCCTTAAGAATATTAAGCATGTTTTTACATGTGTCGTGTTATCTAATATTCTGTTTTGAAAATTCAGTATTGCATGCTTCCTTATCTTAAATGTAATGTATTTATAGAATTTGATTGATAAGAATTACTGGGTCATAACAAAAACAAGAATGACAACATCCATAAGTATATACGGATCCACGACAACGTAGGAGTCCCAAACGTAGGAGTGGAAAAACATCGGAGTGGACAACGCAGGAGTCCCAAACGTCGGAGTGGGACAAACGTCGGAGTGGACAAACGCAGGATTTTAAACGCAGGAGTCCCAAATTTTTTTTTTCAATTTTTTATTTTTTTTTTATTTTTTAGGTATTTAATTTTCAATTTGAAATTTTTTTCCATTTGAATTTTTTTTTCAATTTAGAATTTTTTTTCAATTTTGAATTTTTTTTATCCCCCCCTTTATCGGTCCCCTTATTTTTCTTAGTTAGGTTAGGTTAGGTTATAGGCCAGGGGGCCGAGCGCTGCGGCTAGGCAGGCTAGGGGGCCGAGCGCTGCGGCCATAACCATTATTTTGTAGACAGGGGTATAAAAAAATTTCAAAATTGTCATATTATTAAAATAGTGGACACTCCTGCGTTTTACTTAAGCAATGTCCACTCCGACGTTTCTCCCACTCCTATGTTTGTCCACTCCGATGTTTGGGACTCTTGCGTTTGGGACTCTTGTGTTTGTCCACTCCGACGTTTGGGACTCCTACGTTTGGGGTAGGACCGTATATACTATGTAGCGAATTAAAAATACCATAGATAGGAATACGGACAAGGAGATTAAAAGAGCATTTGTAAAATAGAAAATATGTTATTAAAGAAAACCTTTCTTGCGTATTTTTAAAATTTTATTTTAATAGATTTAGTTTGTATTTTGACTGACGGACCGACGGACAAAATAAATTACATATTGAATACTCGTCATTGGTACAGTGAATCTTCACACAAAAAAAATCAGCCTTATGTCTTGAATATCAGTCGAGAAAAACACATTTAGTCCTTAGCGTTACGTACTGACGGACAGACAGGTTAAGGGAATTATAGAGTAACTTCGCTACAGATAATTGACATGGCAGAAAATGCATTTAATAAAACGAATATTTCCACGAAATGGACCTAGTTAAAAGTTGCTAAATTCCTTTCATGGAACTAACCAAATCTTTTATACTTTTAATATATATTTTTATGTTTTCAGGAAAAAAATTTGTCTCTCATTCGTGATACTCCTCCCAAGCATAAACTAACAGTCGAGCTTCCCTACCCGGTGGACGAGAACAATGGCAACGCCAAGTTTGATAAGTCCAAAAAGTGTTTAATCGTAACACTGCCCGTAAAACCTGCCGCTCCCCTCATGAAAACCGAGCGGCTGAGTTCTAATGATAGCGGCATTGATATGGAGGAAATATCCGCCAGTAAAAATGGCGATGCTGCCGCCGCTACTGATGTTCATAAACATGTTGTTAATGGTGATAAAGTTGAAGGTTACAGGACAGGAGAAAAGATGGATAACAAATCTGTCAGCAAATGTGATAATAGTAACAAAAAGAAAAGATCTAAAGCGGGTAAGAAAGGCAAAAAAGAGAGAAAGGAGAGCGAAAGTTGTAGCTCTCCTCCACTAACCAGTGAAAACATTGTAAAAAATGGTGAAGAAATACCCAATTCTAACGTCGTTGAGTCAAATGATCGCAATGACGAAGCTGTTGTTGAAAATGTGATACAATCCATTGAGAATGAAAATGGTGTTGTTACGGGTGATGTAAATGTTGAAAATGATTTAATCGAGTCTAAAAATGCTGATATCATAAATAGTGAAATAAGAACTAAGATTGGCTTCCTCGAGGAGGACATAAGCTACTCACTGCCTAACTTTACTCACACAGTATTTGATGATATCATGATTCTTACCCTTGAAGTGAAGAATGTTTCTGAAGAGTCTATTGAGTTTGTCTGTTTTGACAAGTGGAAGAGTTTACATGTTAAGTTTGTTAGCCTTGGGTCTGGCCACTTTCCTATTCATCATGCATTCTATTTAGATTTCTTGCAGGTGTGTATTTTAGTAACACAGCTACTTGGTTACTAGATATATTTATTCTTCTGTTTTAAAATGTATTTGAGAAATGTATTAGGTTTACTCTGTATTATCTTCTTATAACTAGGGTTCTTAAGGGATAAGACAAAGAACGATAGGTAAATAATCTTATATCTCCTTTTTGCTAATTATAAATTATTGTTTGAAAACCAACAATTTTTTTATAGTCTCCTCCCTCTCCGCTAAAAACTAATATTATTTTAAAGTTCTAGTTTGTTGTTTTCTTTGATGATTTTATAAATATAAAAACATCTTTAAATTGTTATTGGATGAAATTTTTTTTTTTAAATATCAAAATATCCAATTGGACAAATTCCTTTAAAATTAAAAGATATAACCTATCAATTTGTTTCTGTTAAGAATCCAAATTTGATATTAAACTTCTATAAATCATCTTCCACTTTAGATTGGCAGCTTTGTAGAGGAAGATATTAGAATAGAATGTTGGGATAATAATGTGGTTCTCCAGTTTCCCTGGGTCAAATCTATGGCCCAGTTCAGGTATAATCATAATTATCATTTATTCTGTCTGTACGCCAGGTATATATAATTCAAATCGTGAAGGATAAATCCGCCCATTTTTGAACTATCAGCAACTCTGATATCGTAATAATCTTGTAGCTTTTATTTATCGGGAATCTAAATACTCTTCGGAAGAATCAGCTTAAAATATCTTGACAATTAGATTAGAATCCTAATAAAATAAGATTGTATGGTTTCCAACCTAGTTGAATTTCTGTCCCCTCTGCTTTCTGTATTTGCCCAATTTATATTCTGAAATACAGATTATTTCCTTATTTCAAAGTTCTTTCCTTGGAAAATATACACTTTGTCGCAAGCCCTTAGAGGCTCCTATGGGTACTTAAATGAGGCTTGGGGAGATTAACCGTCGACCTGCATATAATGGAAAAGTAAAACAAAATGAGAGGGTTTAATGTTATTAAGGGTAATTTCGCTTGCAATTAATGAGATCTTTCACAACAGACAGACATGCTTCTTTTGTAATATATAAAACGTACTTTTAGGGTTGGAGTGTCGAGTGGTGAATTGATGGATAAAGAGCATGCCATTCAGAAGTCGGCACCCATGGAACTTTCATTGAAGACGGACGAGGTAATATTTTTTGTGTGATTACTCTTTGTTTCTTGGGTTTATTTATATTATGCTTTTCATTTTAGGTGGCGCAGTAACTCTATATCTAAGACATGCCGTTGCAATTCGGTTCTTAATAAAACCACAATAAATCGAATTTTCATGTTGTATTAACAAAATGAACAATATGTTAATTGAGAATTACAGCCGGTGATAGTTTACATATTGATTTTTTACCTATAAAGGGGGGGGGGGTTAATGCAACCATCTCGTAATCAATGTACAGATGGCATTTAGAATTCGAATTTCGATCTGAAATTTTGCATGAGGAATCCTTGGTAGGTCTATTTTCCCTAAATCGAACAAAAAGTTGGAAAAGTAACGGCTGGCGGCTCAGCCGTATAGCCATTTTTACGCTATTTTGAAGGTAAATCCATCACGAAACATATCTTAACATAATACTCTTTCCCGCTCTAAAACGTTTTCAAACGGTTCTAGCTGGTAGTTGCTGGTACTAGAAATATAAAAAAATGATTTTTTTGTATCATTTCACTTGATTTAAAGCAAAAATATGTTTCAAAAGTTGATTCCTAAGTAATTTATGACAGATTTGCCCTAAAAATAGCCACAATAAAACGGCTAAACGGCTGAGCCGTTAGCCGTTACTTTTTCAACTTTTTGTTCGATTTAGGGAAAGGAAAATAGACCTACCAAGGATTACTCATGCAAAATTTCAGATATTTACTTAAGATATTTTTAATGGGTAATACTTAGATAGTAAGTATTACTTACAGCTTTGAAACCGATTAATATCTACTTGATTAGAACCGGTTCTGGGCCATACTGAAAAAACATTTATAGCATCGTATTACAGATAATTTTCATGAATATTTTAGGTGCATTATTTGCCAAGTGTACCACTTTTCTGCACTACCTCTCCGATTTTGTTAATACTCTATATTTTGGTCCGTTGGGTGATTCAAGGATGCTGGATGGCCAAAAAAAAGTTTCAGAGTCCCTGGATGTCTAGATATCTAGCTATCTATGAAGGTAGGTAACAAAAATTTAAAAAACACCCATTTTTTCACAATTTTAAAAATTAATTTTTTCATCAATCTTACATCCAACCTATACATTTTATACACCAAAATGATCGTTTATTCATGTAAAAAGCGCACATAATGATATTTTGGCCAAAACTTTAATTTTACAGGGTGTCCAACAAAAAGTGTATTTTGGATATCTAGCGTAATACCCAAAATACCTGTCCAAAAAAAATCATTTTTTTTGGCTTAAATCCTGTGTTTTATCTGTGGGCATATGTGGTATATAACGGTTCGGAGGACCCGGTACTATAAGGTTGTCAAATTTCACTTTGGGACACCCTGTAAATGTGATTTTTGTGTCTGTAGAGCTAAAACTTGGTCCAAATTGGCTATTTTTTTCAAATTACGCTAATATGTGTCTTAGTATGTTTGGCCATAGTGTTTTCTGACCAGATCAATATTTTCCTATTTTTTGGACACCCTGTATTTTCAAAAAAAGAGAAAATTTTTTTTTGATTTTTCAAAATTTTTTTTCTATTTTTAAGTTACTTAAAACTGTCATATAGATACAGATTTTGACTAATAACAATAATATTTGCCTATTTTACAAATTTTTACACTTTTGGAACACCCTGTGCATGTTTTTGAAAAATGATGGTTATTGCCCATTTTTGGGGGTAAGAAGTCGTTTTAGGGCCATATACTATTTCTTCATTTTTGTAGAACTTTCCAAGACACATCATTTGTTATTTATGCAAAAACCGCAAAAAACGAACCGTTTTGCCATTATTCACAGCCAAAGGCGGAATTTTTGACGTTTTTTGCCGTTCCCGAGGTTCTAATGGGCATTAGTAGTAAGAAGACGTTGATTTATCAAGATTACTCTGAAATACTTTTATTTAGGAAATTTAATTTACTAAATTTCATGTGAAGTAAAATTTTTTGTATATCCAACCGATTTTTGTCAAAAGGACTTTCAAATGCACACGATTTATGTTTCTTTTATTACTTATGTTATAGCAATTATTTATATTATATTCACTTTATTTTCTTGTTTTAACAATTGAAATCCATCTCGACCAAAAACGGTTAGCTGCACAAAAAATTTGACTTTATATGAAATTTAGAAAATTAAATTTCCTAAATAAAAGTATTTCAGAGTGATCTTGATAAATCAACGTCTTCTTACCAAAAATGCGTAATAAATCCTCGGGAACGGCAAAAAACGTCAAAAATTTCGCCTTTGGCGGTAAATAACGGCAAAACGGTTCGTTTTTTGCGGTTTTTGCATAAATAACAAATGATGTGCCTTGAAAAGTTCTACAAAAATGAAGAAATAGTATATGGCCCTAAAACGACTTCTTACCCCCAAAAATGGGCAATAACCATCATTTTTCAAAAACATGCACAGGGTGTTCCAAAAGTGTAAAAATTTGTAAAATAGGCAAATATTATTGTTATTAGTCAAAATCTGTATCTATATGACAGTTTTAAGTAACTTAAAAATAAAAAAAAAATTTTGAAAAAACAAAAAAAAATTTTCTCTTTTTTTGAAAATACAGGGTGTCCAAAAAATAGGAAAATATTGATCTGGTCAGAAAACACTATGGCCAAACATACTAAGACACATATTAGCGTAATTTGAAAAAAATAGCCAATTTGGACCAAGTTTTAGCTCTACAGACACAAAAATCACATTTACAGGGTGTCCCAAAGTGAAATTTGACAACCTTATAGTACCGGGTCCTCCGAACCGTTATATACCACATATGCCCACAGATAAAACACAGGATTTAAGCCAAAAAAAATGATTTTTTTTGGACAGGTATTTTGGGTATTACGCTAGATATCCAAAATACACTTTTTGTTGGACACCCTGTAAAATTAAAGTTTTGGCCAAAATATCATTGTGTGCGCTTTTTGCATGAATAAACGATCATTTTGGTGTATAAAATGTATAGGTTGAATGTAAGATTGATGAAAAAATTAATTTTTAAAATTGTGAAAAAATGGGTGTTTTTTAAATTTTTGTTACCTACCTTCATAGATAGCTAGATATCTAGACATCCAGGGACTCTGAAACTTTTTTTTGGCCATCCAGCATCCTTGAATCACCCAACGGACCAAAATATAGAGTATTAACAAAATCGGAGAGGTAGTGCAGAAAAGTGGTACACTTGGCAAATAATGCACCTTTAATAAAAATCATAAAATATAAACCAGTTTTGTTAGCCTGGCCTTAGGCCCCTCGGGGCTTAGAAAACTTGTTTTAATCGTAATTATCTTATTATTCTTTATTTGATATCCGCGGAAAGCACTCTATAATACGATGCGATAAATAACTAATATTTACCTAGGAAAACAAGTCACCCAAAGATAAGAAGTTTAAGTCCACAGATGAGAAACACCCCAAAAAGATGAATTCAGACTCGCCTGATAAAAAGGTAAACATATTTGTTAATGTAGCCAAGCTACCCCATAATTCTTGTTTATTAGTTGAACTCGGCGACTTGATTTTGATTTGAATTTACGTTTTACAATCTTATACAAAACCACAGACGCCAAAAATATTATTGGTGGGAAACACCAATTTTTAGCACCATAACTTTTTAAAAAAGATTGGGTTTATAATAACATCTTTCTTGATACATTATGTTTTTATGCTGTCACTTTTTTATTGTAACCAATACTTAGGAAACTGATGAAAGTAATAAAGATTTATTGATAGGGCCTAGATTTACAGTAAATGTGACGACATGGCGTTAATTTATTTATTTTTTCAGAAAGCCAACAAGGATGAAAAGAAAATTGAGAGCAAGGAAACAAAAACAAGCGAAACTGCCGAGAAGTCTGGCAGTGAACCACAAGATTTTACCAGCGTCCGTGACCGGCACAGCTCAGGGGAATCTATCGACAGTAGCATGTCGATGTCACCATACGATACCATCCTTCTGGAGCAACAGCATATCAAGCACTTGGAACAACTGCAGGCACACACAATTATACATTTATTTGCACAGATTAATTTGTTTTGTATACCTACTAAAACAAACAAAAAATTCGGTGAAGTTGGAAGTTATAAAGTTGCCGTTTTAAATCAGTTTTACTGCGTAAAATAGAAATACCTACATTTTGAATAACAAAGTATAATGGTTTATTTAATCCCAGGCAAAGACATTATATCTGGAGTATATACTTCAGTTTTTCACTGAGTGCCCCAAAAAGTGTAAAATCAATCCTAAAGGATATCTGTTATTGAAGTTGGGCGTAGTTTTTACATTATGATTTCTGAAGGACATATTTAAAGGTGAACTGTTTAATGATTAATTTTAAATTTCTAATATGCCGATAATATTAACTACCAATAAATTCTATAATTTTCTGTGACTGAAGGAAAAAGAGGAGTTGAAAGAAACCGGTTCGGATAGCGAAGAAGATGGAACCAGAAAACAAATGCAAAGGTAAAGGGGTAGTTTCACGAAATGCATTTGAACTTAATTTAGTGAACCGCATATTTTATCCTGGTTAAATGGTTAAACTTCATTTATATAGCATATATTTGAAATAAATTAAATTTTCTACCACGTAGTTTTTAAAAAATCAAGACTTGAAAATTGTCTTTTTGTGATATATGCAATTTAAATATATGCGGTTCACTAAATTAAGTTCAAATGCATTTCGTGAAACTACCCCTTTAGTTGCGCATCCTCTTTATTATATGTATAATTCTATTTGTCAGTTTTATTTAAACTTACAATATCATTTTTTGCCATATTTTAACAAGTTTTCCTCGTATTTCAAAGTAGGATGTGTGTGCGTCTGTTTAAATTTTGCGTATCTTCGCCATTTTTTTATGATTATTTTAGAACAAGAAAACATCTAATTACCTAAACCTCTACTAACATCAATACTTTAAGAAAAAGCAATTCTGGTTGAGCTTGGATACTTTTTTGTTCTTAGATATTTTTGCGAAAACACTCTTTTTTTCTGTTTTAGATCCGTATCAGTAGAGGAGGGTGTAAAAATGGCTGTGATGAAACCAAGAAGTATATTAAAAAGAACAAGTATGCCCTCTCTTGTTGGGTCCAGGTATGATTATTAAACCAAGAAGTATATTAAAAAAAACAAGTATGCCCTCTCTTGTTGGGTCCAGGTATGAATATTAAACCAAGAAATATATTATAAAAACAAGTATGACCTCTCTTGTTGGTTCCAGGTATGATTATTAGACCAACAAGTATGCCCTCTCTTGTTGGGTCCAGGTATGATTATTAAACCAACAAGTATGCCCTCTCTTGTTAGGTCCAGGTATGATTATTATACCAAAGAGTAGGTAATTTTTTTCATTTATGAAAACGTGCTTTCCCCCAAACCAAAAAAAACACGTTTTAGTTACTTTAAGTAGCATACAACAACTCCAGTGAGATTAAAATAATTTCTACAGTTAAAGATTTTGTTTTTATTGGATTAATGTATAAGAATAGAGGGAGAATGAGTTGTATTTAACTGCCCAAATGTCAAAAACCCTGTCCCGATTTTATTATAGGGTCTTTGAAATCAGCTAATAGCGCCAAAAGAACAAACACTACCAAGTCCCTACAATAGATCAGAAAGCAATTTAATAGCAGACGAAAAGGGTCCACGGGTAGTTTACTGGATCATATATCCATATAATACTTATACATTTATTTTTGCAGGTTTCGTTGTTATTCTGAGTCTAACATGTCAGAAGATATGGGTAGTGTTGGACAGCTGAGCGCTGGAATCAGCGAAACTACTATCTCAGGTATATATTATCTTAAAGGTGGTGTCCATCAAAGCGCCTATGGAGCACTGGAACCGCCTGCACTTATTTTTTCCTATGCCTTAACCATGCGATTGGCACTAAACTGCTCAGTGGTGGGCTACCCAGAAGTGATAAAAATATTTTCTCTTTATAAATATGTATACATTTTTATTCACAATTCACAAAAAAAGTATAGAAAATATTGCATAGAAAATGCAATATGTAATAGCAATAGATATATCATATAATAATAAGTATATCAAATAAGAACATGATTCATTATAATTGTTATATTGTATTAACAAGTAATAATCCATAGCTACCAACGTACATATAAAGAATCAAAACTAATATCGTTAACTAAAGAAATAAGAGTTATGAGAGGGGGAGGGGGGGATCTGGGGATAGTTAACTACCTTAGAAATAGGAATAGGTTTGTAAAGAAAATAATTTGAACAATTACTAAAATATATAATACATATGAGTAAAAAAAAATAAATTACAATATTTTGTGGAAATTTTATTCGTTAAAATTTTAGTTAATAATCATTGGGAATTTATATCAATTTATCGTCCATTGTCTTATCCCTTGAGATCTATGGAAAAATATTATCTTTTATAGAAGAGGGCGAAACAATCAAGAAAACTGTCAGATTTGCAGAGAAAACCCAACAGAAACTGTACAGAATAGGATCTAGTATTATGGACGCCAAGAGGAGGGCTATACGACGCAAGAAAACGGCTGAACGGAAGCGTAGATTGTCAGAAGGGGACACTGTTGAGGTTGTTGGTAACATCCCACAGGCGAATGGCAACAGCATAGCAGCAGCTAAGACATCAGCTGGACAACCAAAGGCGGCGAGTCTAGACTCGAACAATTGGGAACAGGTAATTTTGCTAACCTAATCTAACTATTTTAAACCATATAGAACCGAACTTAACCTAACCTAATATATAAGTGAGGATTAAGTTATCAAATGCTTTGTTGATGAAAATTGTCACTTATAAGACGACTTTTACAAAGCATTTGATCCAACTAAAAAAATATTTGTTATTTGTTAAGGAGGCCGGGGTCATTAAACTGTTCCATTATACTAGTCTCTTAAAGTTTTACGATTTCCGATTTGTATTAAATCCTTTTGGACTTTATTTTTAAATCTTTAGTTTTTGAAACCTCTAGTGTTTACCTAAACTTTATACCAGTAATTCTAATTTACAGAAAGGGTAGGTAATATATATCATAATTGGGAGTGTACATCAATTTATCGCCGTTTGGCTTACTGCAATTTACCTTACATTATTAGATTTCTTCCAACAAGATTATCTTTCTGTTTTAGAAATGTAACGCTTATGTTTTTGAAATTAATTAAATGTATGGGGGGGGGGGGCTTCTCGTTTGTTTCCTTACCTATTGCTTTAAGGTAGGTGAGGTTATATTTGGTACTGAGTTGCCCCGCAGGGTTACGGCCCTTCGAGTCCGCAGTGGTTAGGCATAGAAGAAAAGTGGGGTTGTGGGTTAAAAAGTGATTGATGGGCTGTTTGATGGGAAGCTCTATCTATTGTTACATAAACCAATTCCACAATTTCCCTCCCGTCTCATTTCCACTGTTGTTAAGTCACATTGACAAGCTCTAATCTGTAAATAGATGCACTGCACACCTAGTGTCAATCTTTTTAGTCCCACTCATGGTTTTGCTTATTTAGCCCTCATTCATAATTTTAGTTTTGAATTTACATCTTAACAAAACAAATTTGCTCTAATGATGTTGTTATATTGTTATTGCTGCACTTTATAATGGTTTATCTCTAATACAAAGTAGAACTCTGTCTGTCCGTCCGCCCGTCTGTCTGAAGCTTAATATTTAAGTAACCACTGAACCGATTAGGCTCTATTTTTCAGGGAATATACTTACTGGTCCTGTGATGGTTTTAAGCTATTCGCTTGAGGGATGGGACAACCCCAATCCCTCCCCCCCAAAAAAATTTAGTTGAACCAATGCAGTCCACACTACCTCTTGAGGCATAAAAAGCCCCTAGAGACAAGGGGCGAGCCCGCTAAGTTTCTTTAAAAATACTAATTCTTTATTGCTCTAGGAATCCCACGATGATTCCGGACTTTCCTCCTCTCTGGAAGAAACCACGATCATTGACGGAGAGGCAGGTAACCAAGCCAACAAGGATGACAACAACCAGAAGAGCAAGAAGCGGACCAAGAAAAGAACCAAAACATTCTCCATGAGCAATGACTTGATATTTGATCTCGATATTTAACTCTCAATAATATTTTACACTATTCTTATTATCACTATTATACACTTTATATATTTGTCACTAAAATTAAATACTTATTTATGAAGTAAAAATAATGAAATAATTTATTTATTAATTGGAGTTATACGGAGTACAATTTGTTACCCAATTTCAAAAAGAAAAAAATATTTTCTGTTATCCATTTATGTAGTTGTAAAAGCATCCACCCACTAGTTGTAGTTGTAGCACTGAATTTACCAAATTGCAGAACAGTCCATATTTAACTACTGTAAAAGTTGTACATTTCCAGATTAATGTAAATTATAATTGCTAATATTATGCAGGAATTTTCAAAATTCTAAACCTAAAATGTTTAAAAATCCCGTTGTGAAATTGTTCAATATTATCTACATACACATTCATCTTTGTTTATTTATGTTTTTATTTCTATTTTTTGAAATAATATGTTAAATGATTTAAGCTCGTTTTTTTTGTTTTCAATTATGATAGGGTTATTAATTTCAGGGATATATAGATTGGACAGTAGGCTAACAATCAAGGCTTTACCGTGTCTTTTCAAACCATCATCAATCTTAGTAGAGAAGCTACTCTATAATTCTTAATGTTTGCAATAAACAAAGAATGGGGGGGGGGAGGAAACGTGAATTTCTCGGCTTCTATTTAAGATACACAGCTGCAACTTTTTGTTAACATTCCCTTCCTTGAGCAGCATAATTAAATTAACTATAAAACATCCATGGCGGTCACACTACTGTTTAGCAGGGTTTTTACTCTTTATATTTTTCACACTTTTCTCTATATCTTTGGTGATTACATCCAATTTTCAAAAAATTTGTAGATGAGGATGTAATAATTTGACTTCCCTTTGTTCTAGGGAAAACATCCATAGTGGTCTGACTGCTTTTGAGCAGGTTTTTGGCTAATTTTATATATTTTTCATGTCTGGTATTTTTGGTATGATTTAAGGGTATCAAAATTAAATTTCCAGCCATTCCTATGGAGTTTTAAAAGGATAACAAGTGATATACTTTTTCAGTTGGTAGGTATGTCACTTGGTATATCAATATAAAAAAAAATTTAAACATGTGCTCTTTAAATTTCCATGTTTGTGTTCCATTGAATATTTTTATGCTTCACTACATATAAATGTTGTCCTTGTTTTATAATTGAGTCTCGTCTTTAAATGATGTACAGGTAACTAATACCCCAATATCCTAAAACTTAGCCAGAAGAAGAAAAGTTGCATCATTCCTAGAACCCATAGTTTGTGATTAATTTCAGATCCATTATTCTGGCGCTCTCAGGGACAAGGGAATGATATTCTGACAAACAACTCTAAAGGAAAATTTCCCCTTTTCCTCCCCACCCCTCTTCAGATACATGACAAAATATACCATAAAATACTAAGTAAAGTTTCGTGATTTTTTGTAGAATTGTTGGTTAGAATAGCTACCCCTGTAGCACTAAATCTCTTGGTTTTAGTAGGACTAGGGGCTCATAGCAGGCAGGGAGTAAGGGAGGAGACAATGGATCGAATATTCAAATTTTAAGAGTCTTAGACTTTGGGTACTGGCTTAAAGGGAATGTGCAAGAATTCAGCATTTTCTGACTGAATTTGGGTACTAGCACATCAATGCCCCATTAACTAGCTGAGTTAGTTTTGAATATTGCAGACAAAACAAATTGTCCTTAGATGACTGGTTTTAACAAATAGATTTCCCAAGAAAATGTCATTTCATGTATAGAAACTCTACTGTGATATTTATGTATTAAACAATCTAAGACCCCCTTAAATTTAGGTAGCAGTAAAAAAATATATGAGAAGGGTTGAAGGGTGATTTTTCTAGTGATTAATTACAGAATGTTTACTGCATTATGATGTACTTGTAATTTAATTTTCAAGTAAATGATTTTTTTCTTAGAACTAATTTTTTTCTCAATTATAATACCATGATCCCTTTACTTTGGTCAAATTTTTTGGATAAATCTGGTTTTCAATGCTTTTCAGTGAAAACTCTTAAATTGAATTAATTGCACATTGTCCCCTCCCTCACTCCCTGCATACTGCATAGCAGGAGCATTCTTCTCCTTTCTATAGTTAGATTATTTCCTTACATATTTAAACACTGAAGTCAACTCAACAGAATATGGGAAGATAAATAAAAATAGCCCAGCTGTTTGTATCATTGCTCCTGAATATTACAGTGGGGTACAATGTTAAAAAGAGGTAGTTATCTAGATAGAAAGATTTATGAGAATGTTCAGATATATAACCCAAAAGATAATGAGAGAGAAAAGATATTAATAAAGATACTACACACCACTAAGAATAAAACAAACTACATTTCATAATAATTTATTATTGTTAAATTTCAAAATCAAGCTAGAGAACAACAAATACATTTGTGATGCATAAGATTTTCACTTAAACATTAATTTAATTTTCATGCCAGGCGGATTTCACTGTAATTTGATGAAAAAAGTTTTTGTATTGACTGCATTTAGTTAAACACTAATGCTGGTTGGATCACTGTAGGGGCCAACTCTCTTGTGGGAGTCCATTGCACGAACACTGAAATGATATTTATTGCCAACAGAAAACTGTTTGAGAGTACAAGCCATGGGCAGGGGCAATGCTTTTACATCTCCAACTTTTTTCCACGAGGAGGCATCAGGGACACTGTTTGGAAGCTCCTAAATAAAAGTATAAAATTGATAATAAGTGAGCAATATCATACATTGGTACATAAGGGCATGGAAATAATAAATTACTCTAAGCTGCACAATGAACTTTATAAGGACATTACTAAAATATTAATATAATACATCAATTTTTATAAAATATTCTTGGAATTCACTAATGTTTTTCACTTTTGTTTCACTAAGGTATGGTATGTCACAAATTTCAGGATTTGAGTGAAAATTTTTGTAACAAAAATACTTTTCAAGTATTAGTGATAAGATGCATGTACAAGGAAAGTCACTGCACCCAACTGAGAAAAAAGGCGAGTTGTTACAACACCTAGGTTTTCATTTAATGTTTAGTTGAAATGTGTATAACCTGTTTAATCCCTGAAAATTTCAGCTGTCTATCTTAGATAGGAGCCAAGAAAAATCACGTTTTCCCCATAGCGTTACAAACGGACGGTCAGACAAAGTGAATTATAGAGTAGGTTCGCTGCTAAAAAATATATATGAGTTCATTGATAAAAAGTTTTCGCAAATATAGGTATTAAATAAAAACTACACAGATCAACATTACGACTTTGGGCGTCGTAGTTCTAAGGGGCGTCGTAGCTCTGTGGTAACGAACTGAGTTACGGTGTGGTGAGAGTTCGAGTTAAAGTCCCCATGTGGCAACTCGAATTTCTCAGCCGCAATTCATTCACACAACTTCCCCTTGGTTGTGTAAGAAGGGTGATAATTGGGTAGTTTGGATACTCAATAGTCAAGTACATAATATCAGTACAACTCTAACCCAAGCTTTTCTGTGGATATCGTCATTCATTACGGTGACTTAATTTGGGACACCTGTCATACTCGGCGAGGATGAGGTAATAAAGAGTAGGTCCCTTGAGACAGCGGGTCAAGTACTTGTACTTGAGCGTGGACCTTGAGCTGGCCCTGGTGCTAGCATACAAAAGTGTCTCGTCCTACTCCATGACTACTTAGGTCCAAACACTAAGAAACCATGGTTACACACACACTTTGGGCGAAACCACTAGTTTTAAAATAAAAGTAAGTATTAAGTATTGAGAGATTAATTTACTGGAACAATACCTATTTTCTGCCATAAAAAAATTTAAAGAAACAGGACAAGATTACATTCAAGATTAGGAAAAATGGACATAGGAATTTCATGTATTAAGTACAGTAAGCTGTGCGGTTGTTCCACAAGGTCTCGTAAACAGCTATACTAATCCCTCTACAATCTTCAGAAAAGTTTAGTTTTGGTCCAATACAGGTTTCTAGCTATATTGCTGGAGGGGGGGGGGGGGGGGGGTCGCACCAACTTCTTCCCCATTCCAAATATACAGGGACAATTTATAATTATCTAGAATGGTCTTTCTAACAGCCAAAGAAAATCAACACTTAAAAATACTCTTACCTTCTCTCCTGTCCTCAAAAGCCCCTAACGGCCTCGGGGGGCGTAACCGCTATGAATTATAGGTGATGATTATTACCTGATAAGCCCATATTTGATAAGAAATGACTGGTTCATGAAGGAATAGATTAAGCTGCATATTCCACTTGAGTACCACACCCTCTGCTCCCCTGCCAATGGTGAGTGATGGTTTGGGTGGCAGCTGTTTCAAGTTCCCATAGGCCAGGGTCTGTGGGGGTCGGGAGATGGGTAAAGGAGCGGGATGTCGTAGCTGAAATATTGGATAACATTAATAATTTTAGGATGACTGACAGACAGACGGACAAAAGTAATAACATACTGGATACTCTTTGGTGAAGGGAATCTTCACAAACAAAATCAGATGTCTAACTTAATAGCAGCTGAAAAAATCGAATTCCCCTACAGCAGTAGGGGCTGCCGGCTGGACGCGCAGACAAATTGAAATAGAGTAACTTCGCTACTAACAATGATCCTTTAAGAAGGAAGATCATTATTGTTCAGTAGGTGGGTTAAAAAATTACCACAGCTCTTTGTTGAGGTATCTGTCTCATAGTCTGCACAGGCCTAACAGTGAGACCAGGCCGCGTCACCTGCTGAGGGGAGGGAAGGGCCACAGGAGTGTCGTCATCACTGAGGTCCACAACCTCTGGGTTGTTGCTCGGGGCCTGTCTGGGTGAAGGCACAGTGGGGCGGGACTGTTGCGGCTGGGTTTGTATCCGTTGGGGTTGGCTGGTCACTAAGCCATTTGACAGAACAGCTAAAGGTAAAAGTATTATTTTTCTGTAAATCAAATGCCCTAACTCTCCATTAAAAGATTAAACATAGATACCAATTTTCTAATTTAAAAAATGAGCAACTGTAGGGGGTAAAGATTTTAGTCTGCCATAAAATATCTTACACTTCAGCCTGCCTTATTAATAGATTACCAAATAAATATCAAGTTTATTAGGTTTAAAAGTATTAATGAAAAATAATCATCCCTGAATTATTTGCAGGTCTTGCAGCACCATTCTGAGCCGCAGTCGTCCGATACACACCATTAATTTGCCTTCCTTGTGTATTTGTACGGATTGCCAAAGCATTGTTCGCTGCAACCGCCGCATTTATGTACTGCGGGCCGTTTGTAGCTGGCCGCGCCTGAGCAGCAGTGGCAGTGGGTGCAGCAGCCTGAATGGCAGACCTCTGTGCGGATTGTTGTGGCTGTTGACCTGCAACAGCTGAAGGTTGCAACCGCCTAGCTGCATGTGGCCCACCAGGTCCTGTCACCTTCTTTTTGGCACGTTTTTCTGGAGGCATCACCATTAAACCAACACTTCTTGTTATTTTTGTTGGTTTGACAAACTTGTCACCCATGGCTTCTTTTGTTTCACTCATGTATTTTCGTTGAACTGTTGACAAATCCTAGAATTAGAAATTCTCCTACAAAATTTAATACATAAGTAACGTTTTATTGACAAAAGGGGACTATGCACGAATAAGAGCACAAGTGATTTTAAGCATATTCTAGCAGTGATTATGAGTAGTTTTAGTTATTATACTAGGTTTTTGTAAATATAATTATATTGATGAGGAATAAAAATTTCCAACGCGGTTTTACATGTAAAACATTGAAATGTTAAGTGATATGGGCGAAATAGTATTAAATGTTTTTATGAGTTCATTGTGCAAAATAAAATAACTCGGCAAAATATCATTAAATGTTGTAAAATACAAAAGAACATTTATCAAACTTATTTCTTATTACAACTTACCACCCCTTTTGCAATACTTTGTGGTTAAAAGGTAGATTTGATTAAAAAGGACCATTAAAACTCCTTATATTTTGGTAACCACCATTGCTTTCATACTTATTGTCATAATTATTCTTGATTTGAAAGAAATCTTACCTTTAGATTTTTGCTTAATATTTCTGATTGCTCTTTCCAAGATTCTATTTTATATAACATTGTATATTATTTACTTTTGTTCAGAGATAAGTTCAATATTAAGATACTTTTAAATTATTATAAATCACTTTGTCAGTCAGTAACTCTATGTGGGAAATGTGATTTTCCTAGCTACTATTCCCTATAGAATGCTGATTTTTAGTTTGAAGATTATTAGGTCCTATGAGCATCCAGTATTTATTTGGCACGTTGTTCCGTCCGTCATGCTTCAAATTTATGATTTATCGAAAATGAGAAAAGTATCTTTATTTTTTGATATTTTTTGTGATGACTGAAAATCTGCTCTTATCACTGTCCGTTTGTCCATCTTTAATTTTTGTTCTTTGTTACCTTTTTCTCTCCTAAAATATCTATAACTGGGGGGGATCTGTTTCAAAGGGGACTATGCACGAACAAGAGCAAGTGATTTTAAGCACCTTCCAGAAGTGAATATGGGTATTTTTTGTTGTTGAATATACTAGGCGTGGCACAAAAGTATTCTTTTTTGACGAAAAATGTATATTTAGTAAAAGTGTTGTTGTGGTATTGTAAACAATCTGATTAATATACTTATGCAATTTACAGCATTTGATGATGTTTTGTCAAGTTATTTAATTTTGCACTTTGAACTCAACGAAACATTTGATGATTTTTCTTTTAAAAATGTTAAACATTTCAAAGCTTTTTCTATAGAAAATCATGGTGACACTGAAATTATTTAGTCAATATAACCATATTAAACATAAACATAGTATATACACCAAAAAGCACTAAGATTCACTGCTGGAAGGAGCTTAAAATCGTATACAGTCTCCTTTATGTTAGTGTGGTATCCGCCTAGGGTAAATGGCAGACACCAGAGTTCGAATAAAGACTACGGCAGTGTGAACAGACGTGGACACCTATACTATAGAGAAGCTACGCTTCTCTAGCAATCACTAAATAATAAACATAGTCTATTCAGTTGTTTCTTTATTGCTGGTCTAAGGATGACTAAACTTGTACAACATAATATAAATACATATGGATTAGGAATAAAGATAGTTAAAGATAAATCATACAGTAAAATATAGATAATTGCAATGGTTAGGTAGATGGCTATCCCTGTCTGGGGCAGGCAGGATAGCCCATGGAACAGCACAATAGGTAGATAAGCATAGAGGGGTTGAGTGGTAGGTCTGGGTACTAAAGAGGGAAGGTTTGATGATTACTTGTGACAACAACAGTCTGTGTGGGGGTGATTCTATCAGGTGAGGGAAGGCTTAGATCCTTTATCCTCAGGGTTGAGGTGGTGCTGATAACTTGGTGGTTGAAGGGGAAGGTTCCGGTGCTTAAGATGGGAGAGGGAGGGGTAACACCCCTCCCTCCATTTGCAGGACAACTGAGAGATGAAAACCAATACCGTTATCTGACATATTTTCAGGTGGCCTTACAATTGTATAATAACAGGATTTAGCTGGGTGCGTAGCATCACTATAATGTCTTGGTTTCTGCATGGTCCAGAGGTGCCGCATACCACAACTCTCCCCTCGGAAGGCTGGGAGGGGTTGTCTGCACCGCCAGACTTCCGACAGTGGTTGCGGCCTTCAGTTTGTTGTCCTTGTGGAATGGGTCCGCCAGGATACCAGCTGCTGAACGGTGGTGGACTCCAGCCCTCCCCAGGTCGAACGGAATCTGCTATATCTGCTGGAGTAGCTGGTCCTGTTGGATGTTCTGGCCGTTGGATGTGTACCTCTGAGGCCACCCTGGCAACCTCCAGGGGTGGCACAGCACATGAGGGGGCTTGGACCAACAGCCGCCTGGTATACACCTCTTCAGGTTTCTCCACTGGGCTGGTGGTCTCCATCGTGTTGGTCACCTTGCTGCTGGCAGGCTGGCTACTGGATGCCGGCGCAGCTTCTTCGCCCTCGGGGCTGGTCAGGTTCATTCGGCTTCCAGGGTCTCTGTCAACGCGGGCAGGTGGTGGTTGCCATACTGTAGGAGCGTTGCCTCCCTCAGGCTCATCCTGGACATTGGCAGGGTGGTGCCTGGCAGTCAGACCTGCGGGGTAGGAGAAGGTAACAGTCCATCCCTTATGCCGGAGGCTGTCTTGGATCTGCAAGGGTGGCTCTGCTCTAGTTGGCTGGGAGACAGGCCCATCCACGGCCACTGCTGCTGGTGGACTGGAGGCACAAGGCTCCGGATTTCCTCCCCTAGCCTGAAGGGGTCCAGGCACATCGTCTCCATCTTGGGTAGACATAATTGTTGGGGATCCTCTACTTCTATGGTTAGGCTCGGCACTTGGCGCGTCCAGTTGAGTTACTCCCCAGGCAGCGGTCAAAGCTTCTTCAGTTTGGCTGGTAATGGCTGATATCCTGGTTCCTGGGGCAGATGCAGGGGGCGCAGGCAAGTTTGGCCCAGCCCAAACTTCCTGGTACACCAGTGCAATACAATTACCCTGGCTTGGTTGAGGGAGGTAGACAGCTGGATGCAGTTGGGGGTGAGGGACAGCTGGACTCTCCCTGCTGGCTGGGGGCTCTGGCTGGCTGGGGGTGACGGGTGTCACCCCTTCCTCTGGGGCTGCGGGCTCATTCCGGGGTCCAGGTATCTCGGTGGCGGCGACGGTTGTCGCCCCAGGCACCAGCGTGGGGGCACTGGATAGCACCCCCCAGTCTTCACAGGGGTCCAGGTCTCTCGGTGGCGGCGACGGTTGTCGCCCCAGGCACCAGCGTGGGGCGCTGGATAGCACCCCCCAGTCTTCACAGGTGGCGGCGACGGTTGTCGCCCCAGACATCAGCTTGGTGGTGCAGGGAAGCACCTCTCGTTCCTTCCAGGTGGCGACGCCGGTTGGCGTCCCGTACATCGACTCAGACTCGCTGGCTAGCGCCTCTGGCCTCTCCCACTCGGCGGCCGCCAGGGCCTCCCCGTACACCGTCCCGGTGGCGCTGGGTAGCGCCCCTCGGCTCTTGCTGGGGGTGACAGGGGTTACGGACACCGGTCCCCTGTGGTTGAGGCTGAGGTCCAGGCCAACCCGGTTGGGTTCAGCCGCTTCCCCCAGCACGTTGATCCTGGCCACTATGGTCCCGATCTGAGACACAGACTCCTGGGTAGCCGCGGCCCCAGCGGCGGCAGCTGGTTGGGGTGACGGCTGGGCATCTCCCTCCAGGTGGACCTGGGTGTCAGACTGGTTGCATGCAGGTTGTTGGGCGGCCTGGTGTTTCTTCATTGCCTGGTCCCAACCGGTTCTACACTTGGCGGCTGTGTGGCCGTTGAAGCGGCAGCGCCCCTTCGTCCAGCTGGGTCCCATCAGGCCGGCTTCCCCAGGGTGTATCAACCTGCCAGGTCTCTCCTCCTCCAGTTGGGGCACCAGCTGACAAACAGGGTCTCCCCTACTAGGGGTCAGGCGGTGCTGGGCTGCGTGTGGTGGCTCCTTGGTTACATTCAGCCTCCTCCCCATACACACAGGTCCCTTCCATCCAACAGCGGCTCTCCTCTCCTGGGTGGCGAGGCCAGCCGCGGCCTTAGCTTCTGCAGGTGCTTCTCCACATGAGGGATCCTGCCTCTGGGTACGCCAGATAGTTGGTAGCAAAGGCCGTTGATGGTGCCAGTCGGAAAGGGGGCTATGATCTCTGGGGGGTACCTGTGGCCAGTGTGTGGGCAGGTACCCACAGTTGAACCAGCAAGGCCCAGAAGATGCCATACTGATGGTAGCCTGAACTGTATTCTGGACTGCCAGCAGGCTGTTGGTAGCCACCTGAGTTGGGCCAGAGTTGCCAGCTGGTATTGCGTCCCGGCCAGGCTCCGTCAGCTGCTGGTGGGGAGCCCCTGCGGTGGTTCTGGTTTTGGCAGGGGGTGGCCTTCTTGTTGACTTCCCTAGTTGGAGCTCTGCATCCTGGTGGGCCTCCATCTTCAGCAGCATGGGGGAACTTGGCTGGGACATGTGCAGTGGTTCAACAGAGTAGAGGCATCTGGTCTTGGAGTGTGGGGGAACAGCCTCACTGCTGCTGGTCAACCCTGCTCCCTCCGTGCTGGGTAAAGCCTTCCACTGCAGCAGGTCACCAGTTCCCATCCTTAGGCCGGTCCCCAGTCGTTCCATGCCTGGGGGCTCCCAGGGAGGCTTGGGTGGCGGCTCCCCCAGGTACGCGTCGGGCATCTGGGTGAAGAGCCTATTCCCCTGGGACAGCTCCCCATCCTCCAGCTTGGTGAGGCCAGCGCCAGGTAGGACCTTTCCACCCCAGAAACAGGTGGTACTGGCCCTAGGGCTGGGCCCCTTTGGAGTCTCAGTTCTGGTGGTAGTGTCCATCTTGGGGCTGGCCACTAAGTCTCTGAAGCTTGTCACCTTCTCATTAGGCTCAGTTGCATCGTTCAACACCCCCAGGAGGACACCTGCAGGTTCAGCAATCCCCAGTCCAGTATTGCTATTTCTCGTGCGTTGAGCACCAACTGAACAGGAGCTGTGCAGCGGACATTCAGTCACCCTTCCAGACAAGGGCATCTCAGGGACCAGGGGTCTGTGACCTGGCATGTGTTTGATGTTCACTGTACTCAACACAGTAGGCCAAAGTAATAACAGAAGCAGTATCTTGTATGAAGAAGCAGAGAGTGGTGGGGTACAGATGTTGGTGGTTCTGGTCCAAATGAAGACTTCTGTCCACCACAGTGCCAGCAGCAGGCCTAGGCACACAGTTAATGCCCAATCAGGAATGTCTTCTATTGCCGCACGTCGGGCCAGGGGCTGACAAGTTCTTATCTTGTAGATATAGGAGCAGAGTAGAGTAGCCGCGCCGCAAGGAGGTTCGAGCCGGCTCACCCCTAGTATAAATACTATAGCTGTGTAATTAGGGTGATAGTCCACGTAGCCGTAGGCTCGGTCCTCCTGGCTCAAGAGTTTCTGTGGCTGGCGCGTCCCCATGATAAGTAGCAGGGGGTTGGTCTGTTGGGGCCAGCGTCTTGTTTAACTGTTGAGCCTGAGTTGTTCTCCTTTCCAGTATAGCTCTTGATTTCTGTGATAACCAGCGGATCTTAGCTTAAAGGTAAAGGGAGTATGGTAGGTATCCACAGATGTCTCTAGGAGCGTATCCGCTAGTAAATATATGGATAGGTAGGCTATCTATATATATATATGGCTACACGCCCATATATATATATATACGTGTATAGGAATATCCCCAGAGCTAGCTAGCTTTCCTCCTTGCTCCAAAAAAATCATGCTTCCTCTGTATATAGTTCACAACTATGAGGGTCGATGGTCCAGGTACACACCACCACTGCCCAGTGTGGGGCATCAAGTCAGGCTATGTCCACAGGGTGGGCGTACTTTCGTTCAGTTACCATATCAGTTTCCAGTGTTGTTTGGTGAGGTTAGTATTCACTTACTTGCACCCATGATACAAAAAAAACAACACTATTTATCACTTGGGTGTTTATATATACATATATTTGTTTCACTAACCACTCAGCTTTGAAGTAGGGTTGGCAGGGCTAGGAAGATGTTGAGGGTCTGAGCGGGTTTAAGGAACTGGTTTAATTTTCCTTATCACACTGTAGATAGGGAGGGAGGAGCTTGCAAGTTTTTCTCCTAAAAAAATATCTCTGTTGTATGCTATAGAGTGGCCCCTCTCCTGTGTGTGTGTGTGTGTGCGTGAAATCTCCTTTCCGTGCAGCGCGCTTACGCACCGTCAATCCGCGCACACAGGTAAAACGCGCACTTATCCCTCAACTCGCTCTCTCGTTGGTCCGCTTTGTCCGTTGAATTTTATGATATTCCGCACTCCGTTGCGCTACCCGTAAATGGCGCTCTGTGATCCCGGTCACTAGCTCCACACCATGGGCGGACTTAGTCAAGTGTGGGTAGGAGGGGGGAAGCGCGTGAGGGGACGGGGTAAATCCGTCCGTTCCCCCTGTGAGGAAGGGGGGGGAATGCCGTGGGTTGAGGTAACTGTGTAATGAGGTAATGTTGCCCTCTCTCCTTAATCCTAGGTTTATTTTTATATCACCTTGATTGTATTCTCTTCAATGGAGAGTGAGCCCCTCCCTTTCCTCTGAAATAAGGGGTGTATTGTTGTTGTGCTGTAGGCTTGAGGTAATTAGATTGTGTATCAGGGCATTTGTTATATTACATCTAGCTTCTATTTTTGTCCTTATCACAATTACATAACAGATTTGTTTACCAACCCTGTTCTATTTTTAGTTGTTATCACAATACACAGTAAATCCAAGCCTGTTCTATTTTTAGTTTTATCACAACACAACAAATTGTTTGCCAATCTTTGCTCATAAATCTATTGTTTAACCATCACACCAGGGTGGTAATCCCTGCAATGTGATATAATATCTGTTTTTCTAGATGGGTGGCTGCGTTGTAGCCTCTCAGGATACTTGGAGTTGACGTAGTTTTCTCTGCTTTGGTGCACTACACTCGTATGTTGGCTCGCAGCTCGCAGCTATGTGGCGTGTTTCAGCCTATCGGCGGCAGGGAATGTCCCGTCCTGCTAGCGCCGCTTGCAGCTATGTGGCGTGTTTCAGCCTATCGGCGGCAGGGAATGTCCCGTCCTGCTAGCGCCGCTTATCCAAATCCGGCTGATGGCGGCAGGGAATGTCCCGTCCTGCTAGCGCCGCTGGTTCGGATCCTGCTATCTCTTGCAGTAAATGTTGGCCTATTTTCAGCCGTTTGCACTTATTTGGCTTGTTTCAGCCAGTCCGCAGGCCTGTTTCAGCCCTTTGAGCGCTCAATTCTCCGTTAGACGTCGGCGCTTCTCGCGGTTCTCCGTCAAGTTTCGCTGTTTCACTTCCACAACTGCCGGATGCAGAGTTAGACCTTGCTATCCAGGGTGGGTAATTCAGGTTGCTTGTGTCAGTTTTGCCAGTTTCGCTTCCACAACTGCCGGATACAGAGTTAGACCTTGCTATCCAGGGTGGGTAATTCAGGTTGCTTGTGTCAGTTTTGCCAGTTTCACTGCTGGGAGTACCTTAGCCTCAGCTGCGCGTCTGCTCTACACTTGTGGTTCGCCGTAATCTCACACAGCTGTCACCAAAAGTTGTGGTATCCGCCTTGGGTAAATGGCAGACACCAGAGTTCGAATAAAGACTACGGCAGTGTGAACAGACGTGGACACCTATACTATAGAGAAGCTACGCTTCTCTAGCAATCACTAAATAATAAACATAGTCTATTCAGTTGTTTCTTTATTGCTGGTCTAAGGATAACTAAACTTGTACAACATAATATAAATACATATGGATTAGGAATAAAGATAGTTAAAGATAAATCATACAGTAAAACATAGATAATTGCAATGGTTAGGTAGATGGCTATCCCTGTCTGGGGCAGGCAGGATAGCCCATGGAACAGCACAATAGGTAGATAAGCATAGAGGGGTTGAGTGGTAGGTCTGGGTACTAAAGAGGGAAGGTTTGATGATTACTTGTGACAACAACAGTCTGTGTGGGGGTGATTCTATCAGGTGAGGGAAGGCTTAGATCCTTTATCCTCAGGGTTGAGGTGGTGCTGATAACTTGGTGGTTGAAGGGGAAGGTTCCGGTGCTTAAGATGGGAGAGGGAGGGGTAACACCCCTCCCTCCATTTGCAGGACAACTGAGAGATGAAAACCAATACCGTTATCTGACATATTTTCAGGTGGCCTTACAATTGTATAATAACAGGATTTAGCTGGGTGCGTAGCATCACTATAATGTCTTGGTTTCTGCATGGTCCAGAGGTGCCGCATACCACATTAGTATTGAAAATTGTGAAAAAATATTGTATGTTATTTCTCCAATAAAAATGGCGTAAACTTGAAAGTTGAGAGTAGGTATTCAGAAAAAGTAAATAAGTTGTTAAGATAAATCCTCCAACCCATCCAATATTAGAAATTCAATCCCTAGTCCCTGTAGATATTGAGGAATTTTAACTAAAGTTTATAATAATATACATTCCTGCAGATTTCTTAAACTTATCACATTGTCTTCTAAGGTTGCCAAGTTCTTCCTTGTACACAAACATTTCTATCAGCTTTTTCTACAAAAAAAAATGGGGTAAATAGCAGAGATCTGAAAGCATAAGACAATGGTCGATAAATTGATCTTCATCCCACAAAATTACTTCTTCTGCAGATTACAATTAGTGGTGGTTGCTAAGCCAACGAATAAGGAAACGTTATAATAAAACTTTAGGGACTACGTAATAAACACTAAACAGCCCAATGACCACTTAAATATTGCAATTCGCAAGAAATTGCAAAATTAAATTTGGCGGGTAACGATAATTTCCAGCGATAGCGGCGGTTCCGCCGCTGTGTGTATTTCAGTTCCACACTTTAACCTCTTTAAACGGCTATTCTCAATTCTGAAATCATTCCATGGAAATAACGCAAAAAAACAACTTTAACTTTACCTTGAGCAAGTTTTCAAGATCCTTTCTATCCATTTTGCGGAGTTTGCGAAGTGATTTGTCCAAATGTTCTAATCTTGCCTTTTTAGTTGGCTCCCCTGGTTCTGTGTCAGCCTTTCTCTTTTCGCTATAAATAACATTTCATTATCTTTTATTTCTGTTGAGGTTTAATAGATACAACAAAAATAGAAGGGGGGGGGGGGGGGTTGACAAAAAAAAATCTTCTGAAACTCTCAAAAACATCTTACACCCAGAATATGTATTTGATTACTACCAAAAAATATTTAGGGGTGTTATTTACCTCCCGTCCTGTTAATTTGGGCCAGGGTAAAAAATATTCCGGCGAGCTTCGCGTACCATTTTACCCTATCCCCCCTTCTTAATGTACCCAACATCCAAAGTTTTCATCCCCCCCCCCCCTCTTTAAAATAAAATGCTTAGACGTCGTTGATCGGACTAAAGACAGACTCATATAAAGACTTGCTTTCCCCACAAAAAAAATCTGGACCAACAAAGCAAAGCTTCTTAAACAAAACGGTGGGGGGGGGGGGGGGTATGCTTTTGCTTACTACCACAAAATACCAAATCCATACCTCTGGTTTGTGGTAGTTTCCACTTCTTCCTCTAATATAACCTCATCTTGGTCTTTCTCCTACAAAAATATTTTGCTTAAAAAATCACGAAACCTTTTATTTAAAAAATATTTACAGATGCATTTGATTAAATGAGCGAAGTTGCAATAATTCTACTTTATCTGTCCGTAATTTGCCTGTTTAAAACAAATATTATTATTATCAGGGATCTAGGGTATAAGACAAGTAATTAATGTTAATTCTCAATGATGATACACAAAATTACCCTTTCTGTAGATTACAATTTGTTTTTAAAAGTTAGGACAAGTTGAGCTAACAAATCAAAATTCAATAAAAGTTATCAAGCCAACGAAAAAGAAAACATAAATATAAAACTGTCGGGAATAGTGTAATGAACAGACCAATGTCCCCTCCTCCCTGCATTATTCTACCTGAATCATGTCTTCATCATCAGAATCTGCATCAATCTTGTTGAATGTGATGACACTATCAACAGCAGCAGCCGGGGATTTACCAGCCTCACTACTTGAAGCAGATGAAACAGTTTCTTTGTCTTTTGTATCAGCTTCTTCTTGAGTAGGATCTTTATTAACTTTTTCTTCTTCAGTATTTTCATCAACTGATGTTTCAGTAGACGCTGTTTTTGCTTCTTTTTCCTCTGCTACTTCAGAATTTGTGATTTCTTTATTGTCTTTTTCTTCAACATCCTTCTTTTTTTCAACATTAACAGATTTTTCTGTTGAATTTTCTTCAGATTCCGCTTCACTGTTGTCATCATCTGAGTCATCAGGCCTTAATTCTATATTGTTTGTTGGTTTAGATACCTCTTTTTCATCATTTTCTTCTGTTGCTGATGCATTGACTTCTTCCATAGGAGAATCTTCATCTTTATCAACTGATGTAGGTTTGTCAGATTGTTCCTCTGTTTCCGATTCTTTAGTTTTTAACTCAGCTTCTTTTTCTTGGTCATCAGAAGCTTCATGTGAAACATCATGATCTTCCATATTTTCAGAGTTATCTTTGGATGTATCATCTTTATCATTGACCTCATTTTCTTGTTGAATATTTTCATCCTTTTCACTTCCATCATGGTCACTTTCATTCTTATCACTGTCATCTGACTCATTGTCTTGTGTTAGCTCGATGTTGTTTATTATTTCTTCTTTTTCGTCTTTTTCATGACTATCACTAATGCCATTTGTTTCATTGTTTGTTGCATCAGCAGAATTTGATGTTTCACTTTCTTCTTCCATCTTTCCATTCTCCACTGGAGACGCCTAAACAACAAGGAATGACAGTCTAATTATATCATTCTTAGAATTTAAAGTGCTGTAGCAATAAAAAGAAACAAAATTACAGATGACAAAAGTTTACATAACTATTATACAGTTAATTTTTACACCATTTAGATTGTGCATTTGTAAGTTTCTCTGCCATAGTATGAAGTGAAAGTAAGACAATAAGGACTTTAAAACCTCTAACAAAAAACTTTTGAAAAACAAGCTTAATTAATAAAAATTATAAAAACAATTTTTGTCAGACATTGTTATATTAATTTTTGTTTTAAAAAATCAAACTTACCAGTCCGTTTGTATTCAAAGAGTCAAGTTCACAGCCATTTGAAATGTCTACCTCCATATCACCTGCCTTGCAATCTGCGGTTTCATTGTTGTCAATTTCATTAAAATAAAAAAATAAAACTCTTAGAAGCTTAACAAGGCTTATTTACAAGAATTATTCATCTGGCTTCTATACTACACCTAGAATCTATAGCCAAAGTTGAGGTTAAAGTGTGACACACAAAAATCGTGTGACAGACAAACTTTTTGATTACTACATTTAGAAGGTCCTAAGGGGTATACAAATGATGAGAAAGCTTTGAATAAATATCAATGGGTTAAAGAAGAGAAAACTAAAGTCTAAGTATTACAGTTGGTATGCCCATGATGAAGCACAGCCCCTTAAAATGCCCACTAATTTTAGTCTTTAGGAAATATTTGTGTTTCAGAGATTGAATGATTACATGAAAGTTATTTTTTAATAATTGATATATTAAATGAAACAGTGGTATGCCCCCCCTCACAATCACCACCCCCTACCAACATTAATCCTCCCCAAAAAATCAAATTTAGGGTGCATACAAGTGATCCTCCCCCTTCTCCTCTTCAATCAAAACTAAAAGAAAGAAAACTCTAATCTTGAAAACTACTTGGTAAAAACTATTAATAACTAAAATTTACTCATAAATACAATTTATAAAAAAAACAGTTATTTTTGAATAAAATAAATCTATAGGTAGTTTTCTTAATACTATTAGAAATTGAAATTGACAGCTTCCTTTAATAGCAGAAACAGCTTCCATATCTAAAATAAAAGGAAAATATAAATTGATTGTCAACAAATTGTGACAACATTTTATATAACCGATGTAATGGACAAAAAAAATCACTGGGTATTTATAAAACAAATGTCCAACCCATTTTATTTGTAATGAATTAACATGAATCAGTTTTGTTGGCTTCTAGCTCATTTTGAAAAAAAATATGGGTGAATCCCCTCCCTCCCCCCTTCCTCTCTCTTATAATGATGTGTTTGATATCAAAAAAGGTCTATTGGGAGGTAAGCTGACCTATATTTTCTTATTATGGATGTATTTTGCCGCCAACCCCCCCCCCCCCCCTATTAACCCTTCTACCCTAAATGTGTTATAAACTCAATCCCTCCCCTTTAAACAAACATTAACATCCTTCCCCTCCCCTATCCTGCACCCTCCCAGAAACAATAAATCATACTTCATTCAAAAATATTTTAGAAGTTTAACCCCCCCCCCCCCCTCAACCTTATAAAAATTATAGGGAATAATACTGTTCTAAATTTTTTTCTAAATGCTGCATCTTCATATTTGTGATGTTACTCCCCCTTATATTACTTAACTTTTTATTTAAAAAATTAAAAACAAATCCAAAATCCTGATTGAGTGAGTCAGTCAGGGAGGGCAGCTGTCATGAGAACCAAAATAAACAGTTAAAAAACCCTCCCCCCCACTCCCCACCCTTTTTTATAGGGAAAAAACTAGTAAAAAAAATTTTGATCAACAAAAATCTGATTGAAGGAGGAGTCAGTCAGTGAGGGAAGATGGTTTTATTACTATAATTAATAAGTATATTTACTCAAAAAGGCCTAACCAAAAATATTTTAAAGTATATGACTTAAAACTAATAGGAAAATCTGGTTGAGTCAGTCAGTCAGTGAGGGAAGAGGAAATCATGACTAGAATTAAGGGTTAATTTTAAAAAATATACCTACCATTCCCAAAAATACATCACAATTAATAACAAAAATGTATATTTATTTAAATAATTTTCAACAAATAAAAAAATCTGATTGAGTGAGTCAGTCAGTGAGGGAAAATGGCATAAAAACTTATAATTTTTAGTTTTAAAATAACTTTAAACTTACCAAAATCTAGAGATCCTGTCATTTCTAATTATTCATACTCTGAAATCGGAAAAAGACGACAATTAAACGTGAAAACTCGTGCAACTATTTGGGCCAGAGAGACAGACATTAATACAATATTCTGCCCTAGTAACACACAAACAAGCGGGAAAAAACGAGGATATCTACTCAACTAAAATTATACAGTGGATTTTAACAAGGCACACGTATTCTCTATCTATTCATACATCTATAGACATCGTTATATTAATAATTAATCGTCGCTAACGATAGAAAATCACGATTTTCACTGCTTGATTCACGATAAAGTTGTCGGTATTTTCATTCCTTTACAGAAAATGTTAGTGGTGGGCAGAACTCAGCTGGTTAATTCGGCAGTTTTATCTATCTTTCCCCTTTTCCATCGTAATATATGCTTTACCCCCCACCGAAATTACGCCGCCTCCCTCAGTTTGCTCTAATGCTAGATTTATGTCGTGTCAGTACGGGGATTTGTGTCGGCTAGAGAGCGACAACTAGCGCCATCTGACGGCCCCGCCGCATCTCCTATCTTTCATTTCCTGCCGTACATTTGTACTGCAAAATTAATACTAATCGATTTTTTTGCGTTTTAACGATTTTAATTGGCCATGTATGACCAAAAACACGATCCTTAGTCAAGTTATATACTTTTTAAAAAAATAATTTTACTCAATTTTCTCTAAGAAAAACTTAAATCTGAACTAATTTTTGCAATATACTATAGGAATTAAAACTATTTTATTTTATATTTATTTGCAAAATTATGACCTTTTCCCATTTAAAAATATATACAAATCCTGTAAGAGCAGCAGTAAATGCTAAAAATTCTCCAAAAAAATGACGTCACGCCCCCGCCGCTAATGCTGAACATGCTCTTGTCCCCACTCCACTTCTCTCCCTTTTTTGTATTCCCAAAATGTTGCACCCCCAACTTTCTGCCGAGTGTATAGTTGTGATCCGTGTGTTGCGAGCTCTACTCAGCTCCACAACAGGGATCAATATTTACACACAAAAATTTTTTAATAATTTTTAAAAAACTTATTTTACAGCAATTCACAGTATACATTCAATGAATAGATAGAATATGTTTTTGGAAAAAAATCATGAATTATTTTTATTTTTTTTTTATGGAGGGGGGGGATTTAATGACAAAATTAGAAAAATTATTTTGAACACTAAAAAAAAATATTTTTAAGTAAGTATATAAACCCCTGTTTTATACCCTAGCTGCAAAGGTCTTATAACTAAATAAAAAATTTAAAAAAAAACTGAAGAAATAACATTTTTTTGTAATATTATTCCATTATTAACCCCTGTTTAGTGCACCGCCTGTTAAGGTTTTCATAGCTGACTTAAAATCCTGAAAAAAAATATAAAAAAATATTTAAAAAATGGCTATAAAAGAGCTAAAATTCATCTTGAAATGCTCCAAAAATATGTGTATTTCAATTTAATTAATAAAATATTAATGTTGGACAAAAGGCCCACAAGGAAATTATTCTCAAAAATCAGAACTGAATATTTTTTTAAAATCTACTTTATGTCCTAAATTCAATCCATTTCATAATTGGCTTTTTTTTAAAAATTATTGGCAAATATCCCCAAAAGAAATTTTTCTATGGGCCCAATCCAACATTTTCATATATTGTCCTGAAATATCAACAAAACTAGCTGAAAACTTGTAAATTATGATTTACAGGACAATACCCAGATGAGAAATAATCCTCAGCTATAAAACTTGCAGCATGATACCATAAAAAGAAAACATCATAAGGCTATGGGACTAGAAAAGTGTATGTGTGTCAAAAGATATAGAAAATGATTAATGTTATGGGAGAGTTTTGCCGCCCCGTGCCGCCCTGTTTGCATAGTCTGGCCTGACTCAACTGAACTCAGTCTGTCAGAATGCTGCTAGGATAGGAGGGCAGGCTACACAAATACACTCACTGCTCCCACTTTTACTGCGGGAAATACATACTTACAAATTGCGTATTACTTTTTATACTGGCATTTTAGTTTGCTTTTCTGATGTTAGAGGGGCAATAAAATATATTTTGAAAAAATATTTTTTTTATTTGAATATTTAAGTCTAACTATCAATTTATTGCCCCAAAATAGGGGCGTGCCTGAGGGAAGGGGGGGGGGGTGCAAGGTGCTAAATCAAGAAATTGGTTGAAAATGCCTCCACCCACCCCCTCCCCCTCTTATCTCCAACCCTCTGAACGCTCACACCCAAATTGCAAATCCTACTGCATTCTATAAAGATTCTAAATAAAATCCTTATAAAAAATATTTAAAAATTTTTATTTTTTTGTCAAGTATCAGAAAATAGCAGTAATATTATATCAATTAATATAAAAAAAAATGAATAAGTTTTTAAAAAACATATATTTTTACTTTGATATAATTCCTGAGATAATTTAAATTACTATTAAATTGAACAAAAGATTTTTTATAAACACTGTTTGTTTAACATATTTTCTATTTGAATACAGGGTGCGACAAAAAAATCTCCCATTTTTCAAAATAAAAAAAAACCCAAATTTTTGCAAATTTTGTCTAAAAGTTTCATCATTAAACTTTATATCAACACATTTTAACATATTTTCAATTTACATACAGGGTGTGCAAAAAATATTTATGAATTTTTAAAATATACATTTGTGGTTTTCAAATAAATCCACAAATTGTTCAAAATTTGCAATAAGTTTCATTATTAAATATCCTGGCAATAATAAATCATGTTTGCAAAATATCATTTTCTGCTTTGTATATTTTCAGAATATAATACATGCTTAAAATTTCTTCAAATTCAGCCTAAAAAAAACTAATCTTTTTAGGCTTGAATTGGCTCATATTTCAGAAAATGTCTTGCTTATAGTTACTATACAATACACTAGTTGCTTCAGCCCTAGCCTCTAGGAGAGGCCGAAAGACAAACAAACTTACTGCTTTAATTTGTATTATTAGTTTAGGAAATATAAAGCATTGAAAACAGACTTTCCGGATTTATTATGAGCACCCTGTACTTTATTTATACTTGCTTCTCTTTGTATATGATGCCAATTGACATCCTTACATAAAAGTAATATGCAATGACAGGCTGTCTGTAGCGTAAGGGCTTTCTAACCCTTGGACTGAAATGGTTCTCCATTACAGTGAAGCTTCTTATATGTTAATGGAAGATTATAGCTATTTTTTGAGGAGTGGGTCCAAGAAAAATCACCCCTAGAAACTGCCTACCCCAAAAAAAGAAAATTTACTTTTCTTTTTAAAATGGAAAGAGGAGTGAGACAACTTATCTTCTTCCTCTATACCCCCTTCTTTTTAAAAATACCATAGAGGTCTCCAGGGGCATAGCTGCTATTTACAAATAAAACAAGAACAATTGTGTTCATTGAGGCAAAGATTTTCTAAAATAAGTCAATTTTGGGTTAAGAATAAATATGACTGGAGAAAAGTAAAGAATAAAAAAACAATAATCATCTCTATGCACATATAATTTCCTCACTGACTCACTTCTTCTCACAGAAATGTTATTATATGCCATTATTAGAGTATATGCGCCCTTAGAGTAAATTCGTGCATAAGGTAACAACCATTTTTTGCACAACTTTTAATATTTCTTTTTATGGTTGTTACAGAATATATTTACTATGTTGTACTTTTAAGATTGTAATTTTATTTTATTTTCAACAAATTTTTTTTTTAATTTGACATAAGAAATGGAAGACAAAATTAAACTATTATCTTTCTCTCTTTTTCTCTCTCTAAATGTAAAATATAATACATTTATTCTAAGTTAAATCATATAAATTTTATAAGCATCTGAGGATTGTATAAATATTTGAACATGAAACAATCTGTAATTCAAAAAAGAATTTTGAGTTGGCAATTACATATGAATTTTATAAGCATAAAAAGCATCTATGACCGTTTTTGGTATTGTTTTTGTTCTGTATGTAGCTTTATGAAAGAGTGCTGTTAAATTCCGCTGGAGGCGCCAGGCTGACAATAAAGGAAAGAGGGGGGAGAAGTAGAGAGAAGTGAAAAGATACTGCGCAATATTGAAATATTTACACTCAATTGTTTACAAATATTTTTACTTTTCTTCTTCTTTTTACTTTTATCAATACCCTTCCTTGCATTCATTCTTTTTGTTTTTTTCTCAATAACAAACTTTATGCATTTAGCTATAAGGGAAATTGTATTTACTCAACTGCTATATAAGATAATTTTTTGGTAGATTTTTTCCCCTGACCAATTCAAATTTGCTCAATAACTCAGGTACTTTGACTGAATGTTTGTCCTTTGAATAGTAGTAAAAAGTAAATTTTAAGGGAAGAAAATAGCATTCCTGGCTGTTACTAATTTATAGATCATCTATAAAGATTACTTGTGAAGATTTCCCTTAATAGGCTAGTTTTAAAATTACATTATTATTAAAGACATAATAATAGAGAAATAAATATAAAAAAAATTTCAAGGATATGTAAAGTTAAAAAAGAAATTTGTTAAAAAGTTAAATAAAGAAACATTTACTTTGAATTTAACAATTTTCATTTGATACACAAAATCAAAAGGTACTTTTGATTTATCTATTTTATCAGATTCAATATTTTTGTAACAAACTTCTTGTTTTTATGTAATCAAGGCATGAAGAAGGAAGGAGTCTCCACCCTCCCAGCGCATTAATAAGGCAAGTAGAAAGGGGGTGAGTTAGGTTGCTAACATGGACCTCTTTTATTGGCCAATTTGTTCATCTAGTAGGAGGGAATGGGATAAGTTAAAGGGGGTGGATGGGGGATATTAGCCATCTGAGAGTTTTATCTTAAATTTTTTTTCTATATTTTCTTAAACTATAGGGTGACAAAAAAATCGTTCTATAAGATCATAATAGGTAACTAGCCAATAGCGAGATAGTTATATTGAGCCAACTCTAGTTATTACAAATATGACATGAAAATTGTAGACATATTAACACAGTGTGACCCTATGCAGTGCAATTTGTGATATTAAGAGTGAGACTCTATTAATGTTTACTCCATGTTATTGTTGTTTATATGATTTATTCATTTCAGAAAAAAATCATACATAATATAATTTGAAAAATACAAACTAAAAAAATTTATACATTAAATACACGTTAGGGTTATACATTTTTGATATTAATAAACAACATAATAAACCAACTACATATTAAAAAAATAATGTTTCATTTGGTTTGATGTTCAAGTTTCAGTTTGTTAGTTGGTTTGATAGAAGCAAGCAGTTTGAACATTAGATAAATGGAGTTTTAGGGTTCACAGTTTAAGCTTATTGGGCTCAAAATTGTAAGGCAGTCTTATAATAAAAAGACTTCAATGGATCTTGCCGGGATTTGAAAGTTACACTTGAAGTGACCAGCACCTAGGCTTCTGTTAGTGAAGAATACCCCATGAAGTTACATTACCAAACAATGTTGGCAAGAAAGCATACAAAGGAAATAAAATGACTCAAAATAAACTTGAATTGATGAAGCAGGACAAAAAAGCAAGCAGACAGTAAACTGTTTTCATCTTCTCCTAAGACAAAAATAATGTGTTTAGGTGTTAGAGCAACACACATGTTTCGTGTTTGTCTTAACCATACAGCAGTTTAGGTAAAGTATGACTTTAAAAGCAAAAGAAGTTTTAGAAATCTTAAGTTGGAGATGTCTACCCAAAACCAGGACCAATCAACAGGATATGTTTATAAAGATTTATTGTGTTACTTTACACTATTACAAGGAATAAAATCGGAATTAATTTAAAAAGAGGACGAGACAGTGTTACTCGCTTGGCATTCTAGAGCAGACTGTTAATAGAGTAATAAATTACGATGCAACAAAGAAGTCGGAGCAACTAATTATTGCATGTGACAGCAATAAATATATATTAGTGGAGCCAAATTGACAGCCCAGAGACACATAAATCTTAACTAATGCAACATTTATTGTTGCACAAGAAAAGCATGTGGCAGCAATAAATTATATTAGTGGAGCTATATAAATCATATCTAATGTAACATTTATTGTTAATGAGTGGAGCCAAATTGACAGCCCAGACACATAAATAACTTATTCAACATTTATAACATTTTTTATTCAACAAAAACACCATGTGTCAGCAATATTATATTTTTGGAGCCAAATTGACAGCTCAGAGACACATAAATCATAACTAATGCAACATTCATTGATGTGCAAAGGCTAAATGTGGTAAATACATGTGATCAAATTGCTTGTGTAACAAAGTCCTTTTATAAAAGGGGGGCCATGCATGGGATACAGTCAGTGTCTTTTAGTCATGCAAAGGACAAGCATCTGCAGACAGAGCTATAAAAACAGAAGCTAGAGGTCACCACAAAGAAGAAAAATGGAAGATTTTGATATCTTTTTAAGGAATGGCCCCAAGTACACTCCTGAAACTATCACTTGGGCAGATTTTAAAGCCAGGCTTTTGAATTACATAGAGACAAATGCACTTTTTGGGAAAAATTATAGACTTGTTAGACATTTGATTTATGGATCAATGTCAGATAAGGCCTTCTCTACAATAAGTTCTTACAAACCCTCTAATGAGCCTTATTCCAACATGACTGGAGAAGAATGTCTTACTTTTATCTCTACTTTCTTTGCTCCAGTCTTGGAGAGGAGATGGTGGAGACTGGAATTTGAGGAAAGACGTCAGGGAAAGGATGAGAATGTGATTCTATACCTTTCATCAAAATGGTCCTTGTTTAAGAGGTTATATGGAAAGACAAGCCAACTTCATTTTGATGATTTCCGAAGAAGCTGCCTCAAAGGATTTTCCAATAAACTGGTGGCCCTGAGAGTGTCAGAACAACAACCTGATAATTTTGATTATCTCATGGCTGTTGCTGAGGCTGCAGTTGCTTAGTCAAGCAAAGGACAAGCATCTACAGACAGAGTGTAAGTCCTAAGGCAAGACTTAGGTGAATATATCTAATTATCCGATTGATCTGATTTTTGGTATACTGATTCCTGGGACAACAAAGTACAATATTATAAGCGAAGCCTCCAGGGGCTTTGCCCCCCTCCCCCCAGTTCTTTTTAGGAGAGGAAAAATTTGAGTATGTTGGGTTTTCTGGGGGGGAGGAGGTGGGGTTTTGTACCATGAAGCCAAAAGCCTAAACCTTTCCCTAGATTAATATGGAAAACATTCCTAAAACAATTTTTCCAGTATGGCTCTAAAACTGATTAATATCCGCTGGATTATAAATGTTTCGAAGCCGTACTGATAAATAATGTATAGAATCATAGTACAGACAATTTTCTATGAATAATAAAAGAAAAATACCAATAGTGTTAGCACGGACCTTTGGCCCCTCTGGGCTAACAAAACGGGTTTTTATCTCATTATTTTTCATTCTAATACCCGCAGAATAATACGATGCGATAAATAACTATTCTTGCCGTTTACCAGATATTAGCAAGTATGAGCGCCCACCCATATAAGACCGGAAAGTAGTATAATAATGGAATTATAACGTTTTCCTATTCGTTGGCGGTATTATCCTCATAGGATTTTTTTCAATTTTGAAAATTTGAGTATCACACTCCCTTCCTCCTCCGACAAAACTATGACTCTCGCCGCGGCGCTCTGCCACCTATAGCCTAAACCCTAACCTAACCTAATTGTAAAAAAAAATCTTTTTCAGCCAGAGTCATAGTCTTGTCGTGTCAAACACTTATTGTGATTATAGAATGGGTAATTTGAGTATCATCATTGGGGACAGCAATTTATCGGCCATTGTTTTATCTCTTTAGAGCCTTGTATAAAGTCACAACCACTTTAAAGCCAAATAGTCGAGAGAAACAGTTGAAACATATATCAACAGAATTCCAATAGTTTTGACAGGGAATTTAATACATGCTTATTAATTAGGGGTATCCTATTAAAACAAAATTTTAAAGTCAATTTTATACAAAAGCTTACGAACGGAAAGATGTTTCGAATTATAGAAGCTTCGCTTTAACTAATAATAATGATTTTGTCTTAGCAAGTTTTAATGTAAAGGTTTCGTGATTTAATTGCTAAATAAAAAAAACGAATCGGATAATTTTTAATACTTTTTACGGGTTTACCACACCCTATTATCTTGTCTAGATATTTATAAAATTTGAGGCATCTCTGTAAGTTTCTGTAAACCTCTATATTAACCAGGAATTTAAAGGGATAAGACAATGGACAATAAATTTATGTACATCCCCAATGATGATATACACAAAATTAATAAATCCATTTTTTAAATAAAAAAGGATTAATGGGTGAAATTTCAAAATTAAAAAGAGGGAAATTACAGGGATCTAATGGATAAGACAATAATGGCCGATAAATTTGATGTACATCCCCAATTATAATACACAAAATTACCCCTTCTGTTGAGTACAATTAGTGGATCCTCAACTTAAAGAACCAGCCAATAACAAAATTCTATGAAAGTCACCAAAGTTGTTTAACCAACGAATAAGAAAACGTTTTTTTTATAAAACATTAGGGACTAGTGTAATAAACGGTCCATTGTCCCCTCCCTTCTGATATTAATTCTCCATCTTCTAAATTACACTGAGTAAGTGTATTTGCAATGCATCAGTGCAAATATTGCAAATTTTGTCAAGATCCGATAAACATTCAAAATTAAACTAAGTGGCAATACTTTGAAAAAGAATTAAAAACTCTTTCATGCCCCTGAAATTTACTGTATACACTGCACCTATATATGCCTTTTGACAACCAACCCCTAGGATTAAGAGCAGAAGCGTGCAGAAAGGAGGTGTATCTACCCAAAGACAAAATTAAGGGGGGGGAGATACACACCCTATTGATTTAACCCTCTTTGCCCCCTCGACAGGGGTCTATACACCACTTGACCCTTTAAACTGTCAAGGGGTGTGTCAAGTTAGTTAAGACACTCTATTCTTAAAATTGTGCAATTGAGCAAATTACGATCCATTTTTAAAACAGTTTTTACATTTATTATTGTTTCTCTCCATCTGAATGTCTGTCTGAATAAATCTCATGGAACAAGATGCTTTTGTGACTTTTTAGCTATCACCTACTCTCCCCCTTTTCTATATTACACCCTAGAGCTCACAAAACCCTCGAAAAACATTGTGCACGCTATTTCTTATGTGCTGCACATAATATCAGCAGATAGGAACCATTGTTAAAAATGTTTAAACCTGCAAAATTTAGAATTTTTTATTACATTTTCTAGGGGCACTTGAAGGGGGGAGTGGTAAGAACTCACCAAATTTTTTTGGATGGGGGATTTCTCTTGGGAATGTGATGGTTCCCTCCCCCAAAATAGTTATAAACCTTCCCTGGACAAGCTACATTGTAAAGGAGAACCGGCGTTGTTACAAAAGACCAACGCCTACAAAAGACCAACTAGTCGGTTCTACAAAAGACCAACGCCTACAAAAGAACAACACTACAAAAGACCAACGCCTACAAAAAATCGTAGAGCTGGAAGGTCTATAGCTGCAAATGGTGTACCTGGCCTGCCTAGCCGCGGGCGCTCGGCACCCTAGCCTAAAACCTAACCTAACCTATGTTAGCCCCAGGACATTTATTTACGAAAAATATCCTCAACTACCACAAAAAGTGGTAGGTAGATTTTTACAATTTTTATATTGTTTTTACAATTTTTAATATTGTTTTTACAATTTTTATGTTAGGTTAGGTTAGGTTATAGGCTAGGGGGCCGAGCGCCCGCGGCTAGGCAGGCCAGACAAATATCCCGTTACTTTATAAAAGTATGATTTGTATATTTCTGAGCACATTTTTCTATATAAATGTAAAGAATTGTGTTTTTTTGTTTCATCTGTCAGTCTCAAACATATTTTTTAATTAAAAATAATATTTTTATCACAGAATGAAGCATTTATTATCCATATCGGTCAAGCGGTTATCGAGATTCTTCGGGACAGTACAGACTATTTTTTTTAGGAAAGGAGTGGATATTAGGCTGTAAATCATCATCTTATTCGTTTGTGCAAAAAACTCAGACACTTTTATTGAATTTTGATTGGTTGTTAAAAACTAGTTGTGTCCGAGCTTTTTAACCAATAATTTGAATCTATAGATGCAGGGGTTGTCCATCGTCAATTGACTTATCCTTTAAGAAACCTGGATATTTGTAATGACGATTCAAGAATGTTTAGGCACCATGCAATCAGCGAAGCATCTCTATACCTCAGTCTTAAACGTTAGTATGTTGGTATAAAATATCATGTGATTTAGCTCATATTTAGTCAATATTCGATTGTCCGTCTTATTTGTTTAGCTTCGCTTTTATGGATGTTGTCATCAAGAAAAAAGAATCATTGTCATTAATAATCTATTATTTAAATTGATAAGTAAAGGTATCTCAATTTTCACTATAACTCAACCATCAGAATCAGATATTTATAATTAAAATAATCAGTGATGTGGAGCCGGAGCTGGAGCCGTTATTTTCAGAGCGGCTTCGGCTAAGAGCGATGCCAAAAAATATCTGGGAAAAACAGATTTGTTGTTAAGTTTTTCTTCATTTTAGGTAGGAGCTGGAGCTGTTATTTTCCGAAGTAGATCCGCTGAGCCGGAGTCGGATTCGAAGCCGCATCAAAATCAAGCGGCTCCAAATCACTGAAAATAATATATTGTTTATGATAAGGTTAACTAGTGATGTGGATCAGAAGCAACCTTTTTTCAGGCTGTTTTAGCAACAAGAAAATCTTTTTCTTAAATACAAAATCGATGAAATTTTGTGTGTGTTTGTAGATGTCTTATCATGCAGAAGGAAAGTAGGGGGAGAAAAACACTCAAAAATCAGACACGTAGCGTCATAAAAATGTTGGAGATGAGAATGGAAGTGGGAAAGAAAACCTCTAAAAAAGAGATGGATAATCCCTTATTTTTATGACGTCACGTCGCTGATTTTTGATTGACTTTCTCTCCCTACATAAGGAAAGTGTTAAATGCTAATTTGATAAAGGTAGAGTTTTTGTGAATTTTTAGCAAGGCGCCGCCAGTAGAAGCTGAAGTCGGCTGTTTTCACTGGAGCTGAAGCAGGAACAAAGCCGCCCTAAAAACACGTCGGCTCCACATCTCCAAGCTTCACATAAAGGCATACATATATTGAAAGATACAGAAAGAGTAAAAAATGAGTGTTTATTATTTCAAAACAGCTTTGACAATAGCCTTATAAACCTTACCCCTGTCTTTGTGCTGAGTTCCATATTATAGCACTAGCGACTGAGCCTCTAGCATCTACGATATCTGTGTCCAAAGGGTAAAACAGGGGCAAAAAATAACCTATATCCATCATGGGACACATGTAATGCTTCCTTAAAAAGGAGAACTCAATCAGTGTAGTAGTTATTGAAATCTTAAGCCTCAGACAAAGGATGGGATAAAGAGAGCTGAGGTAATAAGAATAATAAATATGAAAATTGGGCATTTCCTAACAGAAGGACAAACATGAACTATAAAGAAGATTTGCTTCAAAAACAGCATTATAGACCAACTAAACCTATTTTCTTTGTTTAATAAAAATTATCATTTTTCAGGTAAAAATAGCCACGGCAGGCAATTATGGAAGCTATTGGCCGCGGGATTTTCGGCTCCTCTCCATATAAAATTAATGCAAATGATTTAGTGAGTGGAGTTTTGTATGTTGGGAATTGGTGTGTCAGATTGTATGTGTATAATTATGCAGCTGTTCCGGGCTAGCTCTCAAGCTGTCGTTATACAACTATTCTCCCCCCCCCCCACCCTCTCCTTAACACAACTACTTAATACCTTCTCATAAATTATCTATCCCCCCTAAATACACTCTACCTAGCTCTCTTTTTTTCTATCGTTCCTATATTCAGATATATAGCCTGCTTTTAATGAAAATGTATTTTTCTTTTTTTTGTCAGAGGATTTATTGTGTTTTGTTACTTGCTGAGTCAGAAAACACAAAATAAATCATCAACATGATTAGTATTTACAGCAATTAAGCCTTTTCCATTTGCAATATGCCTGTCTGTTGTTCCTTACAATCTCGTAAACGGCTAGACTCATATATTAGGACACTTAATTTGGGGTAATCTCTTATTTGCTGGGCTCGTCAGCCGTAGTTGATGACTATACAGCCGCAGCCACGACTTCTAGACCAAAGCCGCCAGTTTATCAATAATCATTAAACGGCCAGCAGTACTGTTTTTGACAATCTGAAGGTACAGCCACATCAACCTATTAATAGCTGCAGCCGCTAGTAATACAAGCTCATATAATCAGGGTGGGAGGGGATATTAGGCTGTTAATTACACTAGTCCCCATAGTTTTATGATATAGTTTTCTTATTGGTAGGCTCAACAACTTTCGGGGCCTTTAATGATTTGATTGGCTGGTTCAACCACTACAGAAGGAACAATTTTGTGTATAATCATTGGGGATATACATCAATTAATCAGCAATTGTCTTATCTCTTTAAACCCCTGCATATAATAGTGAAGAACTATCTATTCTTTCTTTATTCAATAATCCTGTTTCTCATTCCTGGTAAGGTTCATGCTTTTCAAACTAACTAGTAGCTTTATTGATTTGGGTTGGGGTAAGGTTGTCGGGGCCATATCAAAAAGGGAGGAAGGTTTCCTACTATACCCCTCCCCCTTTCAAATTCCCTAAAACCTACCCAAAACAAAAGTAAAGCTTTCCTGAAATTTGGGGGTACGAGATCGAGGATTAGCCATTTAGGAGATTTTAGCGGACAGACAGACAATCTGTTGTTTTAGTATAAAGGAAAGAATTGAATGAACAGATATAGCCTTAATAAAATTGATATATTATTACTAAGATGCTGCACCAGATTTTCAAGTACACTAATCAAGTGATGTTCGCAGCTGGCTTAAATAACGATACCATCCTCTTCCAACCCTTTACTCCATCCCCTTCCCTCCGGCTGGACGAACATTACAAATTGACCAATAAATGAAGTCCAAATTGACGAAAAATTTACAAAGCCAATATATCACCCACGTATATCCTATATCCATTGTTATAAATTACCACCATCCTTTTCATAGCAAAGTAAATTACATTTCTCCTTAATATAAAATTGAACATTTTTAGGGCAGATGTGTCCGCTCTTTTCTTATAAAACAATGGATTCAGAATATGTGGATATATTTACAGGAGAAAATTTGTCAATTGAAGTTGCTAATATGGACCTCATTAATTGGTCAGTTCTTTCATGCAGTAGGCAAGTAGGGGATGGGGTATAGTGGGCGGATGGCGTGTATCGTTATTTTAGCCAGCTACAAGTTTTACTTTGTTAGAGTACATGATAATCTGGTGCAAGATCCAAGTAATTATATGTAAATTTATAAAACTATAGTTTATTAGACTAGGGACGATGCAACTTGATATTTGCAAAAGCACAATTAATGAAAAAACACCAAGTTCTTTGTAAATTTGCATCTGTATTTGCGCATTGTAAACAGAAGTAAACAAGGATGACAACATCCATAAGTAGCGAAGCACAAAAATTGTGGATGGGAATACGTAGAAGTAGATTTAACGTATATTTATTAAAATCAAGAATAGATTTATTGGAGAATATAAACACGAAACCTTGTATTATTATGTATGATAAATTACATACTAGATGCATATAACAATGGGAAAAAATATTTTGAAACTGTTAATGCAAAAAAGTTTTAAAATTGGACCAAAAATACCAATTGGACCAAAAAGATATGGGGAAATATGTCAAACATATAAAAATAGCCAAAAACTTGCTAAAAGGTACTTTGGCTGCCATTGTTTCTTTTCTTTAAACGACAGAAATTTAATTTTAATATCTTTAACTGAAAATTTTTTTTTAAATTGGACCATAAACACCAAAGATATGGGTAAAAATGTGAAAAATATAAAAATAGCCAAAAACTTGCAAAAAGGCAGTCTGACTGTCATTGTTGTTTTCTTCAAACAACAGGAAATTTAATTTTGATATCTTTAACTGAAAAAATTTCGAAAATTGGACCATAAACACCAAAGATATGGGGAAAATTGTGAAAAATATAAAAATAGCCAAAAACGTTTCCCCCAATTCATTAATTACGGACGGACGGACAGACGGACGGACGGACGGACAGACGGACAGACGGACAGACGGACAGACGGACGGACGGACGGACATAGTGAATTATAGAGTAGCTTCGCTACTAAAAAGATTTAAATGTTATAATAACGTCTAAACTAAATGTCGAAATTTTAGCAAATGTATTATTTCAGACAATATGCACTGGTTATCATCAAGACCTTATGGAGGGGGGGGGGGGGGTTTTCGTGTGTCTTTTAATTTCCCTTTAGGTTAGGTTAGTTTATAATGGGCAGAGGGCATTAAAAGGGTTAGGGCTTCGCAGGCCAAGCAGGGTTAGAGATACCCCTCCTTTTTAATCAATTTATTTTAAAAATGGGGGGGGGGGTAATGTGCTCGCATTAAGCACTTTGAGGGAAAGCACTGAGTTTATTTTGTAGATGTTGTCCAACTTGTCTTCTTTTTTTTTGCCTAAAAGCTAAGCTATTTTTTAAGTAATTGTTCTTGTATTTCCTTTTCTTGTCCTATTATATAAAGTAGTAAGCGTTTTTTGTCTGTCCCGAAGGATCTCGCTAACCGCTGAACCGATATTGTTCTACTTTACAGTTAAGCTTCTTATAGGTCCTGGGAGGGTTTTAAACTATTTTTCGAGAGGGTGTCTTTACCCCCCTCTCCCCCCAAAAATAATTTTTATAACTCTTTTGAAACTCAAATTTAAAATAGGATGAGGTTAACTTTTCCTTCTCCTACCAGTGCAGTGCCCCTAAAGGCTTCTAGGGGGCGTAGCCGCTAGTACATTATATTGCAGCCAGTGTTTATATGCTGGAAGTCCAATAGAATAAAACTCATGATATTGCTGAATGATGAAACTAGTAACCTCATAAGGGATAAGACAATGGAAGATAAATTGCTGTACGTCCTCAATGATGATCAACAATACCCCTTCTTTATATATAAAATCATCGATTGAAAAGTTTATAAACTGCAAAATTTTAACAAATTAATCAAAATTGGATAAATGTTCTCTCCTGATAAAAATCCTATACTTCCAGCTATAAGAAAGGTACATTGCCTAGGAGTATGGCCCTACCCTTTGTTTGCACAACCTTTGTTTTAAAAGCTGTTTGTGGGGGGGGGGGATGAAAGTCATATTTTAATTTGATTGTTTATAACTTCAGGGCAGGTTAGGTTAGGTTATATTGGGTATTGGATAGTCCCGCAGGGTTAGGACACCTTTTAAATGGAAAGCACCAAGTAGTTGAGGCTTACTGCAGTTTTTTTAGTTATTATTTTCTTTGCATTTTCTATTACAGACAGACTTTCAGCATAAAAATCACTGAACCTAGCCTGTCATTTCCAGCAGAGGATAAACGTCGCACAAGGACTTTTATATTCAGTAACAGTTGAGTCTAATTTAGCATAGCCTAGCAATAAACATACATAATTCATTTTATATTCAGTAGAAAAATAGAGAGAGTGTGTTGTTGTAAGGTTTTGTAGAGAGATATTCAGAACCCGGGGAGATAAAACATTCAAGTCGGGGAGATAAGGGGCCACAGAACGGGGAGAGAAAGAAAAAAATGTGTTGAGTTACAACTACAAGGCAAGGCGGGTGGGAGAGAGAGAAAGCTGGGACTGAACAACTAACTACACAGTGTATGTACACTAGAGCATGGCAGCTGTCATCTGCTAAGTAAAGCTGCTTCATAAAGCTGCTAGATGAATCACTTAACAAGAACAAACAAAAAAGGATATAATTGCTGTACTCTATCGCATAAGAGGCTATTGCTGACATCATAATGGCATTCATGTTAGAGCTAATATGCCTCAAATTCAATCTGAAATAATGATCAACTAATAAATTTATAATATATGTGGATATTATGATAGAGTAAAAATTGTCGCCAATTTAGATTGCTTATATGAACTTTATTTATTGGTCTGTTCGTTCAGCCAGTAGAAGGGTGGGGTGGGGGGGATAAAGGGGATGGGTTATTTAACTTGATGTGAGCATTACTTTATCAGAGTACTTGAAAATCTGGAGCAATATCCAGATTTTATTAATGACATAATGACTTAGTTTGCCCAATGTAATTTTGATATTATAACAGTTGAAAAAGTTTACCACAGTCTATTCACAATATTATGAGCTTTCTATTTATTTTATACTGGAATAGTTATTTATTGCATCGTATTATAGACAGCTTTCCGTGGATATTGAAATGAAAAATTATAGCATTAAAACCAGTTTTATTGGCCCCCAGGGGAAGAAGGCCAGGGCTAACAAACTGGTATCAATTTTATGATTTTTATTTTAATATACGTGGAAAATTGTCTGTAATATGATGCTATACATGATTTTCAGTATGGCTTCGAACTGGTTCTAATCCAGCGGATATATATAGCGGTTTTGAAGCCAAACTCTAAACATAAGACTTGTTTACTTATACAATGATTTTATTGTATTTGCTTTAGTATATGATTTAAATCAATATATGTATAGGCATACATGTACACTGTACAGGAATGGAGGGGACATTGGAATGTAAACCACACTAGTAACCAAACTTTTATAATTCATTTACTGACTTTGGGCACTATGATTAGATCTTGATTGGTTTGTACAAACTAACAGAATCTTACCTTTTCCCCTATAATATTAATTTGTAGTTTTTCTTTTTGTTTATCATAATTGGGAGTGTACATCAATTTATCGTCCATTGTCTTATCTCTTGATACCCCTGCATTAAGCTACAATAATAACATTCTGCAGAGTTTTCTTGAACTGGTGTCTACAGGGATCTAAAGGGATAAGTCAATGGTCGATAAATTGGGGTAAATCCCCGATGATGATTTACACCTAAAATTACCCCTACTGTAGCTTCCTATTAGTGGTTGAAACTTTTAGACACTCAATTAATGTGAACCAATCAATCAATGATCAATTAAAGTCCCCAAAGTTGTTAAGCCAACGAATAAGCTATTAAAGAGGATAGGCATACCTAAACTTAAATGTAGTTTAAGATTATTTCATTAGATATTAAAGTAAAAGAAACGAGGGGACATAAGCTATACGTTACTCTCCTCTCAGGTCAGATTTTTTGTACTGGGCCTTTGAAATCAGCTAAAAACTCGGATATATACATAATCAAATAGCAATTTGATATAGGACGAAAAGGGTCTCTGCCATTTGGGTTAGGTAGTTGTCTGGAGGAAATTAATTGATAAAATCACAAATTTTTCATCAAAAGCGAAGATCTACAATCAGAAGTAAAAAATACCAGTGTGAAGGAATCTAAGCTTTATACAACAATCTTGATGTCTTTAAAACTAATGTTGTAATATAATGATAAGATATTGATTAACAAGGATGACAACAGCCATAAAAGCGAAGCTCTACAATCAGAAGGAAAGACAAGCTTTGTACAACAAGTTCATATGTTTAGAACTAATGCTATAATAGACTGATAATATGAAAATTAACAAGGATGACAACAGCCATAAAAACAAATCTTAACAATCAGAAGGAAAGAAAATCAGTGTGAAGGAATCTAAGCTTTATATCACAATCTTGATGTGTTTAAAACTAATGTTGTAATAGAATGATAAGATATTAATTAAAAATGATGATTATTAATATAATCAAGGCTAGAATTAAGCAGCAGAGAAATATAAAACTTCTCTTTTGTGAATGTTCAAATAATCGATATATTATTACGTGGATGTTGAAACAGATTTTTATATACTCTGATGTAATGCTCGCAGCTTGCTAAAGTAATGAAACCCTGTATCCATTCCCTTTACCAAATCCATTCCCTTTCTACTGGATGAACGAAATGGCCAAAAAATGAGGTCCATATTAGCAAGCTAAATTGACGACAAATTTTCCCCTGTCAAAATATCCACGTATTACATACTACATATATCCATTATTAAAATCTATTTGATCATTTTTCCAACCATATTCTTAGAATTTAATTTACTTATCATGAATAAAAATATTAAAATTAAATGTTTTTGTTGTGTTTCAGAATTTATGTTTTCCATTACCTAATAATTTTAAAGTCCTTGTATAAAAGTAAGAGAAGATGTTTCATTCTACCTGTCTGAAGCTTTAGATCTCGCTAACCGATGTTAAGATATGATTCTCCTTTCCAGTTAAGCTCTTTTTAGGTCTAGGGTAGTTTATAACTATTTGTTTAACCACCACCATCTCAAGAAAATCAACACTGGATAAAAAATATTTACTGAAAATAATCTTTTATTTTCAAACTAAAATTTATAACCGCAGGTGCTTTAAGATGCCTCTAGGGGTATAGCCGATAGTATTGTTAAATGATTTTGTCCCCATAAGTTTCGTTTTTTGCTCTTCTAGGGTAAATTACTTTCTTATCAACAAATTCAGATTTGTTTTTAAGAGGATAAAAATGGTTTTCTGTAAGATTCATCTGCCCTTACCTACAATTTCTCCCCTTTCCAAAACAGCTGACCCAACAGATTTTCAGACAGAATTACACATTTTTTGCTGGTATATCATATCTGTATTCCTGTTTTCCAATTAGTAACTTTATATTCAGCTTTTCTATCCTCCCTGTCAAATAAGAGAAAATCTTATTATGGGAAATAAAATTTTCATCAAAAATAATGATCATAAGAATAAATTTGAATAAAAGAATATTGTCAATAAAAAGTTTATATCAATCAATCTTCTTTCTTTAGATTAATTTATTAATGGAGGCTAGACTACCCCCCCCCCCCCCCACCTTAGTTAAAGGAAAAAAGAATTGTAGAAATGTTAGATTTTTCAGTGCTTGAGGACCTAACATCCTGTTAACTTTTTATCAGAACCATTTTATCAATAATCCTTTCTCTAGTCAAAATATATTTTTTTATATTTACATTTATTTATTTTTCTACTGTAGGAACTTTTGTTTTATAGCTGGAATATTGACTTTGATGTACTATTGAATGCCATCACATAAAAGATATCTAACACACGAAAGCAATATATAGTAACACCATAGAGTCTGACTTAGGAAGGCTAAGCTTTATAGAACATGTTCTCTGACTTTACAACATGGAAACAACTTAGGGAATCAAAGCTGTATGAAACTTGTACCCTGAGTTTACACTTTTGGATACAAAATGAATGACTTAGGAAAGCTAAGCTGTATAGAACTTGTCCCCCGAGTTTACAACTATGGAAACAACATGTTTTTTTGCAAATATCCAAACAACAAATATTTCAAACAGCTTTCATATAACAAAGAAATACTGTGTATTAAAAGAGTAAAAAAAGTTTAGGTGCATGAATTAAGACGCAGTTTTAGTAGAATTATAGTTTAGGAATCATAACTTTTCTAAAATAGTATAAAACTCTGTTTGTGCAGCCGCGCAATTTTTTAACAATTTTCAATGTCAGCTGCCTAATATAGCAGCTAATGAATATTGATAATTTTTTTTTCAAGTTCTTACAATGCAATGGATGTTGAATATACATGGATATTATTACAGGGGGAAAATTGTCGTCAATTTAGGTTGCTGACCTCGCCTATTGGTCAGTTCGTTTATCCAGTATCAGGGGTAAAGGGGGTGGATGGAGGGTATCGTTATTTTAGCCCGCTTTGTGCTTTACTTTATTAGAAAATGTGAAAAACTTGTGTAAGATCCATGTAATAATATATCCATTGTTCCTGAACTAAAATGTTAATATATTTCAAAAATCCAAAGCAAGACTGGAGCTAAATTAAAACCAGACAGCTGCTATGCTGTGTGGTTATGTTTACCTGCCGGACTTTTTTAATCGGCTCCGCCTCGTCTGTGGCTCTAAGAAAAACTTAGATAGCTACTCCAATTGGCGGCATTGGCTTCAGCGAAATTTCGATCATTAGACAGCTCCGTTTTAGCTCCTGGAGTAACCTGGAGCTCTATAGCTAAACAGCTTCACATCTCTGCTGCTAAGCCCCTGCTAAATACATTAAATTTAAGTACTGGACCTGGAGTAACCTGGAGCTCTATAGCTATACAGCTCCACATCTCTGCTGCTGAGCCCCTGCTAAATACATTAAATTTGAGTACTGGACCGGGAGAACTATGTATATATATAAATGTACATTTGTTCTAAAAGGAAGGTGATTGAACTCTTATTATTGTTCAAAGAGAATGCTAGAACGTTTATTTTTATAGATTATAAAACTTAAATATGATTTTTAAAATGGGACTCTGCAGACAACAAGTTGATACTGGTTTTCATGACTATTGATAAGTTTGGATTTGGTTAGTTTGAGTTAGGTTGAATGACTGGTAATCCTTTGCAGAGTAATTTCCCCGAAGGGCTAGGCCCACTGCAGTAAATTTGCTTTGATACAATAACTGTTTGAGATCCAGTGTAGGCAATGCTAATAACTCACGCTTGGTTTTTTTTTATTAAATGAATAAGTTAGGGTACAATGTTTGGCACTTTCGATATAAGTAAATGATAATAAAAGACCCATAGAATGCGATAATAACTTCAGAAAAATCGAAGAAAATAGTTTTAATACTTAATTAACGTTTTTAAGTTTTTCTTCAAAAAGTTTAGATAAGATGCCTTTAAAAGTCGTCTATGATTTTGTCAGGGATAAAAATGGAACTTTAAAATAAGAATTACAACATATTTTTTCAATTAGTACAAAGTAAAATTTTGAACATTTTATTGATCAGTATATTTTTTAAAATGTGAAGTAGAAACCTGAATATTTTATCATGAAAATTGTGTTATGATTTGATTGTCTGCTAGATTACAAGAAAAAAGATACTGACAGTACTTGTTGGTTCTTTAAAAATAATTATGTAGATTACTTTCAGAACCCCTCTTTTTGCAACGTTATTTCAATAGAACAGAGCCGTAGTCTTAGTGTACTCAATATCTAGACAGCCAACCATTGTTTTAGAATTGTTCAATTTTTTTAACTTCTGATAAAAACAGAATTAATGGTATTTTTGTAAATATTATACCTCCAAGAAATGGCTATACTTCCCAATCATATGTTGTGTGATATTTAAGAGGAATTATTTTAATATAATGTCATTAAAATATTCGTTAAAAAAAGTGCTATTCAAGCTTATACTTTACATTTTAATGTGTATGATAATTCAAATAAAAGATAATGAAGATTTATATTATATTTAATTGTTATAATTATAAAGAAAAACCTGGAAACAGTAAAAAACTGACTTTATTTTATTGACGTAGGGAAAATTTTGTCAAATATTTGAATAAAAAAACAATATAAAACAAAATAAATTATTTTTAATATAGTCACAAAAAGGCTTAATGAGTTTAGGAAATATTTCATTCACTAATCATGTCATTTAAACTCCATAACACAGAATACAGTGTTAAAAGATGTTCTCGTTTTAATTTTAAGTAATTTGAAATGCATTTTAATACCTTTTAATGATTTATTTTTTGGAACATCTTTTTATAAAATGTTATTGATTTTTGAAGTTATATGTTAAAATGTTTTTAAATTTTGTTAACATTTTGTTTTAAATGTAGAAAATTGGTAATTCTAAACATTCAAAAAATGATTTTATTAAATTTTCATCACTTAAATTGCATGTTTGATAAAATTTTCAACTGATAATTCAAGAAAAATCGTTTAAGTTTTATTATATTTTACTTTGAAATGTTAAAAAAATATAATTATTGTCAAAAATGTGGAAGTTATACTTTCCTCAAAAAAAGACCTAAAACATGCAAATTAACACGTGTAATGAGATTTTTTTTCTTTCAGGTTTAATTTTAAGTAATTATTGATATTTTTTGTAAAAAGGATTTTATATAAAAAGTTTTAAAACTCGAGTTATGTAGTGGTTCTAAAAAAGGTTGCGAATTTATGCAATTTTCTTGCAAAAAAAATTTTCTAGGATTTTAAAAATAGCAAAGGGTGTTATTAGACGTACTTACAGATACAATTGCAAAGTCATTTTGGCCAAACACTAAAATAAAGTTTTGACATCTGAGGGTCCAACCGTGAACTGTTTACTAATCCAGGGAGGAAAAGAACATTAGGCTGTTTTTACACTAGTACCAAAAGTTTTATAATAAAGTTTTCTCATTCCTATCTTAATAACTTTTAAGACTTTTTGAATTTAGATTGGTTGGTTCATTAAGTTGAGTGTCCAACCACTTATTATAAACTTCAAGAAGGAGTAATTTTGTGTATCATCATTGCATCAATTTATCGGCTATTTTCTTATCCCTTAAGATCCCTGATGCCAAGCACAAGTAAAGTTGCTATCATATTAATTCCGAGAACACTAGGAATCTTAAGGGATAGGACAATGGACTGTGAATTGAAATACATCAAAAATGATGATGATCAAAATTATGATGATTAAAGTTTCTAATAGTTTGAACCAGCTTTTAAAGAGGTAATGAAAATTATACCGTAAGATTCTAAGCCAACAGATGAGTTTGCCTTTCTTCCCTTCTTGGAGCGAAGCCTTTAAATACAGCCAAGAAATTTTGGCTTACTTGACAATGTTAACTGTCCTAAATGTAACGTAGAATCAACAACCGAACATGGGATTTTCCATTGTTATTTTGCTAAGTATTTTATTCATGCATTTGCATTATTTCTAAAACAAAAATATAATGATGGGAATCCAGAATTCATTTTTTTTAAAGAAAACTTTTTCCTTTTTAACATCATTTATCCTCAATTCAATGATAAAGATTTCTTTAAACTTCAACAATCATTTTAGTAGCCAAAGACAGAGCATTGAAATCTACCAAGGACGAAGCTATTCATGTAGAAATGTAAGTGTGTAAATTGTAAAGGTCTCAAACAGTTCTGAACCAATAAATTAATTCTTTTATTTCATTAAACAATAACGTAATAGTTGTAACTGTTTATAATTTAGTTTTTGTGTCAGAAATAGTCATTTATCGCATCGTATTATAGACAGATTTCTGCAGATATTAAAATTAAAAATTAATATTGTTAGTCCCGAGGGAACAAAGGTCTGTAAAACTTGTATTAATCTTATATTTTAATATCATCATTTTTGAAAATTGTCTGTAATAAGACGCGAAAAATAACTGTTTAACATCAGAAAAATTGCTATATTTTATTTTTCAGTATGCCTGAGAACCAGTTCTAATCCAGCGGATATTAATCGGTTTCGAAGCCATTCTGGAAAAAAACTTATTTACTCTTAACTATTTTTCTGATTTTGAAAATACCAAAAATGTTTCCTGTATGTCTAATTCATAGACTTATTCGCAATGTTATTGCAATAAACCAGATTTAGACACTTGAAGTACAGACAAACCAACAATAATGTAAAAATGCTATGCTTTAAATAAGAAAACAAAAATATTCATTTATACAAAATGCAAACAGCTTGAAAAGTTATCATGTAAACACTTTTGTTACTTTAAAATCTTTTTAAAAGTACCAGGATGTCTCTCTGTCTGTTTATTTGTACCTATTTTAGGTTTCCACCGCCATTAAAAGAGAATTAGCCCATAGAATAAAATGATCCTCTCCCCAAATTTTTTTTCTTCTTGTTTTGAAACTAAAATTAAAAGTAGGGGAGGGTCGACTCACCCCCCTTCCCCATCATAGATACCCATAGGTCCTAGAAAAATTCATTACTATTTAGGGGGAGGGTACTATTACTCTGCCACGAGATAAATCGCCTCTAGGAAAAAATGACCTCCCACCAGCCTATAACAACATATAAAACTTCATTTTTTCTTCCGTAGATTAAAAGATTTGGAAACTGCTTGTTTGCACCAACCAACTAAGATCTAATAAAAGAACCCAAAGTTTTTTTAAGCCTACAAATGAGCGAATTTGTTTATAAAGCTTTGTCCCAAATAAAATTTATATTTCTATGTCCCCTTCCCTTTCCTGTCTGATATTTACAGACAGACATCAAAACTTGTACCGTAGCTCTGCTACTAAAACTTAATAGCAGTTGGGCCCCTAAAGTTTAAGTTTGAAAATAAAATAGACCAAACCCTGCCAAGGAGTTGTATAAAACCTCTCTAAAAAATATATCTTAACCGAACTAGTGGTAGGCTTAACAAATAAAAGCCTTACTTCTTTATTTCTAGACATAGGCTATGTCTCTAGAGGCCTCTAGTGTCATTTCTGGAAATGTTTGGCAGGTAGAGGGTTTCCTTCCCTGCATCTTTAATAAACTTCATTGTAAAGGAGTACCATAACGGTTCAGCGACAAGAGAAGTACTTCAATTACATACACAACGTATAGCCATCATGTTACTTTATTTAATTTATTTATAATTTTTAAAAGCGAAGCTTCTCTATAATTAGGGTCGGTCCGTCCGTACGTCCGTCACAGAGAGTTAGCTCCTTTCGTTAATTTAAACAGGATAGAATTGTCCTATCGATTGCATGATGATTCCTATAGTAGTTAGGTACAAATTAGAAAGCGTAGCAACTCTATAAACAATACCAGAATGTCCGTACGTCCATTTTAAACATGTCGATATTTAACTTTTTTGACAACAAATTTTTGTATGTTAAAATTAAGCATCTCTATAAACAAGTCCCAAAAATGTAAGTATGTCCTTAAACAGTATCATCTATTAATGCAGTTTTGCAACAAATTTTCTCAAAATATTGTTTGTACTGATGCATTAATATTCTGCTAATTCAGTTCTGACAATCTACAAGTGTTAATGTTCGTTTGTCCTTCCATTTCAGAGCTTCGCTTTTATGGATGTTGTCATCCTTGTTAAAAAAAATACCAAAGGCTTGATTGTTTGTTTTCTAATGTCAAACAGTAGAAATATGCCTGTCCAAATTCCATGTTTTCCTTTACTACAAACAATAAATTTTGCAAATTTTTACATAGTACGAAATTTTATATTTGCATTGTGTGCTATAAGGTTTGCTTCCTTTACCCTGTCTGTTTAATTGTATTTTTTTCATTATTCAAACAACTGGTTTTAGTATCCCAGGACCTATGAAATGCTTTACTTTAAAGGAATTATTTCGGTCGAGACACCCTTATAGACAGACATCCTTTTAATGTTAAAATTATCAAATCATTCTGTCGGTAGCATGACTTTATATTAAACTAGCGGCTTCGCCCCTAGCCTCTAGGGCTTTTATTTTTTTTTGGGGGGGGGGGGTGAGGGGTGTCCCATCCCCCAAGAAAATAGCTATAAACCTTCCCGGGACCTATGAGAAGCTACCCTGTTAAGGAGAATCCGATCGGTTCAGCGGTTGGCGAGATCCTTCGTTATAAACAGACAGACAGACAAACAGACAGACATCGTTCTACTTTGTATTATAGATTAACCTCCATTTGTGTGAAAATTACCACCGATCTCAAGAGATAGGACAATGGCCGATAAATTGAAGTACATCCCCAGTGATGATACACAAAAATACCCCATTAGTGGTTAAAACATTTGGACGCTCAACTAAATGAAACAACCAATAAAAATTCAATAAAAGTCAAAAAGATTGATAAGCGATCGAATAAGAAAACGTTATTATAAGACTTTGGGGACTAGAGTGATAAACAGCCAAATATCACCTTTCAACCTGGAAAATTACGCACTGGGAAATCCTGAGTTAATTTGTTTGCTTAATTTGTTGATTAGTTGGTCACTTTTTTATCTTTTGGTATGTCAATATATCAGAAAATCAGGGAGGGATGGAACAATGGGCTGTTTATTACATTAGTCCCCAAAGTCTTATGTTAACATTTTCTTATTCGTAGGGGACTTATTATTGAATTTTAATTTGTTAATGCATTAAGTTGAGTGTCCAAAAGTTTCAACCATTAATTGTAATCAACAGAATGGGCAATTCTGTGTATCAACATTGAAGATATATTACAATTTATTGGCCATTGGCTTATCATTTTAGATCCTTGGCATATAACATTAAGATTTAAAAAATTATGTAACAATATTAGGTTAAATAATATTTGCTTTATAAAAATATATTTAATTTTACATATTTTCTCAGCCGGCAAAGATTATTCTATAAAGCCTTGAACCCCTTTTGTATATATAAACATTTGTCTCACTTCGAATGAAAATTAGATTTTTTTTAAAGCTTAGCGTTTCTATTATCTATGCCAGTTCGGCTGTCCGTCCGTACCTGGTAGATCTGATCATTTAATTTAGGCAGGTTTGATGTAAAACGTTGATCCTTAGGTAAAATTTAAAAAGCATAACAACTTTATAATTGTTACCAAAAAGTTCAGATGTTCATTTTGAATATGTTGATATTAAACGTCTTTCAAGGCCTATTGAATTTTAAACAAAGCCAAAGAAAGTGTCAGAACGTTTTTACATGAATTTGAACATGTACCATGCACGGAACTACTAAGCAAATATTTGCATTACTTAGTTTCCATGTAAAAAAATTTATCTTTTTAAGAAAAACACGGCGTAACAAGGATATTAAATTTCGAAGATTATATAATAATTTACTAAAAAATAAGGCTTTACATTATTATCATTGAGACATTTATTATTGTTTTCTGTATATCATTGTTTATTAATAATATGCAAAAACCGTTTTTTTAAGTTCATGAATAATTCATAATTCGCGCCCAATTCTGAAATAGCTTTAATGGGAAGGGGGATAAAACTAACTTTATACGGATTTTTATACCTCCCCCAGCGAAAATCATGTGAACACTCTTGTGCTCTAACATACTTTTATATAAATTTGTCAAAGACGAAGAAAGTCCCTCAAAGACGTCATAAAAATGAGGGATGAGAAAAGGAGGAGTGGGGAAGAAAACCCCTAAAAAATAGATGGATAATCCCTCGTTTTTTTGACGTAACATGCCGATTTTTTAAGGGACTTTCTTCGTCTTCAACTTTGTCTTCTATCTACTCTTGACTGGCGGAAGAGAGAAGCAGGAACATGGTTTTTCTTGGCAGGAAGGGAGGGGACATTGGACTAGAAATTATTCAGGTGCCAAAGTTTTAAAACTAGTTTTTGGGCACTTTAATTAAGTCTTGATTGGTTGATCCAAACTTTTCACCAATAGTTTTAGTATACAGAAGTTGTAATTTTGTTTATCATCATTGGGAATCAATAGTTGTCTTATCCTTTCAGATCCCTGTTTTCTTAAAAAAGACAGTGTGTAAAGCAAATCTTTATAGAACATATCTATAATACAAAGTAGCTTGATGTCTGTCCGTCTTTCTGTCCGTCTGAAGCTTAAGATCTCGGTAACCGCTGAACCGATTGGGCTCTACTCTTCAGGGATTATACCTACTGGTCCTGTGATGGTTTTAAGCTATTTTCCTGGGGGGTGGGACACCCCCCCCCCCAAAAAAAAACAACAAAAAAACCACCCCTACAATTTATTTTTTTTACATTTTTTGTAAAATCTCAGTAACTGCTAAACAAATTGGGCTCTACTCTTCTGGGAATATACCTACTGGTCCTCCGGTGGTTTTAGGCTATTTTCTTGGGGGGTGAGACACTCCCAACCCCCCAAAAAACAAAAATCCCCCCCATTTTTTTTTCAGAAGATTTCCTTGGTCCTTTTTCTTATTTGCAGAAGATTTCCTTGGTCCTTTTACGAATTTCACCTTAATTTTTTTTATCACCTCTTGGGGCAAAGCCCCTAGAGGCTAGGGACGCTAGTATTCTTATATGTGTATACAGATTATATAATTATAACCGAATATATCCTAAAGGAAGATAAGATTATTGTTTTCTAAATTCTTGGGGAAGGATTAATTATTTTAGTAGTATCAAGGATGTTCAAGGCTGCCCTTCTGTTGGCTCTCGCAGCCTGTGTCGCGGCACGTAAGTTCATTAAATTGATATTATAACTTGGATGTATCACCAGATTTTCATGTACTCTGATAAAGAAATACTCGCAGCTTGCTAAAATGATAACCAACCCCACTAAGCCCATCCCCTACTGGATGCACGAATTTTCCAATAAATGAGGTCCATATTAGCAATCTTAATAGACGGCAAATTTTTCTCCTGTCAATATATCCACGTATATCCTATCCATTGTTCATTACCTACCGATCTTACAGCTTATCCTTTTAAAAGTGAAAGCCGATTTTCTAATATAAACGACGAAGCCCAAACTGTACTACTTTGTCACCACGTTTGACGTCATATTCTCCATCTCTTTTTTATGGGTTTTCTTTCCCACTTCTCCTCTCATCTCCCTCATTTTATGACGTCACAGGAATCAAAAGTGGTGCAAGAATGGTACAATTTGGGCTTCGTCAATAAAACCAATCTAAATGAATGAAAGTTTATTTGTCTTATAATTTTTACACAGTACTAGTGTAGAGTATACTTTGGCAGGGATCTAACGGGATAAGACAATGGCCGATACATATATGTACATACCCAATCATGATAAACAAAGGACCCTATATTGTACATTAAAATTTGTGGTTGAAACCTTTTGAACAATCAAGTTAATCAATCAACCAATCAAAAGTCCCCAAAGCCGCCGAATAAGAAAACTTTGGGGGATAGTGTAATAAACTGCTCATTGTCCCCTCTCTCTCTGATAAATAGGTCTGTAAGCATTATAAACAAAAAGATATATAAGTTGGAAGGAATTTTAATGTTAGAGGGAGATTTGAAATCTACATCAAATTTTAAGGATTTATTATAAAATTCGTTTTTTGTATAATTCTTTATCTAAAGCGGAAATACAATTTAAGTTAATTAATTTTGACATCTGTGATTGGTGGATTGAAAATTATCTGCGCTCTGATTGGAGAAGCTTAAGTGTCGCACATCATTCAACCAATTAGAGCGCAGGTAGTTTCAAATCCACCTATCCTATTGGTCAAAATTTATGAACTTAAATTGTATTTCCGCTTTTAGATAAAGAATTATACAAAAAACGAATTTTATAAAAAAAATCCTTAAAATTTGATGCAGATTTCAAATCTCCCTCTAACATTAACCCATTAGTGCCGAGCGCCACTTTTATGGGCCGATCGAGCTGTAAGTTTCAGGGAAGCTTTATAATGGTCAAAACGGAATTCGTATTTTTTTGTTTTGCTCTAGTGGCGTGCACAGGAAAGTTGCAAAAAAACCCGGTTCGGCTTGGCCATAAATACCAACCAGGCATTAACACCCGTTTTTGGTGCTTTCCCCCAGTTTTAAAACCCGGTTGACCTGTATAAACCCGGTTATTTTGACCAAAAATCGAAAAATGTAATTTTTGAACGCCAAAAGTGAGATGAACACTTTTTAGAACTTTGATACGATCCGTAATTGAAAACTACACAACCTCATGTAATCTAAAGAGCTACAAGTATAATACGAAGCGATTTATTTCAAATTTAGTGTTTCGGCTATAGGTGCCTCCGTTTTCGGGTAAAAAAACCCGTTGCTCGGAGTTTTAAAAGACACACACTACAAAAAAAGAACATATAAAATTTGGGTGTTACATATCAGAAAACGAGCATAAAACTATTGGGTGACACCTATAGAGATTACTAGGGTTATTAGGGTGGCTCAAACCCTTACTAATGACGTAAACTGTTATTTTTATTGGTTGAAAAGTTAAAACCGGATAATAAAAGCCGAAACCGAGCCGGGTTTTAAAATTTTCGGGTATTTATGGCCAAGCCGAACCGGGTCATAATAGGGCGTAAAAAAACGATAAAAAAATCATATAAAAAATTATAATTTGAATAAAACGAATTCACAAATAGATGTACTTGTCAATAAACATTAGATTTCACAAAAAAAATCAGCGACTTTACCATAAAAACAAAAAAGTTAGAAGGGGTATTTTGAATTTTCATGATTTTCAAATTTTGTTGAGCTATACCAGCAAACGGAAGTAAGCTAAACTGCCTGCTCCAGGGGGAAATGAAAGTCAGGGTAGTAGAGGGGGGATTCATTCTGAGAATGATGCAATTATGAAGCCGGAAACCGGTTTTTTTTCCATTTTTCGGAACCGGGTTTTGATGCCCGGTTTGGCACTAATGGGTTAAAATTCCTTCCAACTTATATATCCTAATAAACAATATACTCTCATTCGTTGTTTCACAATAGCAATCTCCAAACTTTTAAACCTTAAAATTTTAATTTCATCTACAGAAGGAGTAGTTTTGTTTACTATTATTATTGGCGATGTAATTCAATGTATTGTCCATTATCATATTTCTTAAAATGCGGAAAACTAAAATGATTAAATGATTGATGTTCCTTTAACCTTTCTCTCCCTGTTTGACAATTAAATATAATATTTAAATCTAAAAGTAACCCAATTCTTTTTTTATTAGTAGCGAAGCTACTCTATAATTCACAATGTCCGTCCGTCCGTAATTAATGAATTGGGGGAAACGTGATTTTCTCGGCTCCTATAAAAGATAGAGAGCTGAAATTTTTTGACAACATTCCCATCAATAAGGAGCAAAATTAAATATAAAACATCAACGGCGATCGGACTGCTTTTTAGCAGGTTTTAGGCTATTTTTTATATTTTCCAAATTTTCCCCATATCTTTGGTGTTTATGGTCCGATTTTCAAAAAATTTTCAGTTGAAGATATCAAAATTAAATTTCCCGTCATTTGAAGAAAACAACAATGACGGTCAGACTGCCTTTTTGCAGGTTTTTGGCTATTTTAATATTTTTCACATTTTCCCCATATCTTTGGTGTTTATGGTCCGATTTTCAAAAATTTTTCAGTTAAAGATATCAAAATTAAGTTTCCTGTCGTTTGAAGAAAACAACAATGACAGTCAGACTGCCTTTTTGCAGGTTTTGGGCTATTTTTCATATTTTTCACATTTTTACCCATATCTTTGGTGTTTATGGTCCAATTTTCAAAAATTTTTCAGTTAAAGATATTAAAATTAAATTTCTGGCGTTTTAAGAAAAGAAACAATGGCGGCCAAACTGACTTTTAGCAGGTTTTTGGCTATTTTTATATGTTTGACATATTTCCCCATATCTTTGGTGTTTTTGGTCCAATTTTAAAACTTTTTTGCATTAACAGTTTCAACATATTTTTTCCATTGTTATGTGCATCTAGTATGTAATTTACTTTAACCGTCTTCATCATACAAAATAAAACAAGGTTTCGTGTTTATTTTCTCCAACAAATCTATTCTTGATTTTAATAAATACACTTTAAATCTACTTCTACGTATTCCCATCCACAATTTTTGTGCTTCGCTACTTATGGATATATGTTGTCATCCTTGTTTTATTGTAAGGTATGATTTCTTCCTTGTTGTATTATAATTTTGATAATTTAAACATTTATTCAAGTATAACTTGTTTGGCTTCATTCTAAGGAAATTTTAAGAAAAAAAAACAAAGAAATAATTTTGATTATACTACAAAGTTCAGATTTTTACAGAATACAATTTAGTAATACAAAAATTGAAACATATTTTACATTATCCATAATCAAGAAAGTAAAAAATAAACATACTGACGGTCATAATAGGACTTAAAGTAGATTTTTATTTGTCGTGGTTTAAAATTAAAAAGTCTAAGGCATTTATGAGGTGCGTTCTTCTGATATATGCCTTTTTGCTCTAACTCACAGACCAAGTCTTTTTCAGTCTATAATCTAACAGACATTATTTACAAGCATAAAAAATATATTTTAAACTGGAAGAAACTTCAAATCTGATTTTTTGTGCTTTAGTTTAAGGATTTATTAAATGCACTTTATTGCATACTAGAGGTTGCGCCCCTAGCATCTATTGGCTCTTTGCCTTAGCCTTTGTTATCTAGAATTGAAAACTAAATCGGTTCATTCGAGTCATACAATCTTCAGCTTATGCAAAACAAAAGGTTTACAAAGTGTCCTAAAAAATGAGCCATGTGACGTCAATAGATCCATCTTTTTTTAAGGGGTTTTCTTACCCACTTCTCCTCTCATCCCTAATTTTTGTGACGTCACACGGCACATATTTAAGGGCACTTTGTAAAGCTCCCTACAAATTTTAATTGCAATTATTTTAGAGGATACCCATTTCTGTAATGATGGCTGGGACCTGTATGAGACAGAATGGCATGGTACTAAGCACCACACATGCTTCTGGTTTGGAAATGAATATGAAAGAGTAAGTTATATCACCATAAGAGTAAAACACTAGAGGGAGAAAGGGTTAAATAACTGTATATCCCGTCTTGTGCACCTTCTATTGGGTCATTGAAAATCATCAAATGATGTTGCCTATATTAACACATCCAAGTAGCAGAAAATAATTTAGAAGCAGACGAAAGAGTTCTTTGAAAAATGAAGAGAGTTAGTTGTCTGTAACTGTATATATATTATAGATCTGTTATATCATTCACCATATCATCTGAAACAGTGTATAGTGTCCAATAAAAAATGACGTCATACAATACAAATGACCAATGATATATGAACATTGTAATTGACCAATCGAAAATTGTATACTGGCCTATCATTGGTCATTTGTAATGTATGACGACATTTTTTGTTAGTCATTATACGCTGTTTCCCATCCTCTTCCTAACTAAATCAAACTTCTTGGAAATAACATAATTAATAAAGGATAACATGTTAAGTAAGGTTTGGAATAGACCATCAGAGGGTTGAAAGTTTAATATCAAACTTGCATTAAATATGTTCATTATCAATAGCTACATAAGAACTTTTCAACACTGGACTAATTTGAATTTCGCAACATATTTTTGTAAATTGTATAAATGTATAAATATATGTACATCTTACACAAGATTATATTTTCAATTCCAGAACACTCATTTTTTCATCCGCTTGTTCATTGTTTTTTGAGTTTTTTATGAGTCATCCATCCTAAGAAAAAAATGACTAATTTATTTAAATCACATTTTTAAAATCTCTGTTTTACAATCCTTATACTAAAGTAACAGGATATTTGTCTGTTTGTGTGTCTGTGTGTACCGTAGGATCTCGCTAACCGCTGAACCGATTGGGTTCTCCTTAACAGGGTAGCTTCTCATAGGCCCCGGGAAGGTTTATAACTATTTTCTTGGGATGTGTGACACCCCCAACCCCCCAAAAAATGAAAAATATCCCCCCCCCCCAAAAAAAGAAAACATTTCAACCCCCCAAAATATTTTTTCTTCTTTTTCTTTTAAAATCTAAAATAAGAAATTAGGTTATCAAATTCGACTCACCCCCTCCTCAAGTGCTCCTAGAGGCCTCTAGGGGGCGTATCCGCTAGTACTTCTATAAAAGTAACAGGATTTCTATCTTTTCCGAAGAATCTTTCTAACCGCATTACCGACATGGTTCTCCTTTACAATATAACTTATCATCGTTATAAAAAGGTTTATAACTAGTTTGGAGAAGAAATCGCTCCAAGAAAATTTTTTCCCCTACTTTTCCTTTTCAAACTACAATTGAATGTGGGAGGTTCTATTAACCCCACTCCCCTAGAGTAAGGGCCTGTAAGGCCAAAGCTACTAGAAGAAAATAAGTTCAATATCTAAACTAAATTATTTCAGGTAAGCCATGACAACGCTAAGCTGATCTGTGAGTCAATGGGAGCTTTCCTTGCTGAGGTCCCCTGGGGTCCCCATATGAACTATTGGATTGTCAGCAAGCTTATTGAAAAGAATAACAAGCTTGCTATTGGTAAGTATTTACAGATAATCTTCAATAATCAAGCTATAATTAAATGTATCTCTCTGCCCGATCATTTTAGGAATCACTGTCAAACATCGATTTATTAGTAAAATTTTCAATTACTATCATACTTACAACTAGTGGCTACGAAGTTAGGGCCTCTAGGGGCACTTAAGGGAAGGGGAGAGTTGGCACTCTACTTTAGATTGTGGCTTTAAAAAGATTTTTCTTGGTAGTTATAAGCATTTCCTGTACCTATGAGAAGCCTTACTGTAAAGGAGAATCATATCTTTCCAGCCATATCGGACAGACGAACAGACATTCTGTTACTTTTATATAAGAATAAATGTTCTGACATCTTTTATTTGCACCTTGCATTGATAATTATACCTTATTGTTAAGGAAATCTTCATACAAGATTTATTTTAGAGAACCCAGAAACCAAGGCGCCTCAGTATGACCACCAGTATTGGCTGGGAGCAAGAGACTTTGGACACCATAATGATCATGTCCCTGGAGATTGGATCTGGGAACACAGGTAAAATTAAACGCTGTTATTCCTCTCCAGAAGTGGAAACCCGCTACCATGGCTCAACACGTAGCGCATCCACTTGTCGTTGGGGAGATGATAGGTTCGAATCTCGGGTTAACACCGTGTCATTACTAAAGACGTTAAAAATAGTTACTACTGCTACTATGTCGAGTGCGCGACATTAATAGTTAGAGTAGGGGGAATGCCTCGGTCCAAAAACAGGCGCAACTCATTACCATGAACAGTTAGGATTTCTCGGACAAAGGTCGTGCAATCAAAGAGTTAATTGTCTGAAGGGTGTTACTTAACCTAATACCCCGGGTGTTTGGACAGAAAAGGAAACATTTGGGGCCACTTAGTTATCCTGGGTTGATGGACCTGGCGTTTATATGTCATGGACAGCATCCCCGCCTGTATGAGGTAATCCAGAAGAAAATTGTATTGGGTGTAACTGATGTCTGAAAATTTTCATACTTCACATCTCTGATTCATACTTTCTATAAAGTATACTTCCTGAATATTCCACTCCCCTCCAAAAAAACATAAAAAATATTTTAGTTTAGAAAAGAAAGGGTGATGTTACCCTCCCCCACAATAGATTCAATTTTCCCTGGTTCTATGAGTAGCTTTTCTACAAAGGAGAACCAAAACGCACACACACATATACAAACATCCTGTTACTTTTATATAAGTAAGAATTTAATACAAATATATTTCATAGAAACACATCAGTAGAATGGTTTGACTGGGGAGATGATGAACCTAATAATTTCCGTGGACAGGTGCAGTAAGAGTTTTTCATTGAATCGTATTATAGACAGATTTCTGCGGATATTAAAATAAAAAAAATGCAAGATTGATACCAGTTAAGTCGCCGAGTGACTAAAGGCCTGGGCTATCAAAACTGGTATTAATTCTATTTTTATTATTTTATTATTCTTGAAATTTGTCTTTAATGATTTTTAAGTATGGCTTTGAAATACTTTTAATTCAGCGAACATTAATCGGTTTTGAAGTCATGGAAAATTTATTTTCTTTCATTATCTTCACATAATATCTTCATATTCCATTATCTTCATTTTTACACTATTATCAAGTTCTTACTGAATGTTGAAACTCCCTCTTTTAAATAAATTGAAGATAAGGGGGGGGGGGGGGTTCTTTCCCTGCCTAACGTCCATTCACTTTAATATGCTTTTCAAGATTCAATGTAGCCAATTTTCCTAAATTTATATTGATGCTCATTCCCTTGATATTTATTCACTTATCAATATAATTTCAATTAAATAATGGATGTAGAATATACGTGGATATTATGACAGGGGAAAAATTGTATTCAATTTAGGTTGCTAACATGAAATTCCCCTACTGGTCAGTTCGTTCATCCATTAGGAGGGGGGGGGGGGTAAAGGGGGAGGATCGTTATTATATTATATATATCGTTATCATGTACTCTAATACAAGTTTTACTGTTTTAGAGTACATGAAATTCTGGAGTAAGATTCAAGTAATAATATATCCATTAATTAAATTAATTATTTGTTTTAGAACTGTCTGACTTATCTGATGTACCAGGATTGGTTTGGAAACAGGTAAGAATAATTTCACAAAATGTTAAGATTAGGATTAAGCCCCGAAAGGTTAGAGCCTCCAGTAGGAGTGTTTTTAAAGTAAAGTTAGGGGGGTGGTTGGTACGGTGGTCCATATATAAGTTACAGTATGAGTGGAATTGCAAAGTGCTACTGTCACCCGGTCCGTATATTTGTCTGTAACGTTCTTGTGACATAAATGTCAAATTTTCATTATCATTTAAAATGCAATCTACAATAATATTTGTCCGCCTGTCTGCCTGTCCGGATAAAGTTTAAGTTATCGCTGACCGCCAGATTATTTTGCTCTGCTTCATACTTTTTGAACACTTTTCTTGAGGAAGGACACCCCATGCATGTGGTGGAGCTACTGAGAAAAATAATCCCCCACAATTTTTTTTCTGGGTGAATGGACGAAAATACATTTCATAAATGTAGAATTGTTTTCATTAAAAAATCATTTTTTGATGTTTGATTTAAAAAAATCATATTTTCAATTGAATTTAAATATTTATAGGAACTTCCACTGGAACGATTGGGATTGTGACGCACCCGCAGATTTCATCTGTGAAATTATCATTGATTAAATTTTATTTTGATCTTTTTTCAAATATGTTTTTGGATTTTTATTAAAGTTATGAACATATGTATTACAATTTTTATAGTAAATTTTTAAAGTTATTTTTTATTGTTAAAAGCGAAGTATTTTCTATTATTAGAGTAGGTCTGTACGTCCGTCCGTGTGTTCATAACTGATAACTTTTATCATTAATTTAGGTATGTTAGAATTGTCCTATCGAATTCTGATTTCTATAATTCTGTTACAAATATGAGCTAGAAAGCGTAGCAACATTATAATCGTTAAAAGAAAGTTAGTACGTCAATTTAAAACATGTTAATTCTAAACATTTTTTACAACAACTTTTTGCAGGATATATGTATCCCATTATTTTGATTTTTTGAGTAATAATTCCAAGAAGAACATTATAACTTTAAGCAAAGCATCTTCACAAAGAAACGTGGCTACCCTATACTGATAAAGCCTGTTGCCATACACCCAGCACAAAACAGCACAATATTTGTTTCTTCTTTCTTTGTATGTAAATAAGCGGTTGAGCCCATAGCAAGTTGGGGAATAGCCTAAAACCACCCCAAGATAAATCTTATAGGAAATTGTCAAAGCCATCTCGGGAACTATAAGCTTAACTTAAATGAAGATCTCAATCGGATCATGGGTTAGCGAGATTTTTACCGATACACAACTTCATGTCATAATATTAAATCGAAAACAGATTTAAATTGAATTCTGAATCTATTCATCAAATAAATTCTTTAAAAAAGCAACTAAAGAAAAGTTGATCTTAAGAATCTTGCATCATAAAATAAAAATGAAAAACTGTTTTCCCTAATTTTATTTATCAAAAAATAAATTGGCAGCAAGAACCCTTATATATAACAGGTTAATCACTAGTCATAAATATTTATTGGCATACAAAGACAATAAAGATATTAGACAACAACAAAATAGTTATTAAAAGATACAAGGGGTGTTATAAGTTTTTTTTATATTGGTTTATAGGGGGTATTATCCTCTTGGGATTTTTTTTTCAATTTTGAAAATTTTGGTACCTTTTCCCCCCTCACAGACAGAACTATGAATCTGGTAGTGGCGCTCGGCCCCCTAGCCTGCCTAGCCGCAGCGCTCGGTCACTTGGCTGCCAAGCCGCAGCGCTCGGTCACTTGGCTGCCTAGCTGCAGCGCTCGGCCCCCTATCCTGCCTAGCCGCAACGCTCGGTCACTTAGCTGCCTAGCCGATGCGCTCGGCCCTCTAGCCTATAACCTAATCTAATTGTAAAAATAATATTGTTCTCGGCCAGAGTCATAGTTCGGGAGGGGGGAAGGGTTGTACCAAAATTTCTAAAAACGAAAAAAAATTCTAAGAGGATAACGCCCATAGGTGCGGCAAGAGTTCCATTATTGCCCGACACTATTCAGTTGCAGTTAGTTTGCAAAATTTTGTGCTTGTGCAATTTCAGGAACTTTAGCAGGGCAAGATAGCCGCCAACAATCCGCCATTCTCTGCCGTGTGGGTGCAATAAAATATTCTTGACTGTCTGTATTTACTTATTACGTATGTCGAAATATGGCATTTAATAAAGTAGTGAGGTCTGACATCCTATTAACAACATTCTATTGACTACATAAATACACAAAATTAAAAGGGAGGTTTTGAAATACAGTTGTTTTTCTACATCAATTTCGTTGATGATGAATATCGGCTGCAATAAAAAAAAATGTAATATCCATCCAGTCTATTTAATTGGTTAGAGTTATAATTGTCTAAAAAGAGAGAAAGAGAGAGTTGTTTAAGTGAAAAAAGAGAAAAGTAGGAAGAGGAATTTGTATGATTCTCAAGGTTACTCAAGGCATGCTATGCTAGGCATACCACACAGACATGCTAGGATACAGGGATAGTACAATGATTGATAAATTTGTATGATTCTCAAGGTTACTCTGCATGATATGCTAGGCATACCACACAGACATGCACAGATACAGGGATAGTACAATGATTGATAAATTTGTATGATTCTCAAGGTTACTCAAGGCATGCTATGCTAGGCATACCACACAGACATGCTAGGATACAGGGATAGTACAATGATTGATAAATTTGTATGATTCTCAAGGTTACTCTGCATGCTATGCTAGGCATACCACACAGACATGCACAGATACAGAGATAGTACAATGATTGATAAATTTGTATGATTCTCAAGGTTACTCTGCTTTCTATGCTAGGCATACCACACAGACATGCACAGATACAGGGATAGTACAATGATTGATAAATTTGTATGATTCTCAAGGTTACTCTGCATGCTATGCTAGGCATACCACACAGACATGCTAGGATACAGAGATAGTACAATGATTGATAAATTTGTATGATTCTCAAGGTTACTCTGCATGCTATGCTAGGCATACCACACAGACATGCTAGGATACAGAGATAGTACAATGATTGATAAATTTGTATGATTCTCAAGGTTACTCTGCATGCTATGCTAGGCATACCACACAGACATGCACAGATACAGAGATAGTACAATGATTGATAAATTTGTATGATTCTCAAGGTTACTCTGCTTTCTATGCTAGGCATACCACACAGACATGCACAGATACAGAGATAGTACAATGATTGATAAATTTGTATGATTCTCAAGGTTACTCTGCTTTCTATGCTAGGCATACCACACAGACATGCTAGGATACAGGGATAGTACAATGATTGATAAATTTGTATGATTCTCAAGGTTACTCTGCATGATATGCTAGGCATACCACACAGACATGCACAGATACAGAGATAGTACAATGATTGATAAATTTGTATGATTCTCAAGGTTACTCTGCTTTCTATGCTAGGCATACCACACAGACATGCACAGATACAGAGATAGTACAATGATTGATAAATTTGTATGATTCTCAAGGTTACTCTGCTTTCTATGCTAGGCATACCACACAGACATGCTAGGATACAGGGATAGTACAATGATTGATAAATTTGTATGATTCTCAAGGTTACTCTGCATGCTATGCTAGGCATACCACACAGACATGCACAGATACAGAGATAGTACAATGATTGATAAATTTGTATGATTCTCAAGGTTACTCAAGGCATGCTATGCTAGGCATACCACACAGACATGCTAGGATACAGGGATAGTACAATGATTGATAAATTTGTATGATTCTCAAGGTTACTCTGCATGCTATGCTAGGCATACCAAACAGACATGCACAGATACAGAGATAGTACAATAATTGATAAATTTGTATGATTCTCAAGGTAACTCTGCATGCTATGCTAGGCATACCACACAGACATGCACAGATACAGAGATAGTACAATGATTGATAAATTTGTATGATTGTCAAGGTTACTCTGCATGCTATGCTAGGCATACCACACAGACATGCACAGATACAGAGATAGTACAATAATTGATAAATTTGTATGATTCTCAAGGTTACTCTGCATGCTATGCTAGGCATACCACACAGACATGCACAGATACAGAGATAGTACAATGGTAGATAAATTTGTATGATTCTCAAGGTAACTCTGCATGCTATGCTAGGCATACCAAACAGACATGCACAGATACAGAGATAGTACAATAATTGATAAATTTGTATGATTGTCAAGGTTACTCTGCATGCTATGCTAGGCATACCACACAGACATGCACAGATACAGAGATAGGACAATGATTGATAAATTTGTATGATTCTCAAGGCTACTCTGCATGATATGCTAGACATACCACACAGACATGCACAGATACAGAGATAGTACAATGGTTGATAAATTTGTATGATTCTAATGGCTACTCTGCATGATATGCTAGACATACCGCACAGACATGCACAGATACAGAGATAGTACAATGGTTGATAAATTTGTATGATTCTCAAGGTTACTCTTCATGCTATGCTAGGCATACCACACAGACATGCACAGATACAGAGATAGTACAATGATTGGTAAAGGGATAGGAAAATGGTTGATAAATTAGAGGCCTCTGGAGGAAGAGAGAAGTTGACACTTCTCCACTTTCAATATCAGTTCTAAACAAAAAAAAATAATTTTGTTTGGCAGGGGGTAATTTTTTCTTTGAGCAATTTCTTGAGAGGGTGGTGGTACCCTACTCAAAAATCATTATAAACCTTCCCAGGACCTATGAAAAGCTACACAATAAAAGAGAATCCTATCGATTAAGGTGTTAGAGAGATCCTTCGGTACACACAGTCAGACATCCTGATACTGTTAGACAAGCATATGGTATAGGAAAAAGTAGTTTTAGATTAGTTTCAAAAACCTAAAAATCTAATTTTCCTTATATAATAAAAATTTATAAAAAAAATTACTGTAGTCCCTGATTTATTTATATGCAATAACCATGGACCTTTTTAGAATTTATAGAAAGCTTCACTGTAAAGGAGAATCCTTGCAATTTGGCGAGATCCTTCGGTACAGACAGACAGACTCATAGACAAAACATCATGTTACTTTTATATAAGAATTACTTAACTTTATCCAACCTAACTTACTTAATTTCTATTAATTTTTGATTGGTGCATTTTTACATACTTTTAACAGTTATAAATCTATCTCAACCATAACATTTATAAATTAGTAACTGCTGCTGCTTCATAAAGAAATATATTTCAAAGAAAAAAATCTTCATTATCAATCGCATCTATTAGTGAATTGAATCAAGTAAAGTAAGCTTGGTCATTTTTACATAGTTATAAGGAAGAGATGTTGCTTTGGACAGTACAATATACTCGTACCTTGTTTGTTTTAAAGATATGTATTTCATAAAGAAAAGACATATACATACAGAATTACATAGTACGAGACTTTTATTTACATCAACATAGCTTAGTAGCTAGAAATTAATCAGAAAAAAAAAGTTTTCTAAAAACGCCATTCCAACGTTGGCCTACAAACAAATGAAATCTTAATTGGTTGGTTCAAATTTTACAATTTCTGATTATGTATATGAATCTATTTCCTATTGTCTTATCCCTTAAGATCTCTGTCACGTTAACCGAGGAGAATAAAATGTAATGCTAAAACCAATATTTAATTCCTTTTAAAAAATGAAGTTATCTCATTATTTGTTCAAATGAATCTATATAAGATTATTTTTCTTGATTATTAATTGGATGTTAAACCAGATTTTCATGTACTCTAGTAAAGTGATATTCGCAGCTGGCTAAATTAACGTTACCCCCGTCCCATTACCCCATCCCTTCCCATCTACTGGATGAACGAGCTAAACAATAAATGAAGACTAAAATAGCAACCTAAATTCCCCTGTTGTCAATATGTCCACTTATTCTATATCCATTATTGGCTCTTTATCAATCAAGATTCGTAATAACAAGCTCCGCCTTTTGGATAATTCTTCATTTTTTACCTTCCTTGATTCCTGTAATAGAGCTATGACCTTAGATATAAGTATGAAGTTGTAATGCACAAATAAAACAAGGATGACAATATCCAAATAACCTAAGCTCTGAAACGGTAAGGCAAACGAACATTAACACTTGTAGAGTGTTAGAACTGAGCAAGTAGAATATAAATGTATTAGTCTAAACAACACTGTAAGTAAATTTGTTGCAATAACACTATACGCCTTAATTATAGAAATGCATAGCTTATAATATTGTACTTTATTGTCCTAGGAATTTGTATATCAAAAATCAGATTAATTGAATATTTATTTCAAATAAACATTTAAAAAAAAAATAAATACATGTTTGAAAAACGTACGGACATTCTTATAACGCTTAAAGAGTAGTTACGCTTTAATATCATATTTAAATATTACAGGAATTACCATGATAAGTTTGAAATCGATAGGACGATACTAATATGCCTAAATTTACGCTCAGTGCAATCCGATTCGAACAGACGGACCGACTATAATTATAGAAAAGCTTCGTTTTTTTTTTAAATCTTCCGCATTTTTTTGTGTAGAGTTGATGTTAAAAACTCTACTTAGTTTTTTTATATTTTGCTTTTCTCTTTTTAATGAGGTACAAGCTTTACAAAGAAAACAAGGATGACAACTTCCACAAAAGCAAAGCTTAAAAATCAGAGGGTCTGTCATATGACCATTGGAACTAATAAAAGTCGACCTAAAATTGAATGAAGAAAATATGTTTATCACAATAGTTTTCAAGTTTATATAATAATATCTTTTTACTCGTAAACTTAAAATTTTTTGGACTTTATCCAATATTGTACATCAATAAATCGGCCATTGTCTTATCCCTTCAGATCAGCTTATAGCATTATGCCTGTTCTGTATCGAAATCCTTGTTAAAATCTAAATTTAAAGTAAAAAGTTTGGGTCAAAATTCTCTGGATAAAATGGCATTTTTCGAAACAGGGTATCCTCCTACCATGCCTATTAAAACCATGACGGGTTATATGATATGATATGATATTTAGTATATGCCCGGAAAAACACAACCAAGACGATTCTGCAGTTATTGAGATATTAAACACAAACACAAATGGACTAACATCAACATACGATCAGACATCGTAATACTTTTTAGTTTACTAGCGGCTTCGCCCCTAGCCTCTAGGGGCTTTGCCCCAAGAGGTGATCAAAAAAAAATTTGACGAAATTCGTAAAAGGACTAAGAAAATCTTCAGCAAAAAAAAATGGGGGGGGATTTTTTTTGTTTTTGGGGGGGTTGGGGTGTCCCACCCCCCAAGAAAATAGCCTAAAACCACCACAGGACCATATTCCCTGAAGAGTAGAATCCGATCGGTTCAGTGGTTACCGAGATCTTAAGGGACGGACAGACGGACAGACAGACGGACAGACAGACAGACGGACAGACATCATTCTACTTTGTATTATAGATTGTAGAAACGTAACAGCAACTTACACTTTTACACAAAAATTCACTAAACCTTTTTAATTTATTGTTCTGGAAATAACTACATTTTACTCAACAAACTTGGAAAAAACTGTTACTAGCCGTTACGCCCTTCAAGGCTTCTAAGAGAACTTGAGGTAAGGTTATATTTTAGTTTTTAGGACTTGATTATAGAGTTGCTTCGCTTAAAATATTGTTCTTTGTCCCAGGAATCAATATACCAAAAATCAGATAAAACGGATAATTAGATCACATAATAATTTGTTGTTAAAAAAGAAGAAAAATCAACATGTTTAAATTGGACGTACGGACATTCTGGTAATGATTATAGAGTTGCTACGCTTTCTAAATCGTACCTAACTACTACAGTAATCACCATGCAAAGTTTGAAATCGATAGGACTATTCTAACATGCCTAAATTAACGAATAAAAGCTAACTATCTCGGACGGACGGACGTACGGACGGACGGACCGACCCTAATTATAGAAAAGCTTCGCTTTTAAAAATTGAAGATTAATACATTTTTTTAAATGGGGGGATTTCTTTGTTTTTGGAGGGGTTGCCGGTGTCTAACCCCCCCCCCCAAAAAAAAAAATAGCCTAAAACCATCGCAGGACCAGTAGGTATATTCCCTGAAGAGTATAATCCAATTGGTTCAGTGTTTACCGAGATCTTATGGGACGGACAGACATTATTCAACTTTGCAATATAGATATCGTATGCTAATACTAGCAAACTTTAGGCTTTAGGTTTAATTCTACAGGCCCATATAATCTAGGTCTCTATATAACTTTAAACGGCTCCTGTCGCCGCAATATTTCAACTAGATACTTTAAATTTGAAACTTAAGCTTATCCTACATTGCACGGACAACAATTTTCGTCTTGGTGTAAGTTTCGAATTGAAATTTACTTATGTTATGGATAAATTTTTTTGATAGTTGAACTTAAAACGTCTTTAGAAAACTTTATCACTAAACAGGAGCAAGATAGTTAAGGCGAATGGCATCATTGACAACCTCCCCCCCCCCCCCCCCAACATTAAATTTTGACATTTTCCGTGAACAGTTTCTTACACAATCAAAGATAGACATGTGCAATACATTTGTAATTATAGAGAAGCTTTGCTGCATAAAGATTTGAAGAATGTGTTAAAGTTGCTCTGGTATTGAATTGGTGTACCTGAACCTAAATTTCCTTAATGATATGAATAACATTCTTGGATAAAAGCCTAAGACAACATTCTATAGGTAGCCAACACTTTTATTACAAATCCTTTGACAAGAAGTCTTATTTCTGCATGGTAATCGGTTGGGTCTGTTTGAGTGCGAAGGCTCGCTCCACATCTTAATAATTTTGCTACAAGTTAGACATAGCTTATGTCACAGAGAGAGAAAGAGGACAATTGGCTGTTTATTACATTAGTCCCTAAAGTTTTACAATAACGTTTTCTTATTCGTTGGCTTAACAACTTTAGGGACTTAAGTGAGAAATGATTGATTTATTTATTAAGTTGAGTGTTCAAACGTTTCAACCACTAATTTTAATCTACAGAAGGAGTAATTTTTTTTATCATCATTGGTGATGTAAACAAATATATCGGCCATTTTCTCATCTCTGCTTTAGTCAACAAAATTGTGATAAATGGAAAGGCTTTTTCATAGCAGGGGATGAGAGTTTTCCATTATAATTATCATAATGGAGGTCAGAAATTCAAAGAGTGGTTGGAAAAAATTACTTTAAAAAAAAACAAGGAAAGAAACAATTCACTAAAAGAAAAACTGTTTTGCCTCCAACTTTTTGATAGTCCAACATGATGACATAATGCATTATTGCCTGTATTGCATCGTTATTGTTATCAACTAAGAACAGAATAAAAATACTAATGATTGAAAATTTTCTATAGAGGATTAATATTGTGAGAAATAATAGCTGGAACAATTTGAAACTAGAGATAGAAAGATAAAGAAGAGAGAACTTTGGATTCATGTGACTCAACTCACTTGGAGTTTATATCATCGTATGTGTGTGTGTTTGTGTAGGTGTATGTGTGTGTGTGGCTGATCACATGTATAGTCAGCATGTGACATATAGGGACAGGCACTTAAAATCAAAAGAATAGGTTTTGTGTTATACTAGAGACTTTGAAAATAGTATCTACTGATGCTACATCTAAATTGCATGAGAAAGGATAATACCCTTGCCCCATAAACAGGCTGAACTCTTTATCATGCACAGTTTATACATACAGACACATTATGTGCAATTAAAGGGTGGAATCATCTGCAGCCTTCACTGCTTCAGCCCTGTTTTCAGCAAACGGCAACCGCAGCTGACTTTTTAAAAAAAGATATTTTAAAAACAATGCCAGCTGCCAAAATTAACAGAATATTAAATCTTTCTGGGTGGGGGAAGAGGAGGGTGTTAAAACTTTTCAAATTTAGTATACTAAACATCAGGTTTTGAAATAAACTCGCGGCGTCGCTTTTTTGCCGGTTTAGCGCTGATGGTCCCTTCTCATAACCCTGTGGTGGCTCTAGCACTGCGGGGTGTATACATGAGGTTTCCTAACCAGTCGGGACGACCCAGTACCCAATGTAACCTAACCTAACCTGACCTAAAGTAATAAACAAACAAACAAAAAACTACCCTCCTTTCATTATCAATTTATTTGAAAATAAGGGGGTAGGAGTCTCACAAGGGTTTAATGTGTAAAAGCGCCAGAATTCTTTATAATTTTATCTACATTTTTATTGTTTGTGTTGTGAGAGCATGATTCTCCTGATATTTGTGAAAGTCTACTTGCAACCCTTTGTTCAAGCAATTTCTAAGCATTTGCAATTTAAAACTTGTTTTCTCTAATAGTATCCGTTTGATAATAGAGTTATTTATCGCATCGTATTATAGACAGCTTTCCGCGGACATGAAAATGAATAATTATATGATTAAAACCAGTTTTGTTGAAGATGATTAAAGTCCCTCCACAAATTATAACGTCATAAGATAGAATAGCTAATGAGAGGCCAGTATACACTGTAATTGACCAATGGTAAAACTTATGTTGGCCTCTCATTGGTTATTTTATCGAATGACGTTATAATCTGTGGATGGACTTTAATCATCTTCAGTTTTGTTAGACCCGATGGTCAAACCCGGGCTATCAAAATTCCGAGAAAAATTGACTGTAATAAAATGCTATACATGAGTTTTCAGTATGCCGGAGAACAGGTTCTAATTCAATCGTTATTAATCGGTTTCGAAGCCAAACGGGCATGTAGTTCAATCTTTGCATTAAGGCTTTTTAATTAATGATGGGAGAATAATCAAAATACAATAGAACTAAACAGATCTACCTGATCTTTTTATCTCTTGAACTGCAGTACAGATTAGATTATTAACCTTGTTCCATTTTTGGCTTTAAGCTATTTCTCCTTTTTTTTTCAATGTTGGGGAGATATGTCCAAATAGAGTTCAACACACTAAATGTTTTCCACACAAAAAATCTCTGTCGAATATGCAGAATATTCTGGCCAAATACAATTTCCAACAATGAGCTATTTGTTCTTACTAAAAGTATGAGCATAGAGGACGAATCAAAATGAAAAGATGGAGGTGGCTCGGGCATGTTATTAGAAAGGGTACTCCAAGATCTCCAAAGGTGGCTCTACACTGGAAACCCGAGAACGGGCGGAGAACCAGAGGCAGGCCCAAGAAGACCTGGAGGAAAACTATACTGGAGGACCTGGAGATGGAGTGTGAGTAAATGGAGGAGAGAGCCCAGGACAGAACGCCTTGGAGGATGTTTGTGTCATCAGCCCTAAGGTGAATTCTTAAAAAACTTTTAACCCACTAAAATCAGTTTGCCCCACTAAAATCAGTGAGGCAAACTAAAAATTTAGAGGGGATAATTTTGCCCCACTAAAATTACTTACTGATTTTAGTAGGGCAAAAGTTTTTTTAAGAATTCACCTAAATGCTACAACCGTAGCGACGGGCATTATGTTAAGCAAGTAAGTAAGGGGATAAACTCTAAAAAGCTGGGGGCAAAGCTACTGGTTGGTAAAAAAAACAGAGAAAGGAAAGAAAAACAGAACATAAATCATTTGACTACAGTAGTAAATTTTAAAACTATACGAACGAAGGAATATGCATAACTAGTGACTTCGTCTCTAGCCTTAAAGGAGAGCAAGGGATGTCAGAAAAACAGCTTAAAACCACCCTATGAAAAGCTTTCCTAAAGATTACAGCCCATTATGACCGCTAATTAGCTTCAGACAAAATAACTTTTCTACTTTATATTATAGTACAGAACTTTTAGACACAAGTTTGAAGTTTTTAATAAAATTTCATATTTGATTATTGATGTAAACATGAGTTTACAAACAATAGTAAAACAATTTTTAAGAATCGAGTATAAATTACTCATTAAAAATCATGATTTTGCATCTGATTGAATCATAGAATGATGACTAAATGAGTTTCTTCTTGCTGAAAAGAACCAATTGCCATCTAAAATTATTTTTTTTTGGAACAAGATAGATACAAAACTTTCCTGGAACCTATATAAACTTCACTTAAACATAGGGTCGGCAGTCGCACCTAAGGCTGAATACACGGCTGCGGCTGATGGTACCTGTGGCTATGACTTAGTGTGGCTTACAACAGTAAAGGTCGAGTTTTAGGATTTGAGTCATGATTTGAAAATACGGTAAAAAAAAGTCTACAGTTGTTTAAAGCATAATAAAACAAACAATGAATTTACTTTTATAATGTTTTTATTTATTGTAATAAAAACACTTGTGTATCCTCCCTTAGAGACCTCGTTAAAAGAGACTTTAAAAGGAGGGTTGCAGCTTATAGTGCCTAATGAAAATGACGTCATACAATACAAATAACCAATAATAGGCCAGTATACACATTGTAATGACCAATGGTAAAATCATATTGGCCTATCATTGGTCATTTGTATTGTATGACGTCATATTTCATTAGACACTGTAAGCTGCTTCCATAGACAAACATATAAACAATTAAACATCCTTTTACTATTATATGATAATAGTATTGTCAAAGCTTTGAAAGAAAGCAATATCTAATAGAAACAAATGTTTTCAAATTTCCATGCCATAAAAAATTAATAAAATATGGTAGCAACTGTTTTATATATTGAATTAATATCTTTTTATACTCAAATGACGACAATGCATACTAAGGAAAGGCAAAATATATGCAGCTGTTAACAATTAAGTCTTTAAAAAGATATTTTTTGTTTTTTTATTGTTTAATTTAAATATCTTTTAAAGTCTGTGATAAAGTTTCAATTTAATTCCTTGAAGTTTATGTTTATTAACTGACCTCGCTATATGATTTCAAAATGCACTACTAGAAATTAAAATATAGGAGACATTTACATAAAACTTTATTTTAGTGTTGGTATTTTGATGATTAAAACCGGATATAATAAGGGATAAGATAATGCAGATAAAAACAAAATTTTCCCTTCTTTAAATTAGATATTGGTTTTTAAGTTTTGAAACTTCAAGTTTGTATCTATTCAAGATGTGATAATACTTATAAAAAATATTTGATAACAAATTAAGTAAGTTGTTCGTAACCTCCCAAAAGGATTAAAGTAAAACTGGTAGCCTAAAAAGCCTCTAGCGTATAACCAGGGCCACAGCCATATTCAAGAGATAGAGCTTGTATTCTAATTCTATACTGTTTGCTATTTTTGTAACAATCTGAATCGTGTTCTATACGGCAATGTTGCACTCACTCAACATATAGAATAAACTAAGCATCAAACAAAGTTTTGCAGCGTTTTCAACACAAAGAAATTTAGTATAGTTTAATTATAGAAATGATTTGCTTATTACATTGTGTCCAATTTTCCTAGAAAACCCCATTCCAAAAAAGGGAATAGAAAATAAAAATTAAAAAATTGATGTAAAGTCTAAAAAGGTATGCTTATACAAATGCAATGGGGTCATCTCAAAAAACGCCTATGCAATGTTTTCTTAATTATGTTACATAGATTATCTTGTAAATTCTTTTTCCTTTGTGTAATATGATTGCTAAAAAAAATTTCTGGTTTGAATAAGACTATTGATTACAGTTGGCCCTGAGAGCCAAAGGAGCGGGCCAAATAAACGATAATTGTATTGTCTATAATACAACACCGTACATGATTTTTCAGTAAGGCTCAGAACCAATTCTAATTCAGCGGATATTAATCGGTTTTAAGGCGATACTGGAAAAATCATTCTTTGTAATTTATTTTTTCATTTTTGTTATGGCCATCCCCAGTCTTGTTTTTACCTGATTACATCATTATACTATGTATCTGCAGGTCTAGAGTTGTGTGTCCAGGTACAATTTTCTGGAAGGTTGCCAGAACAGAGCAGCACAAATATGCTTTAACATTAACATCAAACATTTTTTTGTAAACAAGTATCTTTTTAACATTAAATAATTTCATTAAAAATAATTAGAATAAAGTATATTAGCAGAGAAATGGAATATTGTCTGAGAGAGAAGGGGCAATGGGATGTTTATTACACTAGTCCCCAAAGTTTTATGATACCTTACCTTAGGCGTTGGCTTAACAACTTTGGGAATTTTAATGGATTGGTTGGTTTATTAAGTTAAGTGTCTAAACATCTGAACCACTAATTTTAATCAACAGAAGGAGTAAATTTGGGATGTACAATACATCAATTTATCGGCCATTGTCTTATCCCTTTAGATCCCTGAGTTTTGTGTTAAAATTTTATTAAAACGTCAGAAAGACTCTGTGCACGGCAGCCACAGCTACAAGGAGCAGCGCGGTTTACAGAAGCCTCACTGTCAGCCGCGCGGCTGCGGAAGTTACTCGATCTGCCGCACTGTCAGCCGAGCGGCTTACTCAAAGCCATCCTAAACCTACCTCAGCCTCAGCCATCCTAAGCCTATCTCAGCCTCAGCCATCCTAAGCCCGTCTTAGCCTCAGCCTATATCAAACAAAATAATGAAAAACTATAAATTGACGTTTGAGTGTGTTAAGTATGCATTTTTCCGATTATTTATTTGATAGATAACAAGATATGTATCTATGTTGAGCCGGAATTATCCGTTATTTCTTCAGTGGACCAATATCCAAACCCTTCCCCGTGCCCTAGAATCATTTCAAACCGTGATAGTTCTTTAAGATTGGTTTAGCTTGCTTATGTAAAGTCTAGGAGAGATGAAGGGGACATTGGACTTATGGCGCCAAAAGTTTTTATCTTAAACTCTTTCTGAAGCTGTTTAACTTTGGGAATTTATCAAATCTGGGTTTAATTAGGGTTAGTACAGTCTGTTCCGTCGATAACTTTGAATAAAAAGGGTAATTTTGTTTGTTATTATTTGGGGTTCATAAATTTATATTCAGTTGTCTTATCCTTGGGCCTGTAAAAGTTCTGTGCAAGGTTTATTGCTAATTCTATCTCCAATGACCTCATTTTAAATGTTTAAAGTGAATTGTTAAGTAATGATATTGAGCACGTGTAGGTTAGAAAAGAAAATCTTTAACCTTTCAATATTCAGGGTTCTATATTGTGATCAGACCTATTAAAGGTAATAAAAATGCGCAATTTGACTCTAAAAAGTTTAAGACTTGACTTAAAAAAAAAGAACTTCAGACAAAGAGTCGTTTATGTCATTACTCAAACTCTTTTTTATTCAAGTTATAAAAAAAAACTCCATTATCGAGTTGTATAGTTGAAGCAAATAACAGCTTAGCTGTAAAAGATAACAGGAGTGCAGCTGTTGCAAGCTGCGGCCAGCTGCTGCTTTGTCAAATATATTTTATTAGATATTGCTAGTAGTAGAGCGAGGCTTAAGTATCCACCCCTCCCCCCCTCACGTTAATCCTCTTCCCCTATTTAATCCCTCTATAGAAACTTGCTCTTCCTTTTTTATTCCATGATCCCTTTCCCCTCTGTCTCACCTAATACATAGAACGGATGGCAGGCAGGCTGAAGCAAGCAGGCTATGGACTGTGTTTGTGTATGTGTGTGTGTGTGTGTTTGTGAGTGGAATTTGTGTGTTGTACCCTTATAACTAGACTCTCTACATAGATGTATAAAATTCTTCCTCTCTCCTTTTCTATTTTTTTCTTTCTCTACAATTTTCCACTTTTGTTAATAAAAACTAAGGATGTAGATAATATTGTGTGGGAAGAACAGCCCGCATTCAGAGTCTCATTTTCCATCAATTAAATTAAACTTAGCATGTCAATTTGTTTTTATTGCTTAAATGTTCTTATACAGGCCCCAATATTTGAGAAAATATGACACTGTTTAAATGGCGGCAGCACCCCTGCCCTTCAGGGACATCATTAACATTGCCAAAAAAAATTGCTTCAGGGACTGTGAAATGAAAAACTCATTGGATTCAGCAAAAAAACTTACTAGTACTTTTAATTAAAATACTAGCGGCTCGCCCCTAAAGGCCTCTAGCAGCACTTGAGTGGGAGTGGGAGAGGATAGGAAGTCAACCAACATCCATCTTAAAATTTAGTTTGAAAAGAAAAGAATTTTTTTTTAGGGGGATCGGGTCATTTTTTCTATTAAGTTTTCTCTCAATATGAAGTTAGACAATGTGTTTTGCAATATCAAAGGGTTGGTTGTATGTGACTGCGAGTTTACATTTAATTGGTAATGATATTATTGCATTATAAGGATTGTAAAGTACTTATATGCCTGGATTAAAACAATCATGCTATAATACAGACACTCTCCATATGCAGAGGAGCTCAGCATTTTAGAATAAAACTTTTTAAAGTGTTTTTTTCCCTGAACAAAAACACGCAATTTCTTTGAAAATAAGTTGGGAAGTACTGAGTGATATTAAAACGTTTTTTCATTTATGTGCATATATTACCTAACTATTTATATTACTGCTTGTGGCTGTGCCCAAAGAGGCCTCAAGGTTCAGATCAAAGAATGTTTGGGGAGGGGGGAAATCGTTTACCCTCCAATAGGGGCTATTAACTTTTGGAAAATATTAAGGTATCCTTTCCCCTCAAAAATTCTTTACGGGACCTAAACGAAGCTTTCTTGTATAAGAGAAATAATACAGTTCAGTGATTAGCGGGATCTTTTATCGGTGCGACACATACAGAGACTGACAAACCTCCAGTTACTTGCAAAGACTATAAAAATTTAGGTATATAAGATGTTTGTTTCTAATGAATGTTTTATATCCTTAAATGAAAGTAACAGGATGTCTCTCAGTCTGCGTGTAGCGAAGGATCTTCAACCGCTGGTCAATATTGCTCTTCTGTACAGTGAAGGTTTATAACCTTTTTATGACATGCACATGGTTTTGCCAGGTGGCGGGCTGTTCCTTATAGGTTTGCTAACACCTGTCTGTAACCATCTTCCGTGTAAACCATGGCAATAAGAGATGAATGTTCTACCTTGACTTAAAGCATAAGTATGTCCTTTTCAAGTATCATGCCGTTTAGACAGTTTAATTACACTGAATACCATATACTATGATTTTTCTTGACACCTCATAAATTATACTCAATAAAGATTGAAATTTGTCTGCAGATTTATGGGCTCTGCAATCCTTGTGTTTAAAATACAAAGCTTTTTATCCCTCACACACTGTCTATATGTAACTAACTTTTTATCTATAAGCCGAATCTCATAGAATTAGCGTAGAAGAAGAGGTTACCTGACCCTGAAAAGAAGAATTTATTAAGAAGTTACTTTGTCTAGGGGCGATTTATCTTGGGAGAGCGGTGGTACCCTCCCCTAAAATAGTTATAATCCTTCCCAGGACCTATTGGAAGCTACATTGTAAAGGGGAGCTGTGTCATTTCTGCTGTTAGGGTGACCCACATAGACATCCTATTACTTGTATACAAGGTTATGGTATAGGAAGTCCCAACTAGTAAACTAGCCTAGCAAATTATATTGGCCATATGTTACTAACACTGACAACTTTTAAAGTTCCAAAAATATTGAAATTTTATTAAATTCTATTTTCCTTTTGTTTCCATGCAGTGCACTGATTAGTCAGAACAATCCTAATGGATTTATTAATACTTGGATCATACAACAGATAATCTTGTACTCTAATAAAGTGAAACTTGAAGCTGGCTAAAATAACAATCCTCAAAACCTCTCCTTTTCCCCCTCCCCTCCCATCCTACTGAATGGACGAACTGACCAATAAAAGATGACCACTTAAGCAAATAAAATCGACGATAATTTTCACCTGTCATAATTTATCCCCATACATTTTATATCCATTAGGACAATACTACTAGTTGCGCAATGCGTAATGCAATGATGAAGAGAAATTTACTTTTTGGTTTAATAAACTAAAGATAATTAACATATTATACTAATATGCTTTCTCTCTATATAATAATGAATCCTTTTAAATGGATGGTTATTAATAAGCTCGTTGTATCAACTTTAGCTTCACATTTTTAAATGTTACCAAGAAGCAAATTCTATAAAAGTAAGCCTTTCTTTCGTTAGATGATTATAAACAAGATTTTTATATAAGCCCTAGCTTCTCTTACCCTATTTAAAGCATTTCCGTATGAGTAATAGGTTAAGCAAAGGTTCTTCACAGGGAAATAGCCCCTCAGGATTTAAATATTTTGTTTCCTTTACTCTATATTAAACGGGTATAAAGTTTGGTGGTCCAAAGTAAGGGTTGAGTGAAAGCAACTTCTTTGTACTTTTCACATAGTTTTTGGGTTCAAGAAAAAACAAGGATGACAACATCCATAAGTAGCGAAGCTCAAAAATGATGAAGGGATATCAAGAAAAAATTTAATACAGAACAGTGTCATACATAAACATTAAACTCGATAAAATAGGGAAATCATGAAACCTTTAAAATCATTAAAACTTAAAAATTTAGGAATCGATTTAGCACCGCAATTTATAGACAAATCTGAATGAAACTTAATGGAAATATGTAGAATTTGAGCATATTAAATCCCTGATAATTTCAGCCGTCAATCCTGAATAGAAATGGAGAAAAACCACGAAAACCTAAAAATCTAGGAATCGATCTAGCACCCCAATTTATAAACAAATTTTAATAAAACTTGGTGAAAATATGTAGAATATAAACTTAAATAATCCCTGGAAATTTCAGCCCTCTATCTCGAAAAGGAGTTGAGAAAATCACGAAAACGTAAAAATCTGGGAATTGATCTAGCACCCTAAATAATAGACAGATGGACAAAACAATGTATATATTAGATGAGCATTTATAATTAGAATCTTCACTACAAAAAAATCAGGTGTCTATCTAGATAGGAGCCGAGAAAATAACGTGTCTCCCAGAGCGTTACGGACGAACAGTCAAAGTAAATCATAGAGTAGCTTTGCTACTTAAAAGGTAAAGACATAAATTTTATTGCTTTTAAATGAGGAAACTAGGCGTATTTAAAAGATAAACTAAAAATCATTAACAAATCAAATGTTATGTGGCCTAAGTATTATTTATTTTATACACATTTATTCGGTTTAGTCCCTAATGCCATCGAGAATTTGAAAATAAAAGCATTTTACTATCAATAAGGGGTGGGAAGTATTTTCCTAGAGGGATAATGTTCGGGTTCCACCCCGGAAGAAAATAGCTTTCAAGCCAAAACTATAGTCACTAGTGTAAAATTTGATCTTTAAAAGCAGAGCTGGATCTTTAAATCATTTTAGTGGTGATCCAGATCGGGGTGAGCCAACTTTCCACCAATAAAAGCACAGCATTTTATGAAATGCCGCGCTGTGATTGGCTGAAATTCGGCTCACCCCGATCCGGCTCACTACTAAAATGATTTAAAGATCCAGCTCAGATCTTGAAATGCCTATTCGATTGCCTATCATTATGCTTTAAATGGTTGAAATTACAGTCAGACATTCAGACGAACAGGCAGCATTCTTTGTTGTATGAATTAATTTACAGTGTATAACTGTTATGTTTTTGCATTCAATATCTTTTGAAGTCTGTTTCTGCCCGAACTTAACAAGATTTGGGATAACTGTATATCTGTACTTACACGTTTTATCAAGATGAAATATCATCTAACTAGCGGTTGCACCCCTAGCATCTAGGAGCGCTGTATTTGAAGAGCTAGGAAACGGCAAAATATAGCCTAAAAACATAACAAGACTTAAAGCTAGAAATAAGATAGCATAAAACCATCCCGGGACATATGCGAAGCTTCCCTTAAACAGAGAACTCAATAGGAATAGTAGTTAACGAAATCTTAAGGTACAGACAAAAAACTTACATCTTTATATCATAGGATATCCATTCACTAGAATTAGTATTTAGGGCATGTGTGCCCTTTTCATCATCCAAATCATTAAGATGCCTTTTTCTGAAGCTAAAGTTCTCATAAAGTGCTGGTTTGAATTTTTTCTACTTTTTATATTATATCAAGGTTGTTTTAAGCTACTTCCTGGTCTCACCCGCCTTCCCCTAGAGGCTAGGGGTGAAACTAACATTTTATTAGCTGAAAAACTTTACAAAATGTAAAGTTAAAATTAAGATAAACTATAAATGTACGCCCATTCCAGCTTAGTTAATGTAAATGTCATATTTTTTATTGTTGTACTAGCGGCTACGCCCCTAGAGTCTACTAGAGGCACATTGAAGAAAGAGAGAGGACTTGTCGATCCCCACAATATATTGTTTTGAAAAGAAAAATTGGTATAGTTCCTTTTGTAGCAACGCCCATTAAGGGGCGTTTCTTCGTATTTTCACAGTGTCATTTCTCCTACTTCTAGCCCCTGCGGGGCCAATTGCCAACGCTGAGGGGCAATCACCTAACCCAATATAACCTAACCTAAACTAAAATGACCTATCAAAAGTAATTTTCAAAATACGACGAATCGCCCTTTTAGGGGAGTTGCCACGTAGGGAATATACCCTGAAAAATTGCACAAATAAAAAATTACAGGACACATAAGAAGCTTTACTGTAAAAGAGAGCCGGCGGTTTGCAAGATGTTTTGATAAAGACACTCAGACAAACAAACAAACACATAATAACAGACAGACATCCTGTTACTCTATAAGTGGACAACGTTAATATTTATAGAGTGTAAACAAATACATAGGACAGAAAAAAAACTATAAAGATACATCAAAAGTAAAGAGAAAGTTGGGAAAGGTTACACTTCACAGAATTGTATAATCATTTTTTAGAGGAGACTTTTTCAAGCATATCATGCAATAATATTCTTATTTAAAAGTAACAGGATATCTGTCTGTCTGTCTGTACCAAAGGATCTCGCTAACAGCTGAACCAATATGGGTTTCCTTTACAATGTAGCTTCTCATAGGTCCTGGGAAGTTTTATAAATATTTATTTTAGGGGTTTTTTTGAAGGTGGTTTTCCCCTCCACCGAAAAATAGTTAGGGGGAGGGAATTTACTTTTTCTTTTGGAAAAAAGCCCCTAGAGGCCTCTAGGCGTGTTGTCACTAGAAATGAATAAAACATCATTTTTGTAGCTAAAGAAAGACATTAAATTCAAGAAATTGTTGAACAAAAAGCTGTGGGTAGAAGTTTAGAGGCTTAACAAAGAAACTATTTTTTTGAAAAAAATATATGTATTATATATTTACTTTTTTGTATTCTTTAATGTTTTAAGAGAATTTTACCATTAAAGAACGGGTACTGGTTCCTTATATAAGAACTACTGGCACTGGAATCATGGAAATTATAAATGACTTGAACAATGAATACTTTTTATTTTTATACTACTTTTTACTAATAAGACAAACTTCTGTTTTTTTTATCAAGTTATAAAAATATTTTGTTCTTTAAATTAATGATCCAGTTTGCTGGCATCCGAACACAGTAAAAGTGTTGGACTTATTATGACGTAAAAAAAAATTAGCCAATGAGAGGCCATTATTGACCAATGGTAAAATTCATAGTGGCCTCTCATTGGCTAATTTTTTTTACGTCATAATCAGTCCGACACTTTTACTGTGTTCCTGGCATCCAGTTGCCGCCAGAAAAATGATGTACGGGAGGTATATCTACACATGTTTACAGGTTTAATGGGATCTTGTGCAGCTTCCGTTAAAATGTTGCTGGGATCGATTATTTAAAAAAATTAATGAAAAATCCACTATAGTGAAAAAATAGAAAAATTTATAATTATATGAACATGCACTCTCTTCAGTCTAATGAAGTTTAGCTGGGTTTCAAGAGTAAAGTTAAACTTTAAAAGCTACCAAACGGCTGAACATACATGTTATGCCCCCGTGTAAAAATAATCTGCAAAAGCCAAAATCTGATGATGCACAGGAGAGAGCTTGGCTGAAGGAAACACAGAAAAATATAAATAAAATTTTGTCTTTTCTTAAAATCTTTAAAATCTAACCTAGAGCTCTAGGGTACAAAATTATAATGAAACTGTAAAGTTCTAGTTTATCTGTGAGTAATATGAGAGAATAAAATAATAAAAGAAAGGTCAGATTACAAATGTAAGGCAGCCAACCATCAAACTAACTTATAACAAAACATACATATCTAATTAAAATTTTAATTAAGAAGGATATTAAATAAACACAAGATGATAACAAATTATACAAAAACAAAACTAAGTAACAATTAACAGTAACATTGATTTTATTATTCAAGAAAAAGTACATTCATTTTTTAAAATTTTGTAATGTTTACAATGTGATTAATTAATAATTACCTTTTCAAGTATAAAATTAAGTGGATGATTCTATTATGTTAGAATTCAGTGTCATAAAAACTAATAATCAACATGTTTAAAATGATAGAAATAATAAGAATATGTAACTGATTGCTGGATTATACTTTACAAATACTTTTATTCTTTGACATCATTAAACAATTCTGAAAAATCCACGCATGGTTTTATGCTATTTTATCTATGAAACCGGTAGGGTTCTGCTCCTATCATTCTAATTTTTAGCTCCAAGACTCCAGGGACAAAGTCACTAAGACAAATACTTCTAACAGGTTTAAGAAAACAGGTAGTTTTAAACACAATTGGTTACTTCTGAAGTTCTGATATATATATTTGTCTGAATGTCAATCAAATTGTGTATGTCTATGTCATAGACGCAAGTTGTCTTGTTTGATCAAACTTAAACTTACTTGTGTATTAACATTTTAACAGTTGTTTAAGTTTAGTTTCACATATATTTTATAATTTTCTAATACACAGGAAAGAAAGGGACAATGGGTTGTTTATTACACTAGTCCCCAAAGTTTTATGATAACATTTTCTTATTCGTTGGCTTAACACCTTTGGGGACTATTGTTGAAAATTGATTGGTTGGTTCATTAAGTTAAGTGTCCAAACGTTTCAACCACTAATTGAAATCTACAGAAGGGGCAATTTTATGTATATAGAGGAGATACACATAAATTTATCGGCCAATGTCTTTTTCCTTTATATCCCTGTGTAATACAGAATTGACTTCATTTCTTTAACCAGAGCTTAGCAGCTCTTAGTCTCCCTTTTGCTGAGTAGCTCCCAGCTATACCCTACCAAGCAAGGACTTCAAAGTTTTATTGGGGTGGGATGGGGTGGTTGGGGTAAAATGGTGCGTGAAGCGAGCTGAATTTTAAAAAAATATTCACTCTATGGGTAAAAATTACATGTTGGGTGTTAACCACAAAAACCTTATGGCGCCCATTGGGGTAAAATTTTTACGTGGGAAGAGGACAATCCAATATACCCCCAACTTCATTTTGAGGGGGATACGATCCCTTTAACATTAGACGTAACTGCTACCGAGCCCTGATTTAATACCTATAATACAAAGTAGAACGATGTTTGTCTATCTGTTTGTTTGTACCGAAGGATCTCGCTAATCGCTGAACCAATCGGGTTCTACTCATAGGTCCCGGGAAGGTATATAACTATTTTGGAGGAGAATGCCACCACCCTCACAAGAGAAATCGCCCGGTGAAAAAAAAGTTAGATTAAAAAATGTTGTGAGTGAGGCGAGCCTCTTCACTCCCCCCCCCCCCCCCAAATAAATTTTTTTTTACTTCTTTCGAAAATCTAAATTTAAAAAATGGGTTGTGGGATTCAACTCCCCCCCTCCTCAAGTGCCTCTAGAGGCCTCTAGGGGCGAAGCTGCTAGTGTTTATTATAAAGTATCTTGCATTTGCCTATAAGAATGCCTCTTTCAGGGTAAAATCAGGGACAAGGGATGGATAGCGTACATGAAGGGAGGAAATCTAATTCACACCAACTTTAAATAATTTTCTCTGTAGTGAAGTATAATAGTTGATCTTTTAAATATTCACTTATTTTCTTTTAGTAAATAGTTAAAACAATTTACTTTTCTCTAATATGCCGACAAACAATTGCTTTTGTCACAATTATTTAAAATTGGCGTTAATTAAGGAAAAATAGTTTTTCTTGAGATGAACCATCCCTAGTCCCTGTGTCAAATATGAGGTGATACTTGAGAAGTAACCTTTAAATACCACGAAACCTAAATCTTTTATGATTGCTAACGTCTTTTTTATCATTTAGGACAACTTTTCTAATATGTTATCCATAGTTTTATATACACCTTTCCGTGGATAGTAAAATGAAAAATTATAAGATTAATACATGGGCTAATATTTCATAGTTATTTTATTATTCATAGAAAATTGTCTATAATTCGATACGATATATTATTTTACAGTATGGCTTAGAACAGTTTCCAACCCATAATATGTTTCAAACTGAAAATACTGGAATAGTTATTTCTCAAATCTTATTATAAACAGCTTTCCGCGGATATAGAATGTAAAATTATAAGATTAAAACGAGTTTTTTTTAGCCCCGAGGTGCCGAAGGCGCGGGCTAAAAAACTGGTTTTAATCTTATGATTGTTTATTTTTATATTCGTTTCAAGCTGGATATAATACGATGCTAGACATAGTTTTTTCGTATGGATGAGAACCGGTTCTTATCCACCGGATGCGAATGAATACTAGAATAGTTATTTCTCGTATCGTATTATAAACGGCTTTCCGCGGATATAGAATGTACAATTATAAAAAAACTGGTTTTAATCTTATGATTGTACATTTCTATATTCGTAGAAAACTGGATATAATACGATGCTAGACATAGTATTTTCGTATTCATGAGAACCGGTTCCTATCCACCGGATTCAAATGAATACGAGAAAATAAATTCTAAATGTATAACCAAAAATATAAAATCCACAAAAATGTGCAGCCAATTACAAATCAAATATCCCCACTAAGAATTCTTGGTGTGGGAGCCAGGGATCTTAAGGAATAAGACAATGGACTATGAATTTATATACATCCAAAATAATGATAAAGAAAATAACCACAACTGCAGATTAAATCATTGGTTGAAATTATGGATATTACTACTTTGGAACAAACAATAAAAATTCAATAAATACCCAATCCAAGATAATGTGTTTATAAAACTTTGGATACCAGTGTAATTATTTACAGTCTTTAAGTAGGGGTATAGATGTAACACCACCCCCCTCCCCTATCAAGAATATTTAAATTTTGCAATTTTTTTAGTGTAAGGCTACAAAATTTATATAGAATATACGTAGATATTATGCCAGGAAATAATTGTCGTAAATTTAGGTTGCTAACACAGATATGATGTTCGTTCATCCAGTAGGAGGGGAGAATATGGGGTAAAGGGGGTGGATGGGAGCTTGTTATTTTAGTCAGCTAAAAGTTTCATTAGAGTACATGATGAAAGAAATAATAAATCCTTTTTGCGACAAATACTTTCATAATATATATACCCATTTAAGACAGAAAAACATATCTGAATATGTGAACGCTTACCTACTAAAGTAAAAATTTGTTCAGCAACAAATTTAAAAGCTTAATCTGTTTGAAGCAGGCGAGTTTAAATAGTGCTTTTATGTATATGCATTTAGGTGGTTTTAGGCTGTTTCAGGATAATATTGGAATGAGTGGAGGTCTAGCGATGAAATCAAGAATTAAAAAAAATTAATAAAGGACATGCATGAACGTCCAAGGATTACAAATTCACCTCCCCCTCCAACACAACCATAAAAATTTTACCACAAATTCGCGCATAGTTAAGTGCACTTAGTTTAAAAATGGAAAAGTTTTTACTTTTTACACGTAAAATATGGATATATATCTACTCTAAAGAATTTTGGGGGTAATTATTATTTCAAAGCTCACCCCCCGCTCCTCCACCCCCAAATTAGCATTACCCTCCTCTGCCGTATCCAAATTTGTTACCCCTCTCCTCCCCCACAAAAATAAAAAGCTTGGACGTCCTTACTTTATTGAAGGCATGAGACCAAAAATTGCAAACACAAAGCCATAGACGTCCAAGGAGGGGGGGTAATGGGGCGATTACCCCCCCCCCCAAACGATTTTGGGGGTGCCGTATGCACCCCCAAAAAAATTTTCCTTTTACCCCCCCATTTAAAATTTACCCCTACCCTGGGGGTGCCGTAGGCACCTCCAACCATTTAGGAGGTGGTATTTAGTATTTACCCCCCCCAAACAAATTTGGGGGGGTAAATACCCCCCCAAAAATAAAAAATCTCTAATAAAAAAATTTTTGCGCGCTTCGCGCGCATTTTTAATACTAAATATTTAATAAAATTTAAATTACCCCCCCCAAAAAAATTTACCCCGGGGGTAAATTTTGGGGGGGGTATTATAAACTCACTCTGACCAGAAATAAATATTTTTCAAAAGCGAAGATTTTATATTGTTAGGACCGGTGTGTACGTCCGCCATGTAATAATATTTCTCTTTATTATATATAATCCTTTTTATTTAATTTTTAAAACCGAAGCTTTTCTATAATTAGGGTCGGTCCGTCCGTCCGTCCGTACGTCCGTCCGAGATAGTTAGCTTTTATTCGTTTATTTAGGCATGTTAGAATTGTCCTATCGATTTAAACTTTGCATGGTGATTCCTGTAGTAATTAGGTACGACTTAGAAAGCGTAGCAACTCTATAATCGTTACCAGAATGTCCGTACGTCCATTTTAAACATGTTGATTTTTTAAATTTTTTAACAACAAATTTTTATGTGATCTAATCATCCTATTGATCTGATTTATGGTATATTAATTCCTGGGACAACAAAGTATAATGTAATAAGCGAAGCAACTCTATAATCAAGTCCTAAAAATATAAGTATGTCCATAAACATTATCCTGAATCAAGCAGTTTTTCAACAAATTTTGCTTTGACTCTTATACATATATATTATGATAATTCAGATCTGACACTATACAAGTGTTAATGTCTGTTTTTCCTACAGTTTCAGTGCTTCGCTTTTATGGATGTTGTCATCCTTGTTTAAATAATAATTTCAAGAACACACGGTTAAACTGTTTGAAACAAAGCTTCTTTTTAATGAATTCCCAAAATGCAAGTTTGCTATTAAACATTATCCTTTATAACTTTACAACTGTTCGTTTGCTACCATCTAATTTAGTTGGCTTTTATGAATGATGCCTTCCTTGTATTGTTTTGAGTTCAGCTATATTTCGAATATTTGTTTTAGGCAAAGAATATTATATTAAATTTCTAGTTATATTCTAGTTTTAATAAGTGTAATGTATTTTTCACCCTTTTTTGGGTAAAAGTTTTCTGGACAAATGTTTTACTCAAGTTTATAGTAATGTCATAAGACAATTTTTTAATAATTTCACCAAAGAATCAAAAAATTGTTATTTACTAAGTATATTTGCGATTACTTTTATTTAATGAAATCTTCCAATTTTTAACATTTACAAAACGGCCTGCTTTATTGCATCAAGATCCATGACAGATCTATATAGGAAATAAACGTCTATAAATGAGCTCGAGTCTTCCAATAGTAGAGTGTTTAATACTCATAGTGCTCCAATAATCCATAATAAACTCTCATTGACCAAAGCAATAAGACCTTTATTCTATTTGTTTATGGAATGAATTAAGTTTTTTACTTCATGTTGCTATTTGAATTACATTGAAGTATTTAATCTTCATTTTATTAACAAAAAATATGCGTTCATAATATAGTAAATTTAAGAAAACTCTGTTTTAAAAGAATTCGATTGTGGCGACACTTCCTTCGTGTTCAAATATTAAAACTAAAATTTTAATCATATTAACCCTTTGGTGATGGTAATGTGAAGAAAAAAAATATAATTTAAAAAATCATTTTAAAATCAAATATTTATAATAAAGTATTGAATATTAAACTCTTTCTTTTAGATAGTAATGGCGGGGGAGGAAAATTAATTTATTGAGAAATAGATAAATAGATATGTACTTATAGAAAACTAGCCAATAGCAAGATAGTTATATCGAGCCAACTCTAGTAATAAAATATACAATGAAACAAAAACAAAACATATTTGGAGGGTTTTCAGAGTGTTTTTTGGAGAAGGGGCAATAACTTCCAACCGCCCCCCCCCCCAACCAACAAAATATTGTTGTTATAATTTTTTTTTGAGGGGGGATGGTAATCACGCATTTATCCTCCCGGCCACCCTCCTTGTACATTCATGTCATACCGTAATTTTAGGCGACATAAAAAAAAAAAAATAGGTGTAGCATTGCATTATGAAACATTATGGAGCTTGCCCTATTGGCTAAGGCCGAAGCTATTAGTAAAGTTATAAGGGTTAATCGGTTTATGTAAGAAACTAGCGGCTACGCCCCTAGAGGCCTCTAGTGGCACTTTGAATGTTTTTTTTATTTAAAATATATAATTACAGAAATAATTGGTTTATGTTTCGTTGGAGTCTCTTTTTCGAGAGGGGTAATTTTTTTCTAGGGACGATTTCTCCTGATAGGGTGGTGGTACCCTCCCCCAAAATAGTTATAAACCTTCCCGGGACTTATGAGAAGCTACCCTGTTAAGGAGAACCCGATCAGTTCAGCGGTAAGCGAGATCCTTCGGTACAAACACACAAACACACAAACACACAGACAAACAAACACATAGACATCCTGTTACTTTAGTATAAGGATAATCCTTATGTACACAATGGTTTATTGGAAAAATTGTGTTTATTGAAGAAAAAATGGATTCAGTTATGATTAAATTTATTATAGAAAGCCAAGAACCAATAACCCGTCACCTAGGTAACCCTCTATTAGGTATACCCAGGGATCTCAAGGGATTGAACTATAAATTGATGTACGTACCAAATGATTATATACAAAGTTACCCTTCTGTAGTTGAAAATTACTGGTAGAAAAGATTGGATATTACTAGTTTTGAATCAACCAATCAAAATGCATTATTAGTACCCAATAATAAGATAACGGGTTATAAAACTTTGGGTACGAGTGTAATTTACAATCCAATGCCCCCTACCTCCCTGGGTATACCCCTAGTGTCAATGAATATAAATATAACAAGGATAAAAACATCCATAAATGTAAGACGCTGTAAACCATAAGGAAAAAGGATAAGAGGATGAATACTCACCCCAATTTCATTGTAAAATATTACTTCCCCCCTACTAAAATAATTTGTCTGCTATTTATCTAAACCGTCCGCGGCTTTTTGCATCTTAATCATAACCTATTCTATATATGTAAAAAAAAATAAAAAAAATTTTATTTTATTAATTATTATTATTTTTCTGTAATTTATTATGTTTTTAAAAAAATTAAAGAAAATATTTAAAATACAATTTGATTTAGAATCTTAAAAAACAAACAGCCGCGGACGGTCTTAGTGCAGCAGAAAAGTATGTTTCGCCTAGTTTAAAAATAGGAGGGTTCACCTTTTATGATCAAAAATTTATTTTTTTTCAAATTAGCCTAAATGTAATATTTAAATCTAATTAACATGATAAAACTTTTAAATGTTTACTAATAAAAAATTAATAGTTTAGCTCTCAGCCACCAGGTTCGCTAGTTGTCTACTTCAAAGACATACATTAAAACTAAGGCTAAATATTAAATAAAAAAATTTCATAACTGAATAATCTAAATAAGTGAATAATCTGTAATGCTATCTATGTTCTTTCTCAGACAATACTCGTTTTTACAATATTTTTAACATTTTCAAGTGATGTTATTTACCCCTCAGGGTTTGGCCCTTTAGTGACAAAAATCCAAAACAAGAAAAATACAGGCAAAATAAAAATTGATGAACGCTTTGATATTCTAGTTCTATATCCAAAGCTAGATGGCACTGAAAAACTGATTATTATAATTTACAATCAAATGTTCATATTAAATTTGTAAAAACGTTTATTTATTAAAAAATATAAGTTAGATAGACTGCAATATAAATCTTATAAGCTGATAATGAGTGTTATGATTAAAGTCAGTAGCAAAGTCATGAAAAATTAATAATGATAATTTTATATTCTTTCATAAGGTTTCATCAGAATGGATGATAATTCAAAATATTTCTATATCATCCCTTAAAAATTAGATTTATGCTTTAAAAAGCAACTATAATTGTCTTGAAATTATATTTAATTTTAAGATATTCCCATTTTGAAAAGTGGTGGAATAACATTAAAAATTCAGCGCGGCAATTGCTCAATATAGGCCTCTAGGCCCACTGCCTATTTTAGTCCTTCAAATACCTCGATTTCTCTCTTTTATTATTTTCTCTATGCTGTAAACCAAGAATTTTCTATAGCATGCAGCATCTTTGCATTTATATATTATTTACAAAAATCTGTTGAAAAATTGTACAAGTTTTATATTCCTAGTACCTGAGATACTTGCTTTAGGGACATGTTGAAGTTACTACTATGGAATATTAAATATATCTAGGGATCATCATAACGAAAATCAGCTTTATTTTATTATGGAGTCTAGTGAACCCAATTTCATGTATAAAATATTTCGTTGGGGGAGGGGGGGTGTATTTTTATAACTTTTCAGAGGTGGGTACATACCATCCCATCGGGGGCAAAAAAATACCATACCACCCCCCCCCCCCCCCCGATATCAATTTTTCCTTTGGTGCGCATAGTTTTCCCTAATTTTATGGTTAATTTAGTGGTATACTTTGAAAAAGGACAACAGACATGCTCCAAGAAGAAAAGCTTCGCTTCTAAAAAATGAATGAAAATTTTTATAAAAATCCGGTCCTTATGTAAACACAGGACACTGAGGTCACAGGTTTTATTGTCTCTAAATATAACACAAACAATAGGTTTAGATGAACATTTAGAATAAAATAATCCGTAATACATAAAGAAAATTTATTGCACAACGATTTTTGCAAGATAAAAACCTGCCTTTTTATGGCAAAAATGTACACATTCTAACAAATAATGTAGCCAATTGTTCCTACGCTGTGTTACTATTGGTACATTTATTGATTAAGAATCTAGACTATATTTATTACTCATAACAGAAATAACAAAATTAACAAAAATAAATTGAATAAGTCTTGACATGCACTTATCATATAAACAACCCTTTGATTGTATGACCTTTGTCTGGAGATCTGGTGATTGTTATTGTTTGGCTTTCTCTGGTTTTAACTGTGACGTTTTTTTAGACTGCAACTTTCTACCACCTTACGTAATATAATTATTTATATTAACTCGCCAGACAATGTAGCAGTAAACCAATTTTAACGTCTCAAGTATGACTCAAACCCAAACCTCCAGGCTCCACTGGACAAACTACAATGCAATTTGTTAAAGTCTCCAGGGATCTTATGGGATAAGCAAGTTGACGATAAATTAATGTGCATCCAATGCTCAATTTTTGTGTTTAAATGATTTATTCATCTTAGGAAAAGATCATACATAATAAAAATACAAACAATTTACATTAAAGGAACATATCATACATGTAGATAAAAAACATAATCCAATGCTCAATTTTGATTACCTCTTCTTCTTAATATTGTTGATGAAAATTTTGGATAGAGCTGGTTTGACTCAGCCCATGAAGATTTACCAACAATAAAGCCACGGTTTTGAGAACTTGTCTATGAAACTTTGGGTACTAGTATAAATTATAATGTCTCCTCCAATATGATTATCAGATTCAGCAACCTAGATTATGGCCTCGCAGTTTAAACATGATGGAAAGTGGAAAACTTCATTTACAAAATATATGATTCTACAGAAAATTTGGTGGACCTCATATTATCTGTGATTTTTATTTAGCTGACCCAAAGTTTTTTTTTCCAAGTTAGAATCAGCAGTTCTCAGAAGGAAACCAGAAAATCAAGCTTCAACAGAAATTATTTATTATGAACAGCAAAGCTTCTGAAAAATTTATCCTCTATATATTTCACCAAACAATTACCTGTTTGCAATGATAGATCATGATAACCACTGGACCGATTGGGTTTTGCTTAACAGTGTTGCTGCTTATAGGATTCCGGAATTTAAAAAGATTTATTTAAAATGTTGTGGTGATCCAGTAAGGAGCCCGTAGGGGCCTCTAGTAGAGCCCCCGCTTGTCAATGTCCATAGTATAGTTATGATTTTAAAGTGGTTGAAAAAATCTCTGAAATTACTAGAAAAATCAAGTTATGTTTAGGTCAAGTGTGGTTAGGTTATATTTGGCACTGACTCCCTTTGGGGTTCGGGCACAACAGGTATTTATCTTCACGATTAAGGCCCCCATTTGGGTTAGACATAGGAACACTCCACCTTTTTTTTCAAAATTTATCAAAAAAAAGGGAAGAGCTCAAGTGCTCGATAAACACTCTGAAATATAAACCTGTACCTGTAAAAATAGAAAAAACCTAGGTTTATGTATGAGTGTTGTTCCAAAATTCTAGCTGCATTAATAGTGACCATGTCTCAAATTCAACTTTTGTCTCCCAAATTTAATTTTAGATAACTTTTAATGCTTTTATCCATCACACGCTTTGCCCCAAGAGTTAATTTAAAGAAACAGTAGGTATATTCCCTGAAGTGTAGAATCCATTCGGTTCAGTAGTTAACGAGATCCTAAGGGACAGACAAACGGACGGACGAAAGGACAGACAGACAGCATTCTACTTTGTATTATAGATAAAGGGAGTGAGTCAGAGGTGGGTAGTTTTTTGTTTGTTTGTTTATTACTATATGTTAGGTTAGGTTATGATCGTTATATTGGGTACAGGGTTGCACGGCAGGGTTAGACCAGGGATAGGTTAGACCACCCAAGATATAGACCCGCAGATTTAGGTCTTAAGTGCTCGGTAGACACTTTATGGGAAAGTTCCGGATTGTGGAATAAAGAACTAGTGCATTCGCCCATTGTATATAAAGGTAATGTATTCGAAGAGAGAGAGGGCAGATATTAGCCTAAAGCTATATAATGACTGGTTTACAAATAAAAGACACTGTGAAGATTCTCTAAAATGTGGAACTTAATCGGTTCATTTGTTAATGAGACTTTAAAGGACAAAAAACGTCAGTTTTTTTTTTATAAAATAGGATATCATTTTGATGTTTTTTAATTCGCAAATTCGTTATTCGACATCCTCCCCTTTTAAATGGTGAAGAAAAAATTAAGGTTGGTCGATTTAGGTAAGGTAAATAATCAGAGCTAAATACCCGCATGGTTTATTTATTTTCTTTCAACAGTAGACATGATTTTTGCCGTTTAATTTTTACTCAAATGTAATCCAAAGGTAGAAATATCTAGGTCTTTCTGAGCTTAAATCAAATCAACTTTAATAGTTTCATTCTAGTGTTTATATTTTACTTCAAGGCTTGATAAATATTTACAAAAACATATTTTTAATGTTCATTTTTGTATAAATCTTGAGATGACTATACTGTTAGGCAATCAGCATTTTTACACAGCGAAAAAAAATCTGCAAAAGCAACATAGCAAGCCTTAATAGTGTTGAGAACATAAAAATGCATGCAGCTTAAAAAAAACTTTTAAAAAATGCACACGCCGCATACTTTTGCTTGGCCTGGCTGTGTAGGCTGATGCTGCCCTCTGCCCTAGCAATCTATCCTTGCTTTGCCTTGCCTCAGTCATACAAAATGTTTTCATGGTATCAAGCTAAATTTACAGGGTGTACCACTAGAGTTGTCCAAAATCTAGTTGAATCAATAGATTGAAAACATTTTTAGATTTAAGAAATAAAGATATGTCATACTGCTATGTTTATTAAATAATTTAAGATGATAGCTTCTGCCACAGCCTTTACGCAGCCGATATTGACAGATTTTATTGCATTATAATTGGAGCATTTTTCCAAATAAATTTGAAAGCCTTCCCATAAACTAATAACATAATATCAGATAAAAACAAGGATGACAACATCCATAAAATGATAAAAGCGAAGCTCTGACAAACGGACATTAACACTTGTATAGTGTCAGAACTGTTGTACTTTATTGTCCCAGGAATCAGTATACCAAAAATCAGAACAATCGGATAATTTGATCACACACAAATTTGTTATTAAAAAAGTTAAAAAATTAACATGTTTAAAATGGACGTACGGACATTCGGGTAATGATTATAGAGTTACTACTTGTTCTAAATCGCACCTAACTACTACAGGAATCACCATGCAAAGTTTGAAATCGACAGAACAATTCTAACATGCCAAAATTAAAGAGAAAAAGCTATCCGTCTCGGACGGACGGACGGACCGACCCTAGTTATAGAAAATAAATTTTCTAGTGGCTAACTATTCTTCAATTCAATTTTAGCGCGGGGGGGGGGGGGTAGTTAGACAGTATCCATAATTGTTTTACACCATTCCTCAACCCCATTTGAAATTCTTTGTCTGGATGGTGCTAGATTTGCATGGAACCTTATTTAACGATTTTTTAATGATCTACAGCTTGCCAAATAGCTTAAAACCTGCCCTATAAACGTTTATAAGATCTTCCTAGACATACAAACATACATCAAGCTACATTAATGCATAGGATAGTGTTTTCTACTAAAGCTTATTAAACCGCAACAAATGAGCTGGAACACCCTGTAACTGTACAAACACTCACCACACAGAACAAACAGAATTGTGGGAAGGAGGAACAAGTGAAGTAGGGTGGAAGGAGAGGAGGGGGGGGGACTTGAGTAACTTGACGCAGCTGTTATCCTAGCAAATACTTATCTACAGCTGTCATATTTACTTTATTAGAGGGCACAGCTGCTATTCTAAACTATGGACTTTTATACACAGAGTCTATTGCGCTATAATTTCAATACAATTATATAAAACTTTTATGTCAAGTTTTAACTGCCTTTTTTTTACACAGTTCTTACTGTTTTCTTTATATCTTATAGTCAATATGCCAGTCTTATATGACAAATGTATAAAAAGTTTTATGTAATGAGCTCAAATCACAAATGAAGTTCAAAACTTAACCTAACCTTTAACATGACCTTACGACGATCGTAAACCTGCTTCTTAAGCTTTAAGTATATCAGGTAGGTTATGGAACCTTGACTCAACTCAAACCACGTTATAACCTAAGACGTTAAAATGTATGGTTCCTTCTGCAGCTATGACTGGTAGTCTTGTTTCATAGAAAGGCAAAAGCATTGCTATGATTGTATCCAGCCTTAAAAGAAACAGGATGTCTGTCTGTTTTTTTTCCGTTGGATCTCACTTACCGCTGAGCCAATATAAGATTCTTCTGTACAGCGAAGCTTCTCAAAGGTCCTGGAATTGTTTATAACTTTATTGAGAAAGGGTAACAAATCACCCCCCCCCCCTCCCCCATTAGGTTCTTTTAAGGTTTCTAGGGGCGTAGCCGCTAGTTGTAACTAAATTGATAGAAACACAACTAACATTTTTACACTTTATTCATGGAAAACAATTGTTTCACTATTTTTATAGATCATCAGTTCCAGTTAAAACAAGATATCTTAACATTTTGAATCTTTGAGATAGGTAAGACTAAGTAAAAAGGAGGGGGGGAGGATGAAACAATAACGAGAATTTTAAATTTAAATCTATGAATATAGATCATGTTTTTCATTTAGAGGCAATAACATTTTTATATATTCATTAGGACTACCAACAAATGCCATTAAATCAAAGGTAAAAGATAATTGTCTGCATGATCAATGAACACTTTGTTTGGTTGGCTATTGTAGTTTTTTATTGATCGATTTTTGTGTTGCCGTCCTGCCATTTATTAAAAAATCTAACCTGAACCTTGGAAACCTTAAGGCTTTTTTATCCGTACATTTAAGTAGTAGTATGTCTATCTGTTTGTACCGAGGGATCATGCTAACCGCTGGACCCAAATCCTACCCCCCTTACAGAGTGTACCTTCTTATAGATCCTGGAAAGGCTTCTAACTCTTTTGAGAAAGGGTATCCCTCACAATAGGAATCGCCTCAGTAACCCCCCCCCCCCTCCCCTGCACACAAATTATTTTACTTTTTTTTAATACCAAAAAGATGTGGGAGGGGGATCGACTTTCCCTTATCTTAATTGCCCCTAGAGTCCTCTTGAGGTGTAGCCGCTAGTATTCAATAGATTATATGTGAATTATTTCTATAGATCAAGAGCCAAAGTATTAGGATGTAGTGCAAATAGATATATGCAAATTTGTTTACATACCTTTGTTTACAAATATGCAAACTTACAGATGTTTTAAAATCATAATTATACAACAATTATTTGCATCCTCCAATTCAAGTACTTTTCCAAGAGTTTTTAGCCTTGATCCATAAAACTTTTTTTATGCGTAACATCTCTACAAAATTCGTAAAAAATTTGACCCACTCAATTATTGACTTAATTATTAGCTTTTCTCCTATTGAAGCCCCTGCACTGCGTGTGGCTTTAAAACTGCAGGGCAATCTCCTTACCTACCTAACCTAAACTGAAATAACCTATCAAGAGCTACTGCAACTGTGAAAATACGAGGAAACACAGTATTATCCTTATAATAAAGTACGGGATGTCTATCTATCTCTTTGTCTGACTGATTGTACTGAAGGATCTAACCGCTCAACCGATATTGTTCTCTTTTATAGGATAGTTTCTCATAGGTCCTTGGAAGGTTTATAATGGGGGAGGGTAAAATCACCCTCCCAAGAAAAATCGATCATGGAAAAAATACCACCCCTTTTTTAAAAACTAAAATTAAGAAGGGAGGAAATGGTCGCCTACCCCCCCAAAAGAAAACCCCTTCCAAATTTTGTTTTACTTCAACTCCCCTATACTTAAGTGCCCCTAGAGGCCTCTAGGGGGCGTAGTCGCTAGTATGCACATAAACTTGCTGCAAAATAGTGTAAATGCAGCCTATGAACATTTTTACGTTTTTTGACTTTACTATAGAAATGCTTTGCTTAAAATATTGCACCTTGTTGTCCTAGGAATCAATGTTTCAAAAAATCAGATGAATAGGATAATTAAATTACATAAAAAAAATTTTTAGAAGGGACAAACGGACTTTCTGGTAACGATATAAAAGTTGCTACGCTTTCTAAATTGTACCTAAATATTACAGGAATCATAATCTAATGTTTAAAATTGATAGGACAATTTTAACATGTCTAAATTAACGAAAAGAGTAAAAAAATTTTCAGTCAAAGTTGTCACTAAGTTTATAGGGCACCCAAATGAACCTTTTAGCTCAAAAGTGTAATAATCCAAGATTGAACTCCTCAAATAATAATAATTATATTTATAGAAAGAAGAATTAAGTTGAGACTTCAATCAAATTTAATCGATATATTATTATTTGGATGTTGCACCAGCTTTTAATGTTCTCTGATAAAGAGTTACTCGCAGATCGCTAAAATAACGATACTCCAACTCCACCCTGTCCCCTCCCTTCCTAGTGGATGAACAAAGTGACCAACAAATGAGGTCCATATTAATTAGCAAACTAAATGGACGACAAATTTTCCTGTCGATATATCCATGTATATTCTATATCCATTTCAAATATATATTGGAAATTCTATTGACGTATGTATTTTCCATCAAAGTTGTGTACAAAACATTCATGCTTATATAAAAGTAACTTGATGTCTCTCTGTCTGTACCGAAGGATCTCGTTAACCGCTGAACTGATGTGGTTCTCCTTTACAATGTAGCTTCTAATAGGTCCAGGGAAGGTTTATAACTATTTTGGGGAGGGTACTAACACCCTCTAAATCGCCCCTAAAAAAAGTCTCCCCCACCATTTTTTCTTTTAAAATCTAAATTTAAAAATGGGGTTGGAATGAATTACCCCCCCCCCCCCTCAAATTGATCGAGGGCATAAAAACCATGCATATGAATCTACCAATTTAAAACCTCCATGCCGTTTGGTATTCGGTTCAAATGTTGAACTCTTTACTTAAAGCAATCCTGCAAAAGGTTGATTCCCTATTTTTAAAGTGGTAAAGATAAAACTACTTTCCATCTATGGATGGCAACACCCATAACAAGTTAGTCTCATGTAAATAAAACAATTTACTTATCTATAGCCAAAAGACTTGCCTAACAGCTTACTAAAGTCAACCATTAAGCCTTAGCCTTAGGAGCAGCCAGCCACCTTAAACGCGACTGCCAAGCCTTGTATTTATATATTAGTAGCATAATAAAACAAAATTGGCCGTTAGGACAGACGGACAAAATTAGCTATAGAGAAGCACTGCTAATGAACGGTATTTGTTTAAGTAAGGTACTAGTGAGTGCACCCCTAGCATCTAGGGGCTCAGTATTCAAAGTTTGAAAATAAGCCTAAAAAACCATCCCAAGACTTAAATCTTAAAATGAAATAACCTAAAACTATTCAATCAGTTAAGTCAAGGATGCCGAAGCGTTTTTATTTGGGGGGGGGGGGGTAATAAATTGGAAATTAAAATTTTGGGGGGTCCTACGACACCCCTAAGTTCATTTAGGGGGGGGGGGTCACCCCTTTACCACCACATTCAACACCCCGTGAACGTTCATGGGTTCAGTAATTGATGAAATCGTAATCTTTAAACAAAAAATCTTTTCCTCTTCATATATTAGGATATTATATCCTTGTAAATCCTTACACATTCATCCATACCAAATCCAATATAATCCTTCCTGGATTCTCAAGCAAGCACAAGTGCCTCACATGGCCTAATACTTCTTAAAACAAGGAAAATAATTCCAATAAGCGGTAAAGCAAGAATATTGAATAAAAGCGGATAAAAAGCAGCAAATAATTATGTTTTTTTTTGTAAAACATACACATTTATTATTTCTATTATTTTAATGACATATTTTAAATTCGTATGGTTATTTGGTTTTTAATAGATTCATATGAAAAAATCTTCATTAAAAGTTTTTTTTGTCTCTTAAAATGGATTCTTTAGAATTCTACAAAAATATACATTGTGAGAAGTTGCTAAGATACGGTAGCATTGGAGTGAATAAAAGCAGTCTTACATACAATGTTTTTAGTAGCGAAGCTACTCTATAATTCCAAATGTCCATCCGTCCGTCACGAAGTGGGAAAATTTGATTTTCTCGGCTCCTATTCAAGATACAAGGCTGAATTTTTTTGTCAACATTACCATCATTAAGGAGCATAATTAAGTATTATACATCCATAGCTGTCGAACTGCTTTTAAGCATCTTTTTAGTCGCTTTTACTTTTTACAACAGATTTACAACTTTTAAAGACATAAACCTTTTTTTAAAGGTTTCGTGATTTTAAGTTTTTGCATATTATCTCTCTTTCTTTTCTTTGTTATGATAACAGATAATCTGCTCTAAAACTCCCTTTGTCCATCCGTTTGTCTATTTCATAAAAGATTATGTGCTTTGCTACTTATGCATGTTGTCATCCTTGTTTTTTTAAAAGATTCACTTTAGTAATAATGACAGATCCTAGTTATTTTGCGTCACTATCAAATGCCTAATCCAATCAGAAAATAATCTTTGTGGGAGTTGGTGATTTATGTTGGTAATAATTTTAAAATAATTCTTCCCCAGACTAAAGAATTCTTCGCCTAAATTAAAGATAACTAAGCTGGGAGGGGGGGGGGGGGGATGGTGGAGAGCAGTAAAATAGCTTAAAACTCTCTCAGGACCTATGTAGAGCATCTTTAAAATGGAGAACTCAATCGTCCCTAAGAAAAAAATCCTCCACCTTTCCTAAACCTCACCTGGAGTGCCCCTTAAGGCCTCTAGGGGCGAAGCCACTAGCGAGGATACTACAAAACTTGTGACAATATGCCAATTTTCTTATCAATCACAAATTCTTCCATCCAAAAAAGTTACAGTATAGTAGCTAAAAAATAGTTCACTTACTACTACTTACATAATTTTAAGCAAGGTTACTCTATAACATTCTGTTTGTCTCTAATCCAGCCGTCAACAGGGGAAGGAGAAGATATGTGCTTTACTCGGCTGCTTATAGAAATAAAGGGCTATTTAAAAAAAACTAGTCAATAATTCACCCTCCGACCGTGGCCTTATTAGTCTGACATTGGTAAATGGAAATGCGCTGAGGACATCGAATTTCTATGCTTCTTTTACTGTTAAATGACTAATGAATCTTCTTATGGATATGTTACTATGACTAAGATTAATATTGCGTCAGGTAAATAAGTCAGCATTGGAAATAATAAAAAATGTGTAACATCTGATGAATTACATTCTTTTGTTATTTACTAACGGATATGCTCCTAGATGCCTCTAGGGTAACTTGAAGTGGAGAGGGGAAGGGGGGAGTCGACACCCTCACTCTCAATTTCAGTTTCAAAAAGAAAAATAATTTCTTTTTGGAGGGTAATGGTTCCCTTCCCTAAAATAGATTTTAACCTTAGGAACATCCAATGTAAATGAGAACTATATCGGTTCAGCAGTTAGCAAGATCCTTAATGTTGCACAGACAGACACATATCCTTTTACTTTTATAGAAACTTTTCTGAGACAAACATCAACCTTTCCTGAAAAGATAATTCGAATCAGACCAGACTCTTTAATGTAACCTCTTGCAAAAAAAAAAAAATAATAATACATATATATTATTTTGGCCCCGGAAGCAATTGGGATTTTACATTTTTTTTGAAAATAGCTTAAAACCATCAAATAACACATAGTGAGCTTTCATGGAAAGCAAAACCCTAATTGTTTACCCGTTCTAGATACTACTTCAGACAAATAAAAGTTTTGAAGTCAAAAATATAAATTCTGAACTAAAGAGGTTTCGTGATTTTAAAGCAAATATGAAAATTTTCTTAGAATGTGATTTCAATCTTAGATTAATTTTACTCAAATTTACAGATGAATGATACTTTTATGAAGGTAAAGGTTTAGCACAAGTGTTTTTATTCAATTTTGTTCAAAAATGTTTAGGTTACGTCCTATATATTATAAGCAGCTTAGACTAAAATTCCTTTCTAAATTTTTTTCTTCTCAAAAAGAGGTTTTTAATATTTGCTGAAAATGACATTCCATCCATCTGTCCGTCCTTCATCCAGGCCAGAAGGAAGAACTTGCTGCCAGCTAAACAAACAGCTGTTGTGATCTGCAGTGAAGCTTCACCTTGACGCAGTGTAAGTGCCAGCCAGTGTACAGCAGTCATCACCGGGCTTACAAAGTTCTGTTTTCCGTCAACATTTCCAGCATTGCGTACGCACTATAGCAGTCCGTGCGACATTATCAAGGGGGGAGCGGGGGGGAGGTAGAAAAAGAGAGACTATCAAAACGGAACTCCTGAGTTAATTCAAAACCTTTTTTTGTTGTAAAATTGTTCTATGTTATTTTAATAATAAACATGAATTTTTATTTTGAAAATTTTTAATATGAATTATTATAGATCAAATCATTTAATGTTAGTAATGTTTAAAACCATTTTATTAAATTTTACACCGAGAATTTTATAAATATTAATTAAATTCCTTCAATAAATGGGTAAAATACAAAATAGATAAATAGTTAATATGTTAGATATATACTATAGGAAGGTAAAAATATAACATTTAAATTTATTATTAAAGATGTAGGCTGAATAAAAAGTTAATTTGATTGAGATTCAATTTTGTAATAAGACACTTTGTTAAGTTCTTTCTTTTATAAAAAAAAGTCTTCGATTTATGATTACACAAATTTAATTCTTAGTGAATTAAAATAAAAATTTCAATAAAAAATATACGTCAACATATTTTATCATTTATGGCTTTTTACGTGAAATAGTTTTGAATATTTTCGGAAGGGACGTTATTTTCTACTCAAGGGGGCTCAGAAATTTGGGGAAACCAAGAAAAAAAGAAGGCAATAGAATGCAACCAGCTGACATATCCCTTCTACCCCAACTCTCATTTCACAATATGGAAGGGAGGGGGGGATAGATGATCCGTGTTTTGTACCGTACCGTCGTTTCCATCCATAGTACTAGCAAGGATACCGGGTGGGTTAGGTCAATATCTGAAGGGCTAAGGTATAAAAAAGAACCCTTTTGAAGAACAGCCTAACCATTAAAATGAGTGACGCAGGTATAATCATACCTGAAGTCACTTCAGGCATGTGTGATGATGATCTAGTTGATGATATTGCTGAACCAGAACAAATGTCAAACAGTGTAGTTAAACAGCACCAGCAAATAATGAGACCTAGTGAGAACAGCCTAATTGAAGGCTTGCCATCTATGGTGAGCATAACCCGGGTGCCTAAACCCAAGCCCCCAGATCAAGGCAATGGTGTTGCCAATGTTAGGCCACCTGGTTCCGCGGCTGGGGGACCACCACCCCCTTTGCTGCGCCTGGGTCCCCCAGGATCTGCAGGCCTGCCACCGATGCCCAGGTTAAAACTTGGAGGTGTCCGTCCTGGCACAGTTAGGCCACCTGTGGCTTCAGTTAGTTTACCTATTTCTTCTACGCAATCATTAAATGGAATGCTTGGCCTAGTTCATGCCAATAGCAATGTAGCATATCCAGGTTCAGGTAATACACAATTAATAAGAACAAGTTTGCCTAACAGCCAATCAACAACATCAGTGACGTTAAATGTTCCAACCCAATCAATGCCCATAATTGCTGGAACAGTGTCACTTCACAAAACCGTGACAAGCTCTGCTCAGTCGCCAGGTATACTGCAACAGAAACTTCAAGGCCTTCCGGTCAACCAGCGACCACAGCAACAGTCTCAAAATGCCGCTGAAGTTGCTAGAATTCAACAGCAAAAGCTTATCATGCAACAGACAGCTGCTAGACAGCAGCAACATCAACAAGCTTTATTGAGGCAACAACAGATAAGGCAACAACAAGCACTTCAAGCTCAACAAGCTGCCATCAGGGCCCAAGCTCAGGGACAGGCCCGTCAGGCAGCAGTCAGGGCAGCTGATGCTACAGCTGCCAAGATAGCAGCTGTTGCTAATGCTACCAAGCAAGCAGCTTTAAATAAACAACAGTTACTAGCTGCTCAGCAGCTTGCTGCTAAGCAGAGGCTTCTGAAGCAAAAAGCAGCAATAGCTGCTGCTATGGCTAATGGCAGACAACAGCAGCAAATGAATAGACCAGTCCAGGTATAAAAATTTGAAAAAGTATTTTTTATTTAAGGATAATTTAACTTATATACCTATTTAGTTTTGTATAGGTATTTCTTTTATTCCATATTATTTTGTTTTAGGTGAGAACAGTATTTGTACCACCGCCAATGAACAACATGTCATCAGCAGCTGCCACGAGCAAAGCCATTACAATCACAAATCAGGTGGTTAGGCCTTCAGGAACAGCCCTCATCAGACCTGGAACAGCCATCACAACAGCTGGTGTGACCAGTAGTACAGCTGTCAGAACAACAGCTGTTGCCAGCCATACTGTTAATGTTCCTGTGGCAGCTAGCCTGGCTTTTCCACTGAATATTCCAAATCCTGCCAATTCTGGTATAAGCATCACACCTATCTCCAATGGAAAATCAAGTGAGTATTCTAAAGCAAAGCTTTACTAACTTTAAACTGTTTTTAAACTATTTTTAAAAGGTATATTAAAAATATACTTTGACATCTGTAGAATCATACTGCAAAGCCAAAAATGAGAACAATTGCCCACATCAAATTTTATTAGGATTTTAAAGTTTATTTTTTACTATGGATTAAATAATTTTTACTGAATCGTGATGTTTCTTCCCTTTGTAGGTAAAATACTCAGCTTTTAGAGTATCTTGCTTCGTAAATATTGTATGCTAGTATATCAATGAATTAACATAAAAATGTTTCAATTCTATTATACATTAAAACACATAAAAATTGGCTGTAAAGGGTTAAATAAATTAAGATGACAACAAATGTTTATGCAATACAACAAATTTATTTTTGTCACATATACAAATATGATATAAAATAAGATTATTCAAACATATTTTTAGAAATATTTTTAAAAAGTATATAACTTTTATGAGTAGGGTTTTCATTCTTTTCATTTTTATTAAATAAAATTATTTAACTACGTTTGAAATAAGTCACTTTGTGAAAACACTCTTTCGGAAATTCTAATTTCTAATTGGTTTAAATTCAGCATTATGTTTTTTATTGTATTATGTCAGATTTTTTAATGAAATTAATTGTTTAAGAAAAAAAATTATTTTTATTGAACAGAGTAATGTTTTTTTTATTGTATCAGTATAAAGTGAATTATATAAAATTGTTCACTAAGTTACAATATTACACGAAGTAAAAAAAGACCTTTTGATCTGGTAAAAATGACCAGAGCAACAGTAAAAATTAATTTTTAAATCCCCCAAAAAAAGTTTATTGGGGACTTAATTCAAATTTGGGCTCTGCAGTCTGATTCTATAGGTGTCCTAGTATATTTTTGACCCCCCATTCAAAAATAGTTTAAAAACAGTTTAATATTTGTTTTGGGGTTATATTTCATCATGATTGGATGGTACAAACTAACAGTGTCCAAAATACTCAACCAATAATCAAATCATCATAAGGTGAAATTGTCAACCATTGTCATATCTCTTAAGATCACTGAATTTTCAACTTCAAAGCTACTTTATAATTGGAAACTAAAGTGTACATACGTTCATTTCAAGTCTAAATACTTTGACTAAAGTCAACTTTGAAAAAAAATTGAAAACTATATTTGTATTTGTTCAGGATTGAAGGTCATGTTTGTGGTAACAATATTGAGAGCGCAGCTACTTTATAATAATCAAACTTCTAGTTTTATTAATGTTACTACTCTAGGTAGTACAAGGATAAGATACAACTATTGAATTTTTAATTTTCAGTTCCACTTAAAATTCGAGGGATATTTCAAATCATATATCAGACTTGAATTTCTAACCAAAGCTTACCAACCCATTACTTTAGTATGGCAGGTGTCTTACTTTAATCGACCATAATTGATGCAAAACTTATTTAGACAAAGTTGAAGGAGTGAAGGAGAGTGATTATGACGACGTTGAAGTTGATGATTCCTCTGACGAGTTGCTGATGGATGATGATGATGATGAGTATAATGAGATCACAGAGGCCCCTCAATCATCAGTCCTGCCAGCTCCCAATGTTTCAGGTATGATTTTCATCTAGTGTCATGTCCCTGATGTGAGATGGCAAAGAATGATACCCCCCCCCCCTCACCCCTTGCTTTAGAAATGTTTTTGGGTCGATTTAGGCTATTTTCTTGACATCCTTCCCCTTTCCCTAGAGGCAGGGGTATATATTCTGAATGGTTGGCCCTTCTGAAGTGGGAGGGGGGGGGGGGGGGGAGGTACAAAAAATATTTAGTTGGGGGGAAAAATGTAAAAATTAAGATAACTGAAAACATTTTTTTCCGTTTTTCTCCCCTCCTTGGTAAAAAAAACTAAAAGAATTTGTGGGAGGGGGGATAATCTGAATTAAATGACATGGAAAAAAATAAGAGGGGGAAAAAATATAAAAATTGCAGCAGGGAAAAAAAATGAATCTTGAGCAGAATATACAGTGACATCCCTGCCTAAAAGCTAGGGCGAAGCAACTATATTTTTATAAAGTCCTGAATTAATTTAAACTCGTTAATTTTAGGTTCAGTTACCCTACACCGCCTATTAAACTCTGGTGAGCCAGTGAGCAGTGTGAAGCCAACCATAACTGTACCTGTCCCCCTGCCTCTACACCTGCAGCCTAAACCTCTGCACCAGCTGAAGACAGAGCCTGCACAGAAGCTTCCTACTAGTCAACAACTAAATATTCAAGCCAATGAAAGTGTAAAGGTAAAAATGATTTATAAGAATGATATTGTATCCATTTAGCTTCCAATCCAATATTTAAAAAAAAACTTATATATGTACCTATTGCTAAAAATTCTTTTGTCACTTTCCCACAATGTGTATCCCCGTGACTGACACCCACCTTCCCCAAATATTTGAAATAATGAGAAGGGGGGGAAGGGGGGCCGGGGGGGTAGTATTTTTTACTTACTGTAACTGCGGTGCCCTAACCTTGCAGGGCTTCCCAGCTATTTGTGCTCAACTGTGCTAATGATTTTATTTTTGTTATCTTAGATTGAGATCCCAGTGTGTGCAGCTGTTACAAGCAGCAGTTTATCAGCAGCTGCTGTGAATGGAACAGCTAGCAGCAGCAGGCGGACAAGCTTGGAGTCTGTAGCCTCTGTGGGCAGCACTGCTACAAGTGTTGACTCTGGTAGCGGGGTACCTAAGGCTAGAAAGTCTTTTAAACCAAGTAAGATAGTTGTACATTGTTTAGTAACATTTTAGAAGCGCAGCTACTTTATAACTAGGATATGCTGCTAGTCCATACTTACATTCACACTAAAAATCGATTAGTAATTCGTTTTTTTCCATAAATTAAGATTCTTCACTTTATTCTTCTCTTCTAATATAAAATTTTCAGTAACAAAACATTCCCCCTCTTTGTATTATGTTTCATTTTTTTTTAAAGATACCTATTAAGTTTTACTTTTCGACCAATTCAAATATTTTAAATGCTTTTTCGTCATTTGTATGGCACTCCAAAACAGATGTTTCCATAAAGTTTGTTTCTTTTAAAAATCAAAATTTTTTTTTTTCCAGATTCACGAACCAGTTCCCCGATGCAACAGCAAAACCGCCACTCCCCCGCCCCAACATCAATGATAAACAACAACCAAAACAAAACTCCGGCCGTTTCAGCCGCCTTCTCTCAGCCGCCGCAGCTGAATGGGCGGCTAGGGTCAGTGGACTCGAATAATTCAGATCCTGACAGCTTAAAACGTGACCGTGATTCAGGTAATCCTTTTACAGGGAAGGAACAATATAAAATGCAGTAGGTAGCTTTAATATATTTAAAAAATATGATTTCAGCTGTTTTTAAAAGGTTTGTTATATTTGGATATTGTTACTTTTAATATTTAATACCAATATAAGAAAACTAGTTGCATCAGCATTCCTAATATGATGACACTACCCGCTAACTGATTGGATCAACGGTGTGATGAAGGATCCCCCCTCCCCAAACGAAATACCTTGCCATTTGCCCAGTTAATGTCTATGTGACTGTTGATCTACCTACCACTGCACCCCCCCCCCTTCCCCTAACCAACACAAACTAAAAATTAGCTTGAAATCGGAACATTTTATACATTACCTGAAAACTGAAAATCCCAATTTTATTGGACAGACAGACAAATATACATCTTACTACCTTAGACCCTTCAATGGAAATATCCTTGAAAGATAAATTATTTTATTTAGTTGATTACGATGAAGACCGGTTATCAGTCACTAAAAAGCTGAAGAGTGCCAACCAAAGTATGGATCACCAGTTTTACAACGAGTCCTCCTTTGGTACACACTTCCTGTCCTCTCTTCTACCTGGTAACAGCCTCTCTAAGGCTGATTCCATAAAGACTACACAGGTAATTTTTGTTTTTTTTTTAAATTAAAAAAAATTCAATCTGCTAAATGCACTAGGTTTAAAATGTAAGAGGGGGGGGGGGGACATCTGCTCTACAATAAGTCATCATTTGGTACTCACTTCTTCTACCTTGTAACAGCCTCTCTAAGGCTGATTCCATATAAACGACACAGGTGATTATTTGGTCTTTTATTGTCTCTAGAAGTCTTGCTACTGTGTAATTAAAATGTTCGTTTGTCTATCTGAAAAAAGCCCCAAGGTATAAACATAAGTGAGGGCATCTGTCCTTCAATGAGTCTTCATTTGGTACTCACTTTCTGTCCTCTCTTCTACCTTGAAACAGCCTCTCTAAAGCTGAAACCATTAACACCTCAAACGTGAGATTTTTGGTCTTGTATTTGGTATTAGTAGAAAAGCTACTTTATAATTTCAAATGTCCGTCTGTCCGTTTAAAGATGGCGGCACTAAACAGACTTTCTGGAGCTGATCAAAAACTGCTAGGGTTCATTTTTTACCTTTTCTTTTATAATGTTAGGTACTTATTTAAACTTTAAAGAATGTGCAATGCCATAATAAGTGCAAAAATATGTCCCTTGCTGTAAAACTATTTTGCTTCCAAATATTACCTATATTTTTTTTTATTTATTACAATTATTTGATTAAGACCTACTTAGGATCTTTTTCTCAAAAAGTATAAAAAAAATGTGTTAAAATCATATTAGTTTAATAAGCCCATAGAAACATAAATGTAAAGTTTAAATGCATTTTAAAATCCAATTGCATTTGCTTTCTCCCAGCAGGCAAACTTGAAACATATACCTACACAAATATTACCCAATGGATTTATTGTTACTTGGATGTTACACCAGATTTTGATGTTCTATAATAAAGTGAACTCTGTAGCGGGCTAAAATAACGATCTCCTTCATCCCCGCCCTTTACCCCCATTTCATCCCATCCTACTGGATAAACGAGGGGATAGTGCAACCTAAATTGACGAAAATTTTTTTCTCTTGTCATAATATCCACGTATATTGTACATCCATTCAAATATTACAAGAATATTGGAGAAAGCTTAGCAAACATTTTTATTTATATATACTCTAGGTATGAAAACTTTTAAGGGAATCTTTTTTTTCAACTGGTCAAAATTTGCAGTGTTGATGTTAACAGGGAGGAAGGGAACATGTATTGAAAATTATGGTCATCCTGTTCAGTATCATTGGGGATTGGGATGTACATAGATTGATCATCCATTGTCTTATCCCTTAAAATTACTGACGCTAAAGGAGACATTTTTAATTATGAACATTGGACAGCAATATGCCATTAGAAAAAAAACTTTAGACTCAAATTTTTCAGACAAAGGCAAGAGATCATTATTAGGTATAAAAAATATAAGATTTTAAACATTAAATGCTGTCATTGTAATCAATATAAAAATGAATCCTATATTATAAGAAAACAAATAGCTTTAACTTGCAAAAGGTTTATTCAGGTGTCTAATTATAAAATAAGTTTTATACCTAGTGGTTCCCTATTTTTAATATTTTTCCGGAAAAAATAGAGGGAATGAAAATGATTGCAATATTAGGTACTATTATATATTATATTTAGGCAACCTTGAATTCTCGCGACTCTGAGTCTTCGAAGGAGGATGAAAGTTTGTTATTGAAGAGCTTGTGTACCTGTGAGGCGGAGTGTATACCTGTACCTGGCAAACAGGGATCATCCTGCCAGGCTGTTGAGGTCTTTGGTGGTTACAGGTAAAGGGATAGGTGCTTTCTTTATAAAAAACTTATTCAAATTTTGTCAATAATATTTCAATGTGTTTTTTTTATATCCTAATGTAAAAGTAACTGGATTTGTGTGTGTGTGTCTGTCTGAAGGATCACCATAACCGCTGAACCTATATGGTTCTCCATAGCTTTTCATAAGTCCTGGGAAGGTCAACTATTTTGGGAGAGGGTAACACAAAACCCCCTCAAGTCAAGATAATTCTTCCTTTTAAAGAAAATTCCCTCCCCTCATTTTAAAAAAAAACTACAATTGAAAGTGGGTGGTGGTCAAGGGCACATAGCCGCTAATCTAAGATATTTTATTTAATTATACTTTTTTTGTAGGGTTGGATGTAAGAACAGAGTAAGTCGAAGCGAGCTGGTTAAAACCAGCGTGGACTCTGAACCAGTTTTCCTGTGTGACATGCACAGGGACAGGCTCCAGTCCCATGCCTGCTGTCCTCTCTGTGGAGAGTTCTGTAGTCATGGTCTTGTGTTCATGTGCAGGTAAGACAGAAGAACATGGAAAAATGATTATTAATTCATACTTAAAATTTAGCACAATATACTTATATAACCCTTATTATCATTTAGTTCTTTTTCATTATTTATAAACTTTTAAATATTTATATTTATACAATTTATAATGGTCCTAATTTTCCCCATAAAACGGAGAAAAAATTATGAAAAAGCTCTTTAATTAATTTTATGTTTCAGGGTTGAGAAGAATTCCACCCCGCACCTTTTTCACAGATTTTGTTACCAGCTGAAATCCAAAGACACGCGTAAATGCCCCCATTGTTCATCCTCCAAAGCTCCACTGGCCGTGCAACTGAAACTATCCATGAGCCGAACACCTCTAAGGATCCTCAATCAAACCGCTAAAATTGCTCCATTTAAGCGGAAAAATGAGGATGCTGAAACACAACTAGAACGCTGGGATGTGGGTAAGAAGCGTGAAAGCTTTGCCAGCTATACCTTGCCCAGTGGCAAAGTCATCAGTGGTTATGGCCTACCCAACGGCCTAGAGGGTGAAAGATTAAATACTGTTATTGAAGAGGTAAAGGCTAATAAACAAACGAAACAGATCACCCGTAACATGTATCAGCCCACACAAGCCGGTGATAATGTAAAACTACTACAACTACTTGCCTTGGACTATAGTCCTAAACAGAAATTCACAGAGGCCAACGGCGGGTCGCCGTTACACGTTGCCGCCGTCAACAACCACGTCCTGACCACGCACATTCTAGTCCAGGCCGGGGCAGAAGTCGATGCTCTGGATGACAAAAATGAAACGCCGTTAATGGTAGCCGCAATTAGAGGTAACGCCGATATTATCCGTTATTTGGTGCTGGCCGGGGCTAATCCAGCCCTAGCGACGGATGAGGGCATGACTGCCCTGCACTATGCCACACAGAACGGTCACCTGGAGTGCGCGCATGTCCTGTTGAGTCAGAACAAGTTGCCGCGTAATTTTATCAACGTGAAAGATGATGGAGGCTGGACACCACTCGTGTGGGCTTGTGAACACAAACATGAGGGAGTTATCAGGTGAGCCTCATTTTCAAATCAATAGTTTTATTAACTCAGAATCATAGAATGACTACTAAGGTGTTTTGACTCACGAGAAAGTATTTGCAAAAGTATAATAATACAAGCTGGTTAAAAAATTTGTTTAATAATTACATAGGTATTTGTGTTTATTTTAGGTATTTGCTTGAGCAAGGAGCTGACCCACATGTGATGGATGTAGAGATGAATGTATCTCTGCACTGGGCAGCCTTCTCAGGATCTAAGACAATCACAGATCTACTCCTGTCGGCGGGATGCAACGTTAATCAAGCCAATGCCATCGGTAAGATTTTATTGATTAAATTAGGACACCTGCCAGGCTGCCACAACCAGAAGTTTCTTAGGAATCACAAGCACAGTTTTTTTTTTTTTTTCAGGATGTAAAGGGGGAGGAGGGGGGGTGTTGACTCGTGACACGTCATACCAATAATTTTATTTTGGGTGCAACTCCCATAGTTTTAAAGATAATTTTTAACACAACTCAGAACTTTATGAAACATATAATATTAATTGACTGTTGTCTTTGAATGTATCTTATCTCTATACATATAAATGTGACAGTCAACAAAAGTTCATTTTAAAACCGGCTTAGGGGATTTGCTATACTACATTCATCAGCTTTTGTTAGATTTAGAACACCTGCCATACTTATATTGATAGAGGGGGGGGGGGGGTTGAGAATCCTTAATTTGATTCTTAGGTTATAGGTCAGGTTAGGTTATATTGGGTCAGCCCAGCAGGGTTTGTGCTCTGCAGGTTTGGCCCCAAATGGTCTAAGGCATTCCACAGGCATGAAAAAACTACCCTACACCCCCTTATTTTCTTTTTTTTTTATTTAAAAAAAGGGGGGGGGGTGGTGGAATTGCTCGATAAGTACTTTGAGGGAAAGAGCGCTAAATATTTTTTTTATATAGGTGAGACACCTCTGCACATAGCGCTGCGTCAGGATCACTATGAGTGTGCCTTGCTTCTGGTGGCCAGGGGTGCCAGGCTGGATCTACCTAATAGCCAGGGACAGGTACATCAAGATAAATTTTTCCAGTTTGGCTTCGAAACCGAATAATATCCGCTGAATTTTGACTGGTTCTGAGCCATACTGAAAAGTCATGCATATTATCGAATTACAGACAACTTTCCACGAATATTAGGTAAACTAAAAATTATAAGAATAAAACCAGTTTTTTTAGCCCGTAATATCCTCGGAAAGCTTCCTATAATACGATGCGACAAATAATCATTATGCATGGATTTTTTCTCTCAAATAAAAAGAATATTAAGAAGGATAATTTTACATAGGAAAGTTTAACAAAATACTTTAATAGATTGAGAATGGCTGACTTTCTTAGATAAGTCGCGCAATTAATAATTATAATTTATTTCTAGTTACCGTCAAGCTGTATGAGTGGTGAGAATCCTAAAATAGAATCTTTAATTAATCTCGGAACTACATTGCACAAACTTATGAAGGTATGATTAATATGAAAAACAAGAGTGACAACACTGTTTAAGCTAAGCTGTACTTGTATGAAAATAAAAACAAAAAAAAAAGTTTTATTACGCTGCTTTTCAAATAGTTCCTAATCGCCCAAGGAATTCTCATTTTTAAGAGACAAAATAGCCAAAAATTTACATGTGATATTCAAAATGGACATGCTGTACTGATACTGACTATTGTAGAGTAATCAATATTCCAGGGATCTTAAGAGATATGACAATGGACAATAGATAAATAATACCAATTAAATATTAATAAACAATAATACCCCTCTCATTTACATTAAATTAATTGTGGAAATGTAAAAACATTGATACTTAGTACAACTTAATCAATAGGTATTCAATTTTATCCCCAAAGTGTCTAAGCTAACGAATAGAAGAACGAGTATTTTACCTTTTTTTTGTGGGGGGGGGGGGGTCAGAGTAATTTACAGCCCATTGTCCCCTCCCTCTTATGAATCTTTTAAGGTTAAAAAGGCAACTTTTTATACTAAAGTATTTTTGTATTTAGGATCGGCAACAGAAATTTTTAAGCGAGAAAACTGTTGTTCAAGACATATCTAACGGCAAAGAGAATCTGCCAATAACAGCTGTTAACGGTGAAGACTTCGAGATGGGACCAAGCGGCTACACGTAAGTAACATTTTTTTAAAGGAGCAGGAGGAATTGTTTTATAATTTGAAAAAAAAGACTGAAGTAAGACGACTTTTGCACAAACCATTTTTTGTGTTTAAACCAATAACAAAAAAATAAGGTATAGTTTGAATAATCGAGGGGTTAGGGCTTTAGGTTTTAATTACCTACATACATATAAGAATGATATTTTGTCTCAAAGTATTGCAGCTATCACAATTGCCAAAAACATTTATATTAAAAAAGGACTGTTGATAATTTTAAACCAATAGTTTTTAACCAATAGAAATACATAATATCTGATAAAATATAAAATAAAACCTTGTCTGCCAGAGTCTTTTTTTTTTTAGTTGGCCACACAGGGTAATAAATCTAATTACCCACCTACCTAATCAAAATCTTATTATTTTTTATTATTTAGGTATGTAAGGAACCCTGTGGTTACCGGGAATATTCCAATCAACAGAGATATATCAAGTCTACAACATTGTAAATGTACTAATGATTGCATCTCAGAGGTAACATTTCTTTCTAGAAGCACAGCTAATTTATATTTAATGCATATCTGTTTGTCTATACGTTACACTGCAAACAACGCAGCGAGTTATATGATGCGCCAAGTAAATAAGACAAAACGCTGTATTTCTAAAGAATTTTTTTTTTTTAAATTCATGTTTGTAAAAATTTACCTGTTTGTTATCATTTAAAATTCTGAGCCTTAGGTACTACCTTAATAATCTTGCTACCTACCTACCTTGTTTACATTCAAAATTATTCACCTATTTTACAAAGTCAGAGAGGGAGAGGATATTGGGCGCTTAATTACACATGTCCCCAAAGTTTTTATATGTTTTTTATTGATGGCTTAACAACTTTGGGGACTTCTATTGAGCTTTGATTGGTTGGTTCACAAAGTTAAGTGTCTAAATGTTACACAACTTTGGGGACTCCTTGAATTTTGATTGTTTAGTTCACAAAGTTGAGTGTCTAAACGTTTTTACCACTAATTGTAATTTAAGAAGGGGTAATTTTGTGAATCATTACTGGGGATGCACATTAAATTGTCGGTTATTGTCTTATCCCTTTAGATCCCTGTACCAAAATACATATTACATCACGAGATTTAAATTTAGCACTCAAATCTCATTTTGGACAAAACTTTTCAAATTTTAAAGTCTGAGAATATTTGCTGACTACGGGGATAGGACAATGGAAAATGAATTATGATTTTCTAAAATTTTGCCATTGATAGCAGGAATAATAATTTTTTTCTTCAAATGTCTTTTCCTAACAAATCTAGGATATTTTTAAAAATATTACAATAGTTCCTAAATTTTTGGTAGTTTTATATCATTTTAATTTTCATTTATATTTCAGGACACTTGCAAGTGCGCGGACAACTCAACCCGCAGCTGGTATGACAAAAATGGAATTCTCAAAGACGGCTTCGACTTCCAAGAGCCACCCATGATTTTTGAGTGCAACGAAATGTGCGGCTGCAACCAGAACTCGTGCAACAACCGCGTGGTGCAGCACGGCATAACGGCCAGAACCCAAGTGTACAAGACCTACGGCATGGGTTGGGGTGTCAAGTCAATGGTGGACATACCAAAAGGTGGTTTTGTTTGCGAGTATGTTGGTGAGATTATTTCTGACGCACAGGCTGAGCAACGTGAGAATGATAGCTATCTGTTTGATCTTGAGAATAAGGAGGGTGATACATTTTGCCTGGATGCAAACAAGTTTGGCAATGTTGCAAGATTTATCAACCATTCCTGCAATCCTAATCTAGTCCCTGTCAAGGTGTTCACCTCCCACCAAGATCTTAGATTTCCTCACATAGCCTTCTTTGCCAGTAAGCCCATCAAGAGGGGAGATGTTCTGGGATTTGATTATGGAGAAAAATTCTGGGTTATCAAGCATAAATTCTTTACTTGCTGGTGTGGAGGCGAGAAGTGTAAATACAGCAAATGGACTATTGGCAAAACATTAGAAAATTATTACAAGAAAATTGAAGAAACTTCAAGCAAAACACCCGATGAAGCATCTAACAATAAGACCAAAGATGATTCATTAAATGCCACAAAGAACGCAACAGTTACCAGAACAAAGGATTCTAAAGTTATCAAAGATTCTGATTCAAAGTCACCAACTGAAACAAAACAAGTGGAACAGCCTAGTGAGGTGGCGCAGCCTCAAACTGGAAAGCTTAAGCTGAAGTTAAGAATGGAAGAGGGCAAAGTGGTAAAAGTTGATGATTCTGGCCTTCTACCCGACGAACCTGATGCTAAGAAATCCATTAAACGGGAAGACAGAGACAGAAAATCTCCAGATTCTGCTAAAAAAGGGGATTCCAAAAATCTTGAGGCAAGAAAATCCTCCGATGATGGTTTAAAAATATCAATCTCCAAGAAGACTGATGAAAAGAAGTTAGAAGTTAAGAAATCACCAAGAGATCAAGAAAGTATTGATAGAAAGATTGCAGAACTGATAGGATCAATCAAGGGCCAAGAGGAGAAGATTATGAAGCTTGAAGCACAAATTAAGGAAGGCAGAAAAAGTCCTGTGATAAAGATCAATAAATCAGCTATTGCAGAGTACCACAAGGCTAAAGAGACTAAAAAGGCTCTAAAGCAAGCGGCTCGGGAAGAAAAGAAACTGAGAAGTCAAAGTAATACTCCTGAACCTTTTAGGGAAGAAAAGAAACTGAGAAGTCAAAGTAATACTCCAGAACCTTTAAATGCCCCCAATGATGCTACTACCACTCAAGATAAAAAAGATATTGTTTCTAATATAACTACTACTAAGAAAATAAATGTTGAAAGTGACAAGAATGTTAACAATAAGAAGACTCAGAATCACCAAGAAAAAATAAATGTTCCTGTCAAATTAGTTGAGAAAAAGACTCCTGTTAAAATGAATGAGAAGACTCCTCCTGTAAAAATTAATGAGAAGACTCCTCCTGTAAAAATGAATGAGAAGACTCCTGTAAAATTGAATGAGACTAAAACCTCTGAAACATTACTTGAGAAAAAGGCTCCCAGTAAGTTAGTCGAGAAGAAAGCTACTGAAAAACTGGAAGAGAAGAAGACAGAACCTATCAAAAAGAATGACAACAATAACAAAAAAGCCTCTGTCAAAAATGAGATTGACAACAAAAAGGATGATACGGTTGTTGACACTGTTGAAAAGATAACTAGCCCTAAAGTTGATACAACTGTCCAAAATATTACTGATAACAAAAATGATGAGGTTAATATTAAGAAGAATGATAGCACCAAAGATGATACATCTGTTAATAATATGATTAAAAACAAAAAGAATGATGACACAAAAGATAGTAATGTACCAGTCCTAGAAGAAGTTAAAGATAAAGAAACTCCAATTGAAGAACTGCCAAAACCACTGGTTAATGCAACAGCTGATATAGATGACTCACAAGATGAGCCTATGGAGACAGATGATAATGACGCAATTATGGAACATATTCTCGAGCCAACAACACACGAAACAGAACCCACTGCCCCAGTCATTTCTACAAATGAAGTTGTTAACGTCAAAGAAAATATTTATGAAACTGTAATTTCTCAAGATGTTGATGATGCCTTTTTGATGGATATGATGGATGTCTCTAATGACATTAATCCAGTGCCAGCAATTGTAAAAAATGTCATTAATAATAAAGTCCCTGAAGAAGTAAAACCTGTTGAGAAACCAGAAAAGCTGTCAGAAACAGTTGAGGAAACCAGCACTCCAAAACCCCAAGGAAGAGCGCTTAGAACGAGACAAACGCCACAATCACAACCCAAAAATAAGAATAAGCCTAATGATACCCCCAAAGCCAAAGCAGACACTCCATCAGCAGCTAAAACAGCTGCTGTTAATGGCCAAGCAATAACACCTTCAACACTAACTCCAATTTCCACAAAACATGTTCAAACAGTCAATGTGTCAGTTGCAGAAGAAATGACCACAATAGTTGAGTCTACCCATGCCGAATCCAAAGCATCTGATACTGAAAACTCTACCGATGATGTTGAGATCAGCAGCACCAGGAAGGGCAGAAGTCGAACAACAAGACGCAGCGTGGCAGCCACCCCGGTGACATCTAATTCATCATCCCCAGCTGCTAATAAATCAACGCCGCAAGCTGCTAAATCTGTAGCAGCCTCTACACCAACTGCTAAAGGTTCAACAGCTGCTACGGCAGCTTCAGCTAAAGCAGCCTCAAGTGCCTCTAAAAAGGAATCCCGTGCAGCAACGCCTCAAGCTAATGAGAGACCCAAGCGAACACGCAAGAGTTTGGCAGATAGTAAAGATACAAGCTGAAATTTGGACATTTTTTATTATGATTGGACAGAGTTTATAGATTTAAGTCCTTAAAACGTAATGATTTAGTAAATATTTTTTTTCAATCATATTTTTTTTTGTAGAAACACACACACACACACACACGGGATTTCAACGTAAAATTGCTATATAATAGGTTAGGTTAGGTTAATATGTTTGGTAAGCAAGAAAACCCTTCTGCAATGGCTAGGATCATGGCAGGTTTATATTTTCGTAGAGTCTAGGGGCTTGAGTTTTGCGGAATCGATCCCGTGTGGGTTAAACTAATGTTTTGACCATTTATTTAATTATCATATTTATATTTTTTTGTTGAAAACCAATCAAATGAATTTATTAAGTTGCAATCAATTTTTAATAATCTATTGTGATTACATATATCAAAGGCTCATGATAAATAATGTACATGTTATATTTTGCATAATAAAATGTTTTTTTTTTCTCGAAATAATTTTTTTATAAGACTTATCGAGAAGACCATTATAAAATATATAAAAAGCATCACAAAAATTGTCATTTTTGAACAGGATATAAAAAAGTTAATCTGGTTATAATATACACTATATTTAATTTAAACTATTTGAAAAGAAAATACTTCTCTAAAATTAAAAAGTTAATGAATTAGATTGTCATAAAGATGAATTAATTTGAATAAATTATTGATAGTTAAATTTTTTTATTTGTATGGAATATTTTAAGTAGTTAATTGTGAAAGCTTAACTAGGATATGTATGTCCATCGCAAACGTAGTCATATTATTTCAAAGGAAGGTGGGATCTAGAATTGTACCTTGAGTAAACACAAATCTTCATAGCAGAGCTACTCTATAATTAACTTTGCCTGATCGTACGTCCGTAACGCTTTCTGGGATATGTGATTTTTTTCGTCTGCTATTCAAGATAGACAGCTAAGGTTTTCATTTAAGATGACCAGTGCTCCTCATGTCATTCTTGTCGGTGATAAATTGCACGGCGAACCTGTCTGTATGTCGTCGAAGATCCGCTTCAAATATGCAGCTCCAAGTCACTGGTTTACTTTAATTAAGGAGGGAGAGTTCGACCCTTCTTGCACCACAATTAAGCTAACTAATATATCTAAATGCCTTTGCTGATTCTAAAATTAAGTTGGGTTACTTATATTCCTCACATATTTTTGTAGCTTAGCAAAGACGACATTAAAATGCGCACAATTCAGCGGCATTCATTGTACTTCATGTACGTTTCAGCTTTATTTTCCTTCATTCTGTTTTATATTGTCCATCCGTGCGATTGTTTTGTGTCCAGTATTGCTGCATAGTTATTGTATTTAATAGAAGTGTTTTGAAATGGTTTTAAAGCATAGTGCATTGCTGTTATGTCTGCTTCAAAGTGTTTATGCTCCTGTCCCAAGGTAATTTTGAAAGCAATTTTGCATGGTGATTCCTTTAGTAGATAGGTACGATTTAGAAAGCGTAGCAACTCTATAATCATTACCAAAATGTCAGTACGTCCAACATGTTGATTTTTTTACTTTTCTAACAACAAATTTTTATGTGAACTAATCATCTGATTATTTTTTTTGGTATGTTGATTCCTTGGACAACAAAGTATAATATAATAAGCGAAGCAACTCTAAAATCAAGTCCTAAAAATGTAAGTATGTCCATAAACATTATCCTGAATCAAACAGTTTTTTTCAACAAATTTACTTACAATTTTGCTTTGACCCTTATGCATTTATATTATAATTATTCAGTTCTGACACTATACAAGTGTTAATGTCCGTTTGTCCTACAGTTTCAGTGCTTCGTTTTTATGGATGTTGTCATCCTTGTTCTTATTAATTTTCTTGAAATTATTCAAATACCCTTCGAATAAATATCGGCGTTGCCTCCAGAGAGGTGTGATCTAGGATTACCCGAAATTAAGGAGATTTAGTAAGGGTGTTTTTTGTTAATAATATTTTATATGTTTTTGAAGAGGGAATAATTTTTTTTTCGGAAGTAAACACGTTAGTTTTTTGGGTGATTTATTTTGGGAGGGTGGAGATGATGTCTTCCCCAAAATAAAATGACTGCTATGAAGCTTCGCTGAAAATGAAAACCATAGCGGTCCAGGGGTGTTTGTAAGTTGGTAATATTATTTATATAATGTTTTATTACCGAATCCTTAAAAACGACGGTCTTAGCTTGTTATGTTGCGTTTTTTTTATGGAAATGATTTTCTCTCTTTTTAGATTTTATGACTAAAGTGTTTTTAGTAATTAGGTAATTATAAATATTTATAAAAAATTAATAATGTTTCTGAGCTATGCTTTAGGGTAAATATGTCATTCTTGTCTAGTGCTTTTTTCTTTGTAAATCTTACTTAAATTATTTACTTAAGGGGGGGGGGGGGGTTTAATGCAACCATCTCGTAATCAGTGAGCAAATGGCACTTAGAATTAGAATTTCCATCTAAAATTTTGCATGAGTAATCCTTGGTAGGTCTATTTTCCTTAAATCGAACAAAAAGTTGGAAAAGTAACGGCAAACGGCTGGCGGCCCAGCAGTTTTGCAATTTTTTGTATCTATATAGTGGAAATTAGTCACGAAACCTATCCACACCAAAAACTCTTTGCTACTCAAAAACGCTATCAAACGGTTCTAGACGGTAGTTGTTGGTACTAGAAGTTTTAAAAATGGTTATTGCTATCATTTAACATGAATTAAACCAAAAATATGTTTTAAACAGTTGATTCCTACGTAATTGATGATGGATTTACCCTGAAAATAGGCAAAAAACGGCTAAACGGCTGAGCCGCCAGCTGTTACTTTTCCAACTTTTTGTTCGATTTAGGGAAAATAGACCTACCAATTATTACTCATGCAAAAGTTCAGATCGAAATTCGAATCCTAAGTGCCATTTTCTCACTGATTACGAGATGGTTGCATTAAAACCCATTCAAATTAAGAAAATATTTGAGATAATCTAAAGGAAAAAGAGGTTTTTAGCAGATTAACACAGATATTTTGATGGATTTAGATTAGGCGATTTTTATATTAATTTTCCTTCTTAATTACCTAACCATAAAAAATTCCAATTACGTTTTTTCCTTTATGAAAGAATTGTCAATATTTAATTATAAATCAAGGAGGAGAGGGGTGAGTTAATTGTGTATTAACTAGAGAATCGATTGGAACCGCAGCACCCAAACATTATACCCTAGTTGTTAGATTTTAATTTTTTTAGCTATGATAATGTTGATGGCATTTAAAATGTCCAAAAACACTTTTTTGGTTCAACCTGTGATGTGAACCATATTCTTATGTTTAGGTGAGCGAGAATACTTTTCCCTCCCTTCCACAAAAAGAGAGGGGGGGGGGGGGTGGTGGAGGGTGTTATATTATTACCTTCATCAATGGATTTATGTTAATTATTACTTGGATCTTACACCAGACTGTTATATACTCTAGTATAGTGAAACTTGGAGCTGTCTAAAGTAACATTCTACCTCTTAACCCCAACCCCTCCCATCTGTATATACAAACTGACCAATAAATGATACCCATGTTAGCAACCTAAATTGGAGATAATTTTTTTCCCCTGTTCCTTCAACCTGCCTCTTTAATGCCTTTCACTGAAGTTTTAGGTTGTCAAAGTCAGCTAAATTGAATGTTTTTAGATGCTCTCCATTTTTGTTGATCAACAAGTTGATGGAATGGAACAGTGCTACATCTGACATGAACCCCTACTTTCCAGTTCCACCCTGTGAACATGGAGGCCCTTTACAGGTATAAACTTCTAGTTTTACCAGAGACACCCTATGAATATTGAGGTAGTTTATAAATGTACAATTCTTATACCAGATACAATTAATGAATATGAAGGCATTTAAAAGTATACAATTGTACTTTTACCTGGAACACCCTTTGAACTCGGAGGTCCTTTCCAGGTATACATGTACTTTCACCAGAAACACCCTATGAACATAGAGGTCCTTTACAGGTATACAATTTTACCAAAGACACTTAATGAACCTGAAGGTAATTTCAGGGTTGAAGGTGTCATTGGGCTGTAAATTACACTGGTACCCAAAGTTTTATTAGCACATTATCTTATTTGTTAGCACAAAATCCTTGTGCTCTTTCACTTGAATTAGATTGGGTACTAGGTACAAAATTAGTGGTATCCAAATGTTTCAACCACTAATTGTAATTTACAGAAGGAGTAATCTTGTTTATTATCATTGGGTATGAATATCAATTTGTCATCCATCATCTTATCCCTTAGGATAGCTATGTTCCTTTATAGGTATCCAGCTGCCATACATACATATATACGGCCGTGGCAGCTGAGAAATAAAAATAACAGATGTTATATTTTAGGCAATCATGAAAGGAGATTACAAATCAGCTCTGATCATGGCAGACCCAGATATTATTCCCAGGCATAATATTCATGAACTCATCTGGTTTATGAAAACTGGATATGCCAGGTAATTTCTATGTTGTCAGCAACATCTATAGGAAACCTATAAATATCTTGTTCTGTAATATTTTTGATTAATTCTGACTATTATTATTGTCTCTCATATTATATAGCTAAATTTAACCTTTCAGAAAAACATATTTACATGAAACTATACATACTTCTCTTAGAATTTTTCCCCCTATGCAGATATTCTTACAAGACATGTCCGTATGTTATTACTAATTTACTGTTTAACACTTATTTGTTAATCTTTAATATTTCAGTGTGTGTGTGTGGGCGTGTGTTTTAACATAATATAGGCTATCTACAAGGTTAAGACAACATAATTCATACAGTTTTTATTAGCGAAGTTCATATTTCTTGTAGTTATGCAACCTATGAACAAAACAGTTTTTTTTATAAAATATTAATTTTACTCGCAGAATTTGACAAACTTTTATGGTAAATGGTAAAACATACTAGTACATTTTCAATGTATTAGTTGTTTCAGTATTAAATTTGTATGGCCGAAAAATTATCTCCCCTGCCCTAGTAACTAATAGTATTAACAAAAGTTACGTAAAAACCTAAAAAATTATTAAAGGAAATTTATTTATTAAGAAAGTAGCTTACAAATTATAAAACTTTAAATCATTATCTAAAAATCCCTAAGATGAATTAAGCTTATAATAATATTGATGTCCGTTTGTCCTACCGTTTCAGTGCTTCCCTTTTATGGATGTTGTCATCCTTGGTTTTTTATGTTTTTTTCCCCATTGGTTAGGTTAGGTTATATTGGGTACAAGGTATCCCCGCTAAGCTAGGGCACCGTAGGCATATAAGAAAAGAGATAATTTCTCCTTATTTTAATTTATTTCAAAACTAGATGGGGGAGGGACGGTTCAGTGGTTTTGAAGTTATAATACACACTTTAAGATACTGTAAACCGATTGCTTCAAAGTTAGATTAGAGAGATTAGTATTGGTGCTTTGCTGGTTTTAGGCTATTGGCAGAGGGAGGAGTACATGCCCCATTTCCTTCAATAACCCTTGGAATAATTGTAGTACAACCCCGTATTAAAAGTAAACGTGAGGTATTTCAGCTTGATTGTAGAAAAATAACTCATTAGAAAAATTAAAATTTTTTCTTCTAATCTTATTTGTTTGATTGTTACAAAGTAACTTATTGAGTTTGTACGCCTTTTATACATGTTTAATATACTGTTCCACCCTGGAAAAATTTTGATAAAATTTTTGCTCCAGCCAAAATGTGGTTGATTTATGCAAAAAATGACCCATGCAGAATATTTTTTCTGTAATGCAAAAATGGAGATATCCAATTAGTTTAGTAGAAAGTAAAAACTAAAGATTCAGACTAAAAAACCTTACTACTTTATTTGAAAGAATATGGGCATTAAGGACCACCTAATGACGCCGATGACCAACTCAAATGTACAAAATACTTACTGTACATAAAAGTTAAATTATCGTGTGGTAACCATTTTTTTCTAATGATAATAATTTTATAAACAGATTTGTTAATTTAATTGAAATGTTATAATGAAAAACGTGGTGCTAATGATGTTTTGATAAAAATATTATAATTCTAATTGAATTTAGGTTAAGATACTTAGTACTCGAACAAAAAGATGTTTTTAAAGGCATGTAAGAGTTTTCCTATGGATTTCAAACTTGGTACGATGATTTCTGTATCAGTTTGGTACAATTTAAAGGCGTAGCAACTTTGTATAAATGATCAAAAAGTCAGTAGGTCTATAAAAACATGGTATGAGCGAAGTATCTCTATATTCAAGTCTTTATATGCAAGTATGTCGGAAAAAAATAAAAATATGGGGATTCCTATTTTACAAGCACAATTTTCTGAAGATAAGTTTTGGGTTTATTTTTGTGCAGTGTTATTAATAAATTTTTAGAAGCGAAACTTTTCTATAATTAGGGTCGGACAGTACGTTTTTCGGTCCGTCCGTAACGGTTAGCTTTTTTTCGTTAATTTAGACATGTTATACCTAATTGTTTTATCGATTTCAAACTTAGCATGGCGATTCCTAGGATTTAGACAGCGTAGCAACTGGTACTCTATAATCGTTACCAGAATGACCATTTAAAATACGTAGATTTTTAACTTTGTTTCAGAGCTTAGCTTTTATGGATGTTGGCATCCTTATTATATAGTAACTACGTTACTATACTAAACATTTTTTTGAGTCATAATACTTAACAATTTGGTAGCAGTCATAAATTCAAATTTACAAGTTTCTTTTTATTTCTTTTAAAATTCAATATTAAACTTATGTAGAGAATTGTAATTAAGAATTAAAATCCTATTACATTGACGTCAGTATATTTGAATTTTTGGATCATGTTGGATATACAATATGCAAGAAATTTTTTTTTAAGACTGCTAACGGCTAAATGTTTGGATGAAATTTTGGCACGTCAGTTGCACGTTACCTGTGCTTCATTTAATATTAAAAAAACATTCTGTTGGAAATCTTTCTCAACCCAATTTAAAAGGAAAAAGTCTAATTTAACATTCGGAAATATTGACTGTTCCAAATAAATAGATTCCATGTTTTGCAGATCTAGAATACGTGGATATTATATGACAGGGGGGGGGCCGGGGGGGGGGGTTGTTATTAATTTAGGTTGTTACAATGGTCCTCATTTATTGGTCAGTGTTTTTTTTTTTACCAGTAGCAGGGGAGGGAATGGGGTAAAGGAGGTTGATTTGAGTTATCTTTATATTAACAAGCTCGAAGTATCATATCATCAGTGTATGCGAGAATCTCTCACATTTTCTTATATCCATTACCGTTCTAACTAAATACGAACCTAAGCCATGGTGGACAGCCTTCAAAATAAAATAAAAAAAAACAGAGAGGGACAATGGGCTGTTTATTACACTAGTCCCCAAATTCCTATAATAACGTTTTCTTATTCGTTTGCAGAACAACTTTTGGGACTTTAGTGTATTTTGATTGTTTGGTTAATAAAGTTGAGCGTTCAAACGTTTCAACCACTAATTTTAATCTACAGAAGAGGTAATTTTGTTTATCATTATTGGGGATGTACATAAATTTATCGGTCATTGTCTTATCCCTTTAAATCCCTGCAAAAAAAATTTCCTTCGTATATTTGACATGATCTTAATTTTGTAGGATGAGAAGATATCTGAAGAATAAAGAACCTATTGAATATGATTTTAATATTCTCAGGTAAGGACAGTGTGATACACAAACTTACTAATGTTTATTGGGAGTTATAATCCTTATATAAAAGTAACAGGATCTTTGTCTGTCTATGTGTACGGAAGGATCTAACCGCTATGCCTTAAATGATCAGGATCTGTGTTTTCCGAAGGATCTTGCTAACTGTTGAACTGACATAGTTCTCCTTTACAGAGTAAGTTCTTATAGGTCTTAGGGAGGTTATAACTTTTTTGGAGAAGAGTACCACCAACCTTCCAAGTGAATGTTTTCCTTTTAAAACTACAATTAAAATTGCTACAGTGTTATTAAATACTGTAGTTTTAATAATATTTTTGTTATCATTTTGTGTATCTGACTGTTTAGTCGCCAAGAGCTATATTATATCAAACAGTTCTTTTGCAGCACAATTGAGTAAAAGAATATAACACTTAACTCTTGTCTGTACCGGAAAACGTAGCGTCTTTGTGCTTGTGGCCTGGGAGGTGATCGAATCTCGGTCTAAATTGCATCATAATTAGTATAAAGACGTTAAAAGTTGCACTTACGGCTACTATGCAGTTGCGTGACTTTTATAGTAAAAGTAGGGTTGAATGCTTTGGCTTAGTTATCATGGTAGGTTGTCTGCAATAGTTTAAATGTTAGTACCTTGGGACTTACCTTGTCTAATTGCATTGTTAATAAAGCAATTATTTATGAGCTTCGCCACTTATGAATGTCGTCATCCTTGTTTTATTTTATTTCCAACACAAATAATGATCAGAACTGTTTAAATCCTTTCTAATTAAAATTACTCAAATTTTAATCTAACTTACAATGTTAATATTGCTCTTAATTAAATTTCCGGTGATTTTTTTTTATTAGACAAGGATGACAATTTAAAAATTATTAAAGCGAAGCTTTGCGAATGAGAAAAGGTGAAAAAACTTCTAACCACTGGACCAATTGGGCTCTCCATTCTGATAAAGAGATACTTCTCTTAGAATATATTGCGCAACCTTCCTAAAAGGGCACTATCCACGAACAAGAGCAAGTGATTCCAAGCACCTTCCAGCAGTGATTCAAATTTTTTTTTTTTTGTTAATATACTAGGGTTATGTTTAATATCGTTATATCTATTTAAAAAGTTTACTTTCACCATGGTTTTATATGAATAAAACTTTGAAATAATAGACATTTTGTGACTAAATATCATCAAATGTTTTGTTGAGTTAAAACTGCTATGGCACAAAAGTAAACTTTTTTGATGAAAATTGTTAATTTAGAAAAAGTGATGGTAACTTGAAATATTATTAACAGTTTTATTAGTGTACTTTTGTAATTTATAGCATTTGATTATGTTTTAGCATATTATTTTATTTGAACTTTTGAAGTCAACAAAACATTTGATGATATTTTGTCACAAAATGTTTAACATTTCAGAGTTTTGTTAATAGAAAAACATTGTGAAACTTAAATTTTTTAGTCGATATAACGATATTAAACATAACACTTATATATTCACAAAAAAAAAACATTTATAATCACTGCTGGAAGGTGCTTAGAATCACTTGCTCTTGTTCGTGGATAGTCCCCTTTATCTTTTAGATCGGAAGATAATAAAACTACTTCATGTAAAATTTCAGCTTTATATTAACAGGAGCTATAATATTTACGATGGACAAACGTATAAAGTTATGAAAAGCTTTACTTTTTAAATATGGTTTAAAGAAATCTTGCTTATAAAACTTGATAACAGCTATTCAAATTACTTTTTTACCGGATTTACTAGGTATTTTTTTATCTTTTGACCTTTCAGTTTTCGTTTTTACGTAGGTCTTTGCATAAGTTGCGTAGTCGTGATATATTTAACTGATTCTCTGTTAAAAGCAGCGGAGTTCAAAGGGGCCAAAAGGCAGGCCTTCCAAATTCCAATTAGGGGGGTTTTGACACCCTCACTTAGCCCCTATTTTGTACTCTTATGTTAGATCAACAATGCAATGGAATTAATATTTAATTAATCGCGGAATCACAGCTTTTATCACGCACGAGCACGTTTTATAAAGCTAACTTTTTTATTACTATGTTTGTAACTATGAAAATATTTATGATACATCTCAAAATCCGCTGCAAATTTGTCCATCAAAAAAAGTTTGCACGTTCTAGTGTCACTTTAAGGGAAAAGCGTGATTTTTTCTATATCTAGTTAATAATTTTTTAAATTTAATAATTTTTGTCTTTTTAGAGAAGGTTATGATAATCACTACACAGAGAGGATCAGAACTAAACAAATTGGATTTGGAACTGAGAGGTATTGGTAGTTTTTTTTTCGTCTTACAAGTTCCTTTCATGGACATTAACCCTGCGGGAAACTTGTTCCACTACCTTTACTTTATAATATTAGAAGCTATGTCTCCAAAATCATCCTTAATAGACTTAAAAATGAAAACGGTAATTATGTAAAGCTTACCTGATATAAAAAAATTAATTTCCCAGAAGGAAGTCATAAACTTTAGGAATCCGTATAATTTACATTCCTATATCCCCTCCCTCCCTGATTACAGACCATTCTTCAGAAAAAATATGTTTTCCCAAAAGAATTTCTTTTGTCTTGAATTCTGTTAAAACTGCTTATATCAGTTTTCTCTCTCTCTTTATTTGCGTATTTAGAGTTTTGATTATTTGGATCTAGTGCAGTTCACTGTAAAATGTTCCTGGTATCGATTAAATCCAAAAATCCAAAATTAACTTTAAAGGCTGCTAACGGCCAAAAGGGGAAGCGTATAGATTATGCTCGCACAAAATTTTTACCGTCTAAAGAAAACAAATAATTCGGAATAGTCATTACTCATAAACAGTTATCTCGCAATGTATGTACATAAAACAAGGATCACAACATCCATAAAAGCGAAGCACTGAAACGGTAGGACAAACGGACATTAACACTTGTACAGTGTCTGAACTGAATGATCAGAATATAAAAGTATAAGAGTCGAAGCAAAATTGTAAGTAAATTTGTTGAAAAACTGTTTGATACAGGATGATGTTTATGGACATACTTATACATTTATATTCTGATTATTCAGTTCTGAAAATATACAAATGTTAATGTCCGTTTGTCCTACCGTTTCAGTGCTTCGCTTTTATGGATGTTGTCATCCTTGTTTCTTTAGCAAAGCTTTCCATATGCATAATTTGATCTGTGCTATTCCAGATTATTTATAGGCCTTCTTGTGTTGCTTAACACGGTGTGCGGGCATGGCATAAATGAAAGGTTGTTTGGCAGCTAGCTGCCTTTAAAGTTAATATATTTTTGGAGATAATCGTTACCAGGAATAATTTACTGTAAACTGCACTAGATCCCGAGTTTTGATTATTTAATTACCAGAGAAATCAAGATTGTTTTATAATTAAATCAATTTTCTCCTTTATTAATAGCAAACTACTCTGTAATTTACTTGAAGATTCCTATGAAAAATGCTCATATGGTCTATAAATTGTTTGTTTAGGCGACCTGAATTGTTGGATAACCCCGAGGTTTCCATCAACTTTGCTGGAGAGAAACTGAAAGATTACTACTTGCATGGACAGGACAAGGTTAGTTTTCATTTTATCCAATATGGCCAGTAAAAAACGGTTCTTAGCCGATAGTTGGCAGGTTTGATTCTGAGCCTATAATGTATGTTGTTCATCCACGTGGAATGTCACCCCTGTGGTATTTATACTACGGAAAACAAACGTTAAATAGTTAGTTATAGAGTAGCAATATTTAGTATATAAATACCGGTACTACGTCAAACACTAGTTACGTCAAACAGTAGATGCGACAAACGCTAGACAGACAAACAGTAGATGCGTCAAACACTAGACAGACAAACAATAGATGCGTCAAACACTAGACTACGACAAACAGTAGAATTTTCAATTTCGCGACAAACAGTAGAATTTTAAAAGTGCGACTAACACTAGAAGCGACATACGCTAGAATTTAAACTTAAAAAAATATTCTGGATTTTTTTGTTAATTAATACTAAATTTATATTACTATCAATGGGGGGATCTAAACTAATAAGATAATGGCCGAAAAATCTATGTACAATGTACATCCCCTATTGCGTAAAATTAGTGGTTGAAACGTTTGAACACTCAACTTTTTAAACCAACCATGCAAAATTCATTAAATTACCAAAAGTTGGTTAGCAAACGAAAAAGAAAATTTTCTTCTAAAACTTTCGACCCACCCCATCCCCCAACTCCATTTTTTAGTTTAATTTTTTTTAAATAAATTTTTTTTGGGTGGGGGGTGTAATTATTTTCTAGGTGAAAATATCTTAGGATGGTGGTAGTACCCTCCCCCAAAAAAGGTTTAAAACTTTCCGGGACCTATGAGAAGCTACCCTGTTAAGGAGAACCTAATCAGTTTAGCGGTTAGCGAGATCCTTTTACTTTATTGTAAGGATTAATTCTAGCGTTTGTCGTATCTAGTGTTTGTCCCCTTTAGAAAAAATCTAGCGTTTGTCATATTCTAGTGTTTGTCGCATTCTAGCGTTTGTCGTATCTAGCGTATGTCGTGTCTAGGGTTTGTCTGTCTACTGTTTGTCTGTCTAGCGTTTGTCGCATCTAGTGTTTGACGTATCTAGGGTTTGACGTAGTACCATAAATAACAAACACTTTGGATATTCACTTACTGTATTCCAACAATATCTATGTTTAAATCAGATTAGGTTAGGTATAGATAGTTAATAACTGGGTAAAGCTATGACCAATAAATATATATATATAACGAGCTCTATAAATAGACTTTGAGCTCGTCATAATGCCCAGGCCCCACTCTTGGTTACAACCTGGCTAATAAGTCCTATAGAAGTAACTATATAGAACTTTGAAACGGAACTGGAGCTTAAACTTCTTTTTATCAGACTTCTTGATTACTTTATTTATCATAGCTTTATATACATATATAAATCAAAGGTTTATGGAAAAATAAAATTAAGCAATAAAGAATTTTCTTTGATTGCTTGGCCTTATATTTTGGAAGTTCTTGTCATTCGTCGAACATAGCAGCAATAGGAAACATTATTAACTTCTTTGGTTATTACTTGATTATTAATTTGAAATGGAATTTGAGCATAAGCAGCCTTAATTTAAGTGTTTTTGTGGCGGCGATTTGACGACTTTATAATTAGCTCAGTTATTCATTGTATACTGTATACTATTAAAGCAAAAAGTTAAAACATTATGTTTTTCTTTAGAGGGGGGGGGGGGGAAGGGGGAGTATTTGGGTCTCCACTTAATTTAAAATTGAGTTAATGAACTTTTTCTATGTTGTCAATAAGTAATCGATATATTATTACCTGGATGTTGCACCAGATTTTCATGTTCTGTAATAAAGTAAAACTTGAAGCTGGCTAAAATAATGATATCTACTCCCTTTACCCAACCACCTCCCCTTCTACTGAAAGAAAGAACTGACCAATAAATAAGATCCATTTTATCAAGCTAGATTGATGAATTTTTTCCCCATCAATATATTCTATAGGTATCCAGTTAATTAGTGCATTATTCTAGTATTTCTCCATAATTTTATGAAAGAAAATACCTGAAATATCTTGTAAACTCGGTCAAACTAATCATTTGAAAAACAAAAGATAAGAATTTTAATTAGGGTTGCAGAGGTTAATACTGGTTAGATTTAGACCTGGTTTCAGTCAGTTCTATCAGTGGCGTGTATTGGTATTTGTCAGGGGGTGAAATTTTGACACCACAATTAAGATTTTTGACACCCCCTTTAAACCAAAATCGAGAAGGGTGTGAGCTTTAGGGTGGGGTATTATAGACCCCAGGAGTGATGTAATTTTAGTGTTAGGGGGGAGTGTCCATCCCCTCAAATTTCCACCCTTTACATTCCCTAAAAAAGCATCCTCTAAGTGGTAAGCGCTTAGTTTTTTTAGACAGTCACTCTGAATTTAAGGTGTGTGTGACATTTTTAACTTAACACCCCACTTCTGCAAGCTTCTGGTTTTAAGTTCGGATTAGTTTACTTTATTCCGTATTATAAAATTTATTAGTCAGGGATCTAAAGGGATAAGACAATGGCCGATAAATTGATGTTCATTCCCAATGAAGTAACACAAAATCAACGTATCTATAGAATACAAATTAATGGTTTAAATGTTTAAACACTCAACCTAACGAATCAACCATACCAATAAAAATCAAATTTAAGTCCCCAAGGTTGTTAATAGAAAAAGTTATAATAAGACTTTATTGACTAGTATAATAAACAGCCAAATGTTTCCTCCCTCCCTGATTATACAGATATTTACTTGATCTTAAGTCCTTAATATTTTTTTCCTTTTATACACTTTTTCTTAGATTAAAGGCTTAAGAAATGTAAAATCTTTTCTATAAAAACAGGACAATTATATACAAAATATGTAGCACTAAGAGCTAATTGCATATCTAAGATTATAAACAGATTTTTCTATTTATACATTTTCCAGTATGGCTTTGAAACCGATTAAGATCAGATGGATTTGACCTGGTTCTCAGCAATACTATTACTGAAAACTCACGTATTACAGACAATTAAAATAAAATTCATAAAATAGGTAGATAAATATTGTTTAAATTAATTTAATCTTCATTGTCCTTTCCCTCACTAAATTTATTGTCTACTGCAAACATGTAAATGACAAAAGTTTTGTAATAATATATGGAAAAGTTGTTTAAAAGTACATTTTCTGTTTATAACAATGTAGATTACATCAAAATAATAATGGATATAGGATATACGAGGATATAATGAAATGGATAATTTATCATCAATTTATCTTGTTAATATGGAACCCATATATTGGTCAGTTCGCTCTTCTAAAAGGTGGCGAGGGGATGGGGTAAAGGATGTGGATGGGGATAATCGTTATTAGAGTACATGAAAAATCTGGTGTAACATCCAAGTAATAATAAATCCATTATAATACTTCTCTTTGCCTAAACAAGGATAACAAATTTTATAATAGCAGTGCTCAACAATTCAGACGGATAGACAAACGAACATTGAAAAATATTTATTAATAATTCATACGATATTCAACAATATTTGGAAAACTAAACATAAATTTTGTGCATTGAATTACTTGGATACAGTGTACTTTCTTGTAATTTCTATGGTTTTAAATTGTACCTTACTGTTAAATGAATCACCGTTTCAAAATTGAAATCGATAGGACAATTTAACATGTCTAAATCAACAATAAGAGTTATGTGTTACTGACAGACTAACTGAAACTAAATGTAGAAAAGCTTCGCTCTTACTGTGAAGTCTGGGTTAGTTACAAAGCAAAGCGACTCGAGGTACCTCTTTATCCCTTAAACAAAGACTAGCTTTATCACATAACCCGCAAAAAGTCGATGAATTTGTCTATGATACAAAGTAGAACAATGTTTGTCTGAAGCTTAAGATCTCTGTAACCACTGAACCGATTTGGCTCTATTCTTCAGGGAATATAGCTACTGGTAATGCGGTGATATAAAGTTATTTAAAATCTCGCTGCCTTCACGGGTGTCGGATTTGGGGAGATATAACTAGGCTTTCCACAATTTAGTAGTAGCCGAATCAGAATGAAAACCTGCAACTTCACATGTGCTAATCCTCAAAACACCTTTTAACAGCCTTTAATATATATTGGTATTAAATTGTAGGTAGCCACCAAGTTCAACTCCGCTGGGCTCCTGCTGCTCCCCGAAGAAGAACATCTGGATCCTGATCTTATTCCGCAGCTCAAACAAACTGAATCAAGTATTCCTCAGCTGAAAGAAACCCAGTCAAAAATTATGGAAATCCTAAAAAAGAAGAAAAAATAAACACAAATGTTTTATGAAGGGACACACTGGTCGCCAAAGGAGTCTTTCACAATGAAAAAAATACTTACGAATTGGCTGTTACCATGTATTGGCATGTTAAGAATGTAAAATCGTCCAAATTTTAATCCTGCTGCACTTTCTCCCAAGAAGAAATGGTTGGGATTTCAATAAATGGTACTAGTCAAATCAAAAAGAAAATCCTAAGTACTTATTGTTTAATCTGAAAGTCACCTTTAGGCGACCAGTGAAATGATATAACTATATATAAAACTATTTTGTATACTACTTTTCCTCAATTTAAATTAATCATTATTAAGACAAAACAACTTGAAAAGGTTTATAATCGTGTAATTTATCTTAATAAATATTTAATGTCAAAGACCTTTTTTCTTATTATATATTTAACTAATTTCACATTAATATATTTTTAATTAATACTTAAACAAGATCAAATATGTAATTTTTCAACAATTTTATTATGTATTCAAGATTAGTGAAATATAAAATTATCAAATTACTTTTTGTTTAATAAAATTCTTCTACCTACTTATTTTATCTCTTCATTTATTAGAAGCAAGGTTATTCTATAATTCACCTTGTATGTATCGCTATGAGGAAAATGTAATTTTTAAGATAAAAATTTTGAGTAAAGATTCCTGTGATATGAATATCTAATAATATAAATAATAATATAATTGAATATAAATAAATATAAAAAGTTATAAAGAGTTATAAAATGTTATAAAGAGTTATAAAATACAGTAAATATCTATAAAAAATGTAAACACAATTTTTAAAATTCTCCCCTGAACCTTCAGAAAAAAGCCCCTACCATTTGTCCTACCATTTCAGAGCTTCGCTTTTATGGATGTTGTCATCCTTGTTTTTATAAAAATGTAATTTTATAGTTTTGAAAACTTTCATTTAATATAAAATTAACTAGAATAAATACTTATACCAGTTTACAAGAAAATGTACTTAAGTATTTTATTACTTTAGATAATTGTGAAGAGCCTTCTGTAAATTTCAAAGAAAATGATTTTTTAAAAGAGAAGTTTTTATATAATAAGGATCTATCAGTACGTCCATTTGTTCGTTATATTAGGCAAGATAGAATTGACCTAACGATTACAAATTTTGCATGCTAATTCCTGTAACATTTGGGTACGATTTAGAAAGTGTAGCAACTCTATAATCGTTACCAGAAAGTCCGAATGTCCACTTAAACATGATTATTTTTAACTTTTTGACAACATTTTTGTATAGTATAATTATCCTATTCAATTGATTGTTTAAATATTCATTCCTATTAAAACTAGGTATAATAATATAAGCAGAGCGTCCTGAAACAGAATCCTATATGTGAGCGATTTGGCAACAAATTCATGCATACAACTTAGTTTAGTAGACTTTTAAATCAATATTCTGCATAGTAACTATTATCTATATTAAGTATTGGAGTTTGTTTATCTTACAATTTGATTTTAGAGCTTTGCTTTTATTTTGTCACCCTTGTTGACATTAAACCATATATTAGGATTTTTTAGGAATCTTAAAAGCATATATTAGGAACTATTAAACCTCTATGAGGGTAAAACGTTTTTGATATTAACAAGGATGACAACATCCATAAGTAGCGAAGCACAAAAAATAAAATCATGGATGGTAATACGTACAAGTAGATTTAAAGTGTATTTATTAATTGATTTATTGGAGAAAATAAACACGAAACCCTGTTTTATTTTGTATAATGATGACGGTCAAAGAAAATTACATAAAAGATGCTCATAACAATAGGAAAAATTATTTTGATACAGATATCCCAAAAAAGTTTTAAAATTGGATCAAAAACACCATAGATATGGGGAAATATGTAAAAACATATAAAAATAGCAAAAACCTGCAAAAAGGAAGTCTGACCGTCATGGTTGTTTTCTTTAAACAACAGGGAATTTAATTTTGATATCTATAACTGAAAAATTTTTGGGAATCGCACCATAAACACCAGAGATATGGAGAAAACTGTGAAAAATACAAAAATAGCCTAAAACCTGCTTAAAGGCAGTCTGACCGTCATAGTTAATTTCTTTAAAGGACAGGAAATTAATTTTGATATCTATGACTAAATTTTTTTTGGAAATCTGACCATAAACACCAAAGATATGGAGAAAATTGTGAAAAATACAAAAATAGCCTAAAACCTGCTTAAAGGCAGTTTGACCGTCATAGTTGTTTTCTTTAATCGACTGGAAATTTAATTTAGATACCTATAATTGAAAAAATTTTGAAAATCGCACCATAAACACTGAAGATATTGAGAAAAATGTGAAAAATACAAATATAGCCTAAAACCTGCTAAAAAGCGGTCCTACCGCTATCGATGTTTAATACTTAATTGTGCTCCTTAATGATGGAAATGTTGTCAAAAAATTTCAGCATTCTATCTTTTATAGGAGCTGAGTAAATCTCATTTCCCCCATAGCGTTACGGACTGACGGACGGACGGACAAAGTGAATTATAGAGTAGCTTCGCTACTAAAAATAACGTTATTCACTAAAGTTTTTATTTATTTATCTAAATACTTTGTTTTTTAGTTTCTGCAATGTAAAAAATGCTTTGAAAATTAGATCCCAGAAATGTAACCAAATGTTTTTAAAAGCGAAGCTTTTCTATAATTAGGGTCGGTCCGTACGTCCGTCCGTCCGTACGTACGTCCGAGATAGATAGCTTTTATTCGTTAATTTAGGCATGTTGGAATAGTCCTATCGATTTCAAACTTTGCATGATGATTCCTGTAGTAGTTAGGTACGATTTAGAAAGCGTAGCAACTCTATAATCATTACCATAATGTCCATATGTCCATTTTAAACATGTTGATTTTTCTACTTTTTTAACAACAAATTTCTATGAGATCTAATTATCCGATTGATCTGATTTTTGGTATATTGATTCCTGGGACAACAAAGAACAATATTATAAGCGAAGCAACTCTATAATAAAGTCCTAAAAATGTAAGTATGTCCATAAACATTATCCTGTATCAAGCAGTTTTTCAACAAATTTACTTACAATTTTGCTTCAACTCTTATACTTTTATATTCTGATTATTCAGTTTAGACACTATACAAGTGTTAATGTCCGTTTGTCCTACCGTTTCAGTGCTTCGCTTTTATGGATGTTGTCATCCTTGTTAGAATATTGATTCCTGGGACAACAAAGTACAATATTATAAGCAATGCAACTCTATAATCAAGTCCTAAAAATGTAAGTATGTCAATAAACATTATCCTGTATCAAGCAGTTTTTCAACAAATTTACTTACAATTTTGCTTCGATCGACTCTTATACATTTATATTCTGATTATTCAGTTCTGACACTGTACAAGTGTTAATGTCCGTTTGTCCTACCGTTTTAGTGCTTCGCTTTCATGGATGTTGTCATCCTTGTTAAATTGTATTTTCATCAAATTCGGTTGTAGTCAATAAACATTAAACATACATATATTATAGACAATTTCCCGCCCCTCCCCAAAACAATAATATATAAAAATCATTGAATTCAGTAATCCTTAATTTTTGTTTCTATGCTTTTGCTTGCCTGTATAAAAAAAACCCAAATATTTATCCTAAATTTATTTAGTTTTATAGGAAGATCTTTACAATACTAACTTCAATCATAATGATTCCTAGATACTAATAGCAGAATTTTAAAGTTTTTATTCTGTAATTATCTGTTCTTTTAAGAGAACGGAAATATTATCAACATTCCAACTATAATGTGTAGTTTATTTTTATTTTCAATTAAATTATAACATCTTGGTGTAAAATAATCCTTTCCTGGCCTCTAATTGAAACATTATATCTTTGATTTTGTGGCTTTTTGGCAGGGAGGGAGGGTCCCCAAAGTTTTATAATAACGTTTTCTTATTCATTACCTTATTTAATTTGGGGACTTTTATTGAATTTTGATTGGCTTGTTTATTAGGTTGAGGGTTTATACATTTCAACCACTAATTGCAATCTACAGAATGGGTAATTTGTTTATCATCACTGAGGATGGCGATTTTCTTATCCCTTTAGATTCCTGGCTATTAGGGTTACGTGACTTTGGTTCAGATCAATGGAAAGTTTCTAAGGATTTGTAGATTGTTCCATTACATTATAAGTCAAGCCTCCAAATGCAGAATATTTTACTGTATTATACTTTTTAGATACCGCTAAAGGTACTTCGTATTTATACACGTTTTGTTAATGGGAGTAATAAAAGTACCCTTGCAGCCAGTGCTGCGGAGCCCGAGCCGGGAGCCGTGAAGTCGCCATATTTTACTGGAGCCGGAGCCGTAATTTTCGTTAAAAAACGGCTCCGGCTCCAGAATAGATAAATAAAGAGATTTTTTATAAATTATAATTTGGTAACTCTGTTTTGTCATGTGCAAATGCCCTTTTTAAGTTTTTCAAGTCCATTTTTATAAAAAATAATTGAACTTTTGAAACCTTCAAAAGTCAAAAATATACGTGGGGAAAAAAATATGTCGAGTTTTTTTTTATTTTAGGTCGGAGCCGGAGCCGCACAAAAATCAAACGGCTCCGCAACGCTGCTTGCAGCATATTATTGAAAGCGTAGCTATTTTATAGTTAGGATCAGTCTGGTTGACATTTTTACTTACGGGTGAATTTCATACCAAATTGGCTGACATTCTTAAAAACTATTGTTTGTTAAAAACAGACGGGATAAGACAAATAGCCTAAAACTTGTTCTGTATAACTAGAGCACTAAAAACCCCCTCTCCCCTGCTTAATTTTGATATTTTATTTTAGATAGACTTCCAACAGCAATGTACTTAATAAACAGTGACGTGCTTATGAAATCTATCACATATTGAATAAGCAAATTTCTTTGCTACCTATGGATGTTAAAGCCCTTGTTTTTTTCTTCAGTTTAGATTTAATATTTAAAGTTTTCATTAGGATGGTATGTTTATCCAAAAACCAAAATTTTAATATATTGAACAAATATTGTATCGATAAATCTTTTAAATTGATTAATAAATTATAAAACATTTCAGGAGAAAACCAGATAGGTTACTCCAATATACCAGGAATGAAGGGGTCAATAATGGTGAATTTTATTTTCAACCCTTTCCCCTTAATATAGCAATTATAGGCAAAATTTACACAACAAACTGGGGATGAAGGGGGTGTTTATTATCCATTGTATGTTCCCTAATTCCTGAAAACACACAGAGAGATTAATGCACATATAAATGGATATAGGATATACATGGATATATTATCAGTGGAATGTTAGTCGTCAATTTAGGTTACTAATGTGGTCCTAATTTATTGGTACGTTCGTATGTGGTATAAATTTGTGGATAGGAGGTATCGTTATTTTAGCCAGCTGCGAGCATCACTTTATTAGAGTATATGAAAAATATGGTACAACATCCAAGTAATAATATTTCTATCAATTCACAAATTAATAGATGGATAATTTTAAGAGAAGGAGTGATAACACAGCAGAGAAATAGATAGATAAATTTATATTGAGAGAGATGGAGAGAGCTCGTATCATAGAGAGAGAAAGAGCAACTCTCTTTAGACTAACTAAGAGAGCAGATTGGGTATAAATAATGAGACTATCACAATATTGTCTCAGTTTATCCGAACACAGCTTTCCGAGCTTAATTAAACTTTAAAATAAATCTTACCCCAAAAAATACAAAAATGGACTCAGAAGAATTATATACTCAACACTTGAGCAAATATGCTCTAAGATCACCACTAATGAAAAACTCGTTGAAAAAGACCAAAACTCGGTGTAACTCTGAATATCATTCAGCTACATCCATCCGTAAGATTCGGACCCTGGAGACGAGCAACAGCTATCCTGGCAACAACTGCAGCAGTAGTGGTATGAGCGCTGCTGGCAGTGAGGAGAATCAAGCCTGCAGCCCCCATTCTTCCAACAGATCAAGCCGGGATAACTCTGATGAAGATGAGGAGTTTCAGAGTCTTGATGAGCTGGTTAATCAACATCTGAAGCTGACATCAGCCAGCACTTCCCTTGACCAGCAACAAGAGGAGTCCTATCAGATGGAAGAGTTTGGTGCTGCAGCCAATGAAACTGCAACAACCACCACACAACAGTTATCAAACGGCGGCAGTGTTTACTCATATAATAACGGCCGCCGGGGAGAATCAAGCTCTTTAAAAACCCACCGACGCCAGTGGTTTGAGAAGAAGCGGCACACCTTTGCAGCTTCATCGCGGTTTTCAGCTGGGTCAATGAACGGCACAGGTTCACTTACAAGCAGTCAGGATTCAGGAGTTTTCAGCACACCACTGTCAGCTCTGGGCAGCACTGATGATGGAACCGATGGTGGTAACACCAATAGTTGCTTCAAATTTTCCACATCTGACGACAAGCCTAGCCTAGCCAGTGCCATCAACAAAAACTTAGTCAAGCTTGAAAAGTTAACGGCTGAATTTCATTTTCTCAACAATGATCTTAGTCTTATTGTCAAGGAGGAGCATCGTCTTATTGGTCTCGGAGAGGATGGGGAAGTCGAGGAGTTTTCAGCTTTTCTGCAGGAGTTGGGGTATCTCAACATGACCGCACAATCAGACATCCAAAGGGCATACCTGGCGTACATGGAGTATATTGCAACAGCTACAGAGCTGAAGGAAGCCATTGAGAAGGAAGAGGCTGACATGCTGGAGCGTGCTTGCAAGCTTCACATGGAAGATCAGCTGTTTAGCAAGGTTCCACCACAGGCTATTGCCAAGATGAGGGGAGAGATTGAAGTTTCATCGCCCCCACTTCAAACTTCGTTCTAAATCATTCCTTCTCCAACTCAAATCTACATGCTGATGTACCTAAGAGACCCCTTGTGATAAAAATCAGAACTATTCCACCAGAATAGACGATCATTGTGCGAATATTGTACCTAAATTTTTTATATGTTGTATATTAAAAAAATATATATGTTAATCTTTGAATGTATAAAGTTTACAGTGTAAGCTAGTATATAAATAAATATGATTTAATTTATTTTATTTGTTTATCTATTTTTGTTGAAATGGCTACAATTATGAAGAAAGATATTCATAAATAATTATTTAATTGGATATGTCTATGAATCATTTTTAATTTTTTTTTGACAATGACAAAATTATCTTATTTGTAGCGGAAAAGTTTTACGTATAGGTATGCGATCATTTTTTAATGTTTCTAGTCCTTTGGAGTAATTTTAATTTTCCTAACCTTTGGTATTATGGTTAGAAATATTTCTGGAAGCAAAGCAACTCTATAGTTACTACTCGAAAAGTACGCCAATAATAGTTATCTTGTATTTCAACCAACAGCTTTTTTGCAAGCTAGAAGAATATTCTGTGTAGTTTCTGAAAGGCGTCCATCATCCTTATATAAAGTAACAGGATGTCTATCTGTGTGTTTATCTGTAGATTAAGGTCTTGGACTGATATGGTGCTCCTATACAGTGAAGCTTCTTTTATGTCAAGGGAAGGTTTGTAAATATTTGGGATAAGGTAACTCCACCCTCCCAAAAGAAGAGCCCTGGAAGAAAATCTTCGCCCCAAATGCTTTTTTAATAGTCAAAATGTCTCTAGGGGTAATTTTTATACTACGCCTATTTAAAAATAAATTGATGTGTGTTATTAAAAAAAGATTTCATTTTACGTACTAAAATTGTTTTGCCATATACTTTTGAACGGCCCTTTCATGGATGCTGTTGACCTTTTTAGAAGCAAGACTACTCTTTAATTCAAAAGGTCTGTCAGTCTGAAACATTTTTGTGGATGTTATCATCCTTATTAAAAGCGAAGCTTTTCTATAATTAGGGTCAGCCCGTCCTTCCGTACGTCCGAGAGGGATAGCTTTTTTCGTTAATTTGGGCATGTTAGAATTATCCCATCGAGTTCAAACTTTGCATGGTGATTCCTGTAGTAGTTTGGTACGATTTAGAAAGCGTAGCAACTCTACAATTATTATCAGAATGTCTGTACGTCCATTTTAAACATGTTGATTTTTTACTTTTTTAACAAAAATTTTTATGTGATCTAATTATCTGATTGTTCTGATTTTTGTTATACTGATTCTTGGGACAACAAAGTACAATATCATAAGGAAAGCAACTCTATAATCAAGATCTAAAAATATAAGTATGTCCATAAACATTATCCTGTATCAAGAAGTTTTTCAACAAATTTATTCACAATTTTGCTTTGACTCTTATTCATTTATATTCTGATTATTCAGTTCTGACACTATACAAGTGTTAATGTCCGTTTGTACTACCGTTTCAGAGCTTTGCTTTTATGAATGTGGTCAACCTTGTTATTTTGTTTTTAAAAATTAATAGCAAGGTGGATTTTGTCTAAAATTCAGATTTAGCTTAACATAAACCAGCTACCGTGGCTCAACACGTAGCGCACTCGCTACGTCGTCAGGGAGGTGATAAGTTCGAATCTCGGCTTAACACCGCGTTATAACTAAAGACGTTAAAAATGGTTCCTACTGCTACTATGTCAGGTGCGCGACAGTTATAGTTAGATTAGGGGGAATGCTATGCACAGTTATGACTTCTCAGAAAAAGGTTGTGCAATCAAAGGGTTGGTTGTCTGATGGGTGTTACTTAATAGTCTTAGGATTGTTTTATGCCTTTTTTCTAGCCCCTCTGCCCCTTTAAATAAAAAACCTCAAGATGTTAGAGGCTTAGCCGCTAGTGTCAAATGACGTGGCGTGCACAAGGTTTAAGATATTCAGTGTGGTGTAAAATAGAATAGCCAATATTTTAATGGTCTTTTTTTTGAGAAGCTTGGTATTGGTATGTTTAAGACTATTGGTAAGGTGGGGAGCGGAGAGGGGTAATGAACATAATCAAAGAGTCAAAAAGCATCCTGTCCTAAGCCTTTTTAAATGGCGCGTGAATTGTGCATTTTTTCATAACTCCCTTAATTGCTTAAGTGAAAGATTGCAATAGTATAAATATTTGAATTATATATCTATATTATTATATCTATTATATTAAGTGAAAGGTGGTAATGCCTTGATGACATGAATTATATATCTATAATATTTTATCTATTATATTAATTGAAAGGTGGTAATGCCTTGATGTCATGAATTATATATCTATGATATTATATCTATTAAATTAAGTGAAAGGTGGTAATGCCTTGATGACATGAATTATATATCTATAATATTATATCTATTATATTTAAGTGAAAGGTGGTAATGCCTTGATGGCATGAATTATATATCTACAATATTATATCTATTATATTAAGTGAAAGGTTGTAATGCCTTGATGACATGAATTATATATCTACTAGCGGCTTCGCCCCTAGCCTCTAGGGGCTTTGCCCCAAGAGGTTTGATCAAACCAATTTTTCGTATTTTAGATTTAAAATAAAAAAGAAAAATTTTTTTTTTGTGGGGTGGATTTTTTTTTTTGGGGGGGGGGGGGTAGTCGACCCCACTATTTTATTTTTAGTTTTAAAAAGAAAATTTTTTTTTTTTTGGGGGGGGGGTTATTTTTCATTTTTGGGGGGGTTAGGGGTGTCCCACCCCCCAAGAAAATAGTTATAAACCTTCCCGGGAACTATGAGAAGCTACCCTGTAAAGGAGAACCCGATCGGTTCAGTGGTTAGCGAGATCCTTCGCTACAAACAAACAGACAAACACACAAACAGACAGACAGACATCGTTCTACTTTGTATTATAGATAATATTATATCTATTATATTTAAGTGAAAGGTGGTAATGCCTTAATGACATAATTTATATATCTATAATATTATATCTATTATATTAAGTGAAAGGTGGTAATGCCTTGATGACATGAATTATATATCTATAATATTATATCTATTATATTTAAGTGAAAGGTGGTAATGCCTTGATGACAAGAATTATATATCTATAATATTATATCTATTATATTAAGTAAAAGGTGGTAATGCCTTGATGACATGAATTATATATCTATAATATTATATCTATTATATTAAGTAAAAGGTGGTAATGCCTTGATGACATGAATTATATATCTATAATATTATATCTATTATATTAAGTAAAAGGTGGTAATGCCTTGATGACATGAATTGCTTTCACAATTGACACCCTCTCTCCCCCCCCCCGAATTTCCCCCTTCTCAAAGTCAAAATTTCTTTAAAACCAACATTAGACTTTCCCCTCTGTCCCGGCATCATCGCTTCCCCCCCCCCTTAAACAGAGCACACACACACACAAACATACACACATAACCAACCCAAAATTTCAATGAAATTAACAGTTACACATATAAGCCAAGAAGTGATTTCGTTTCTGCATACGAAAGTAACAAAAAATAATCATTAATTTTTTTTGTAAGCAAACTTGATAAATTTTTTTAAAATAGCCTATACTTATGGAGGAATTTAAGAATATTTTATATAAAATATGAATTTTAAAAAGCCAGCAAAAAAAGATGAAAAAATTCGAGCACAGGACTTTGGTGACAATGATATTTATTTTGTTGCAGTCACTTGCGGCCAGGAAGGGAGGAGACATTGGGATGTTTAAATACATTAGTCCTCAAAGTTTTATAACGTTTTCTTGTTCGTTGGTCTAACATCATTTGGGACTTTTATTAAAATTTGATCAGTTAGTTCATTAAGATGAGTGTTTAAACGTTTCAACCTCTAATTCTAATCTAAAGAAGGGGTAATTTTGTTTATCATCTTTGGGGATGTACAACAATTTATCGGCCATTGTCTAATCCCTTTGGATCCCTGGTTTCGGCCAAGATTTTCCAATTGTCATACTACACCCGTAGTGTTAGATACTTGTTGAAATCGTGATTTTAAAGTTACAATTTTAAGTTGTTATAAAACAGTGAAACCAAAGATAATTTTAAAAAATATTTTTTATCCTTATGATAAAATCTTTTCTCGTATTCATTCGAATCGGTGGATAGGAACCGGTTCTCATCCATACGAAAAAACTATGTCTAGCATCGTATTATATCCAGTTTTCTACGAATATAGAAATGTACAATCATAAGATAAAAACCAGTTTTTTTAGCCGGTGCCTTCGGCACCACGGGGCTAAAAAAACTAGTTTTAATCTTTTAATTGTACATTCTATATCCGCGGAAAGCCGTTTATAATACGATACGAGAAATAACTATTATTAAATTATTTCTCCCCTTTTAAAACATTCAATAGAAGGATTAACAATAATGTATGTCATAAGCGAGCAATTGCAGACAACCAGCTCTTTGATAGCACAATCGTTTTACGGAAGTACTAATCTGCACTATTTCTATGTTCTTATATGATTCTGTAGCGAAGAAACTCTATAATTCACTTTGTCTGTCCATCCGCTAATAGAATAACGTCAAAATCGAACCACATTTTATAAGAAACAATAACATAGTTATAAGTTGTATTAAACAACAAATGCTTAGATCTTCTTATATGCATTTAAAAAGACATACAAATAGAGTGACTCAATGCTTTATATAAACAAGGTTTGCGCTTTATTAATACATCTTGTTTTAGGGATGAGTGATTTTAATGCAAGTTTTTCTTTTCTAGACTGTTTCAAGATAGTATTTCTGGCAAAAATGTAATAAATTGTATGGTGTGTGTGTTAATTTTTGCATTTTTGTTATTTCCTATTAAGAAACTGCATACTATATAGAAATTTCAAATAAAATAAGTTTATACAGTTTTCCTCTGATAGGAACATTTATTTAAAAAATTGGATTGTTCTTATCGGAGGCGTGCAGAAATGTGGTGCCCTTTTAGTGAATCCCCCCAAATCGCCACTGGTTTTAATACATACTTATTTAGATATTTACCGGGCCAATAAAACAGAAATTTATAGTGTTTATTTTTATATATATAGCAAAATTACAAATTTTCAGTTATGTTTCTGAATTATATTTATTTCCAATTAATTGAAACCGGTTCTAAGCCATACTAAAATTAAATTTTTAATGTATATTGAAGACAATTTTGCACTATGAAGAAAATGAAAATAATAGTTTTTTTTCCTTTTTTATATCTTTTCTAACCTAGTACATACTAGTGGCTTCGCCCCATGAAAGGAGAAATCAAGGAAAGTTGTATAGTTCCCAAAGTAGTTAACTTTTTAAGAAATACAATATAGCTTAAATCCACCGTAGGACCAGTATCTTTATTCCCTAAAGTTTAAAGTCCAATCAGTTCAGTGGCTACCCAGATCTTAAGCTTCAGACAGACGGACAGACATCGTTCTACTTTGTATTATAGATAGATATAGAAATAAAAGCTACGCTCCAAAGAAACAAAGAAAGCAGATTAGTCAGAATTAAAAGCTATGAAAAATTTTAAAATAATTATTCCTGGAAATTTGGTTTTAGCTTTTATAATAGCAAAGCTACTTTAAAGAATGAGGCATTATGTCTGACAAATCTTGGCAGTATCATATTTATTGACCGCTTTAAAAATGTTAAAATTAAATTTAAAATTTAATTATTCTGTGAATATTCTAATTTGGTTCCGATTCTACTTTAAGTTAAAATTTCATCCTATCATATAAAGTAGTAAGGTTTTTTTTTTATCTGAAGCTCAAGATTTCGTTAGCTACAGTACTGCTTCTAATAGGTCCAGGAAGGTTTAAGGCTATTTTATTTTCAGATTAAGCATCGGGAATGTTTTAGGCCATTTTTGCAATATTCTTAACAAGATTCCCTCTATGCTAGGGGCGAAGCCACTAGTAGGTATTTTAAAACGATATGAGTTTGAACATCCCTTTTCAATCTTAAATGTAGGTTGCTTTCTATTGCTGTGCTTTTTATAATCATACTTGTCCTTGTTACTTCAAAGAAATAAGGAAAGACCGAGTTGAGTTTTATTAATCGATATATAATATATATGGATATTATGACAGTATGAAAATTGACATAAAGATAGGTTGCTTTTTCCTTTGTCATTTATTGGTCATTTCGATCATCCAGTAGGAAGGGAGAAAATGGGGTAAAGGAAGTTGAGGGGGGAGGGTAGCCAGCTGCGAGTATTATTTTATCAGAGTGCATGACTATATGGTGCAACATCCAAGTAATAATATATCCATTATTGTATTGAATGGTTTTCATTTGTTTGTCATATTTATCATGTTTTCTATTTAATATCACAAATTACTAGGTTTTTTTAATAAAAATTACAAGTTCAGTTTTTAAAATATTTTACTCTTTTATTTTTTTCTCATATATTTTATTAAAGTTTTAAGAGATGGGGAGTGGTGGTGTGCACAGGGTTTGGCAACGGGTAACAGGGGGGTGCAGTCGAAAATTTTTACACCCTCCTGAAATCAAAATAGAGGGAGGTGTAGTATAGACAACAAAATGGGTGTTATTAAATTGTCAGAAGGTTGAAAAGTCCAACAAATTTCAAAGAGGGGTTTGACTTTTTTAAAATTGCCAACCTGCTTTGATTTTTAAAGAGTTGTGGACACTTGCCAAGTGGGGTTTTTGGGTGTAAGCACCTATTGGGGTGTATGAACCCAACCTTGATTTTGCCTGGGGGTTAGAAAAAAAAACCTTCAGCACACCTCTTTAATAACGAAAATCCCTCAAAACCTCAAAACCATTCTCATAACCAAAAAATTAGAGTTTGTCACAATTCTGTTGAAAGGATAATCCTAGCATTAAGCCACTTAATATTAGCGCAGCTACTCAATAAATGGGACAAGTCTTTTCCTATAATATAAAGAAGTATGGTCTATTTGTCAGCTTTTAGATAATTTTGTATTCTCCTGTTAAGGGAAGCTTGAAATAGAACCCGGGAAGGTTTTACGCTAATTTTGTTATTAGAAATTAAAGCATTCAATATATTCTCTACATGCAAGGGGGACGCAGCAGCTGGAATAATACAAAGAAGTGCGATTCATTCGTTCGCCACTAAAGATCTCACTAACCGATGAACCGACAGTGTTGTGTTTTTCAGAGAATATACCTACTGGTTCTGTGGTGGTTTAAAGCTATTTTTCTAAAAAGAGTTGGATACTCCCTTCCAAAAAAAAATGAACCAATAATTTTCTCTAAATCTAATAAATTGTCGTTTTATGTGATTAATATACAAAACTTGTCCAAATTAACAATCTTTTGAGTATAGTATAATTATTAACATGCTAGTTAAGAATTTCATGGTATTTTATATTATTTAGTTAATAAGGATAATCTTTTATAACATATTTATTTAAAAAATCTTAGGAAAAAATTACAAATTTTATTATATAACATGTTTATATACAGTAATTTTTTGATTAATGATAATAATCAGAAGGTCATTAATGGTTTTATATGTTAATTGTTTAATTTTTAGGAGTTAAAAAAGAGATTTAAGAAACGATTGGAAAATTACAGATTTGAGGTGTATCTCTTTAATCAAGTCTTAAAATGCAAGTGTCTTAAAATAAGCACCCTGTATTTGTTTAGTTTTCCAGTATGGCCTCAAAATCGATTAATATCCGCTGGGTTAGAACCGGTTCTCAGCTACACTGAAAAATCATGTATAGCATGGTATTGCAAACAGTTTTCCACGAATATTAATATAAAATTATAAAATTAATTCCAGTTAGCCCGGGATGTGTGTATTTGTTAATGTTCGTTTGTCTGTTCCTGGATTTGCTTTATTTATAAGTAAGTTGTCATCCTTGTTATTTTTGTAAATTAGGTTAAGTAATTACCAATTATATTAACAATAAATATACTATTTCTCGTATTCATTCGAATCCGGTGGATGATAGGAACTGGTTCTCATCCATACGAAAAAAACTATGTCTAGCATCGTATTATATCCAGCTTTCAACGAATATAAAAATGTACAATTATAAGATTAAAACTAGTTTTTTTTATCCCCGAGGTGCCGAAAGTGCAAGGCCGTTTATAATTCGATGCGAGAAATAACTGTTAAAATTTAAATATAATGGTATTAAGAGTTAGGAAATTTTTGAAAAATTACATTAAAACTTCACGTATGTGTATAGTGTACAGTAAAAACCAATTAAAAAAATAATTATAAATATATAATATATTTTCAAATTAATGTTATTTAGAAGTTTATAAAAAAATATCAAAAAGCTTTATTTATATAAAAAGTCGTTTGTTTAAATCAAATTCTAGATAAAATTGTAGCTCAAATATAGAGAAAAAATTAAATAATCATAATTGTTTTGTTGCTTTTTCTCCAAATTCCAAGCAAGTACAGAAACTAACCACCCTCCCCTTCTTATTTTGGAAAAAATACTAAAAAGGGTGTATTTTTTTTCATCTATGGCTTATCCCTTAATTTCTGGCAAAACAGTGGAATAGAAGCACCTCAGTCATGAGACTTTTAGAGGCTATATCTTCCCTATATAATAAAAGTAAAAGGATCTATATCTGTCTGTTTGGGTGTCTGTCTGTTCCAGGGAAGCTTCTCATAGGTCCTGTGAAGGTGTGTAACTATTTCGGGGGAAGGTACCAACACCTTCCAAAGAGAAAACGCCCCAAGAACCCCCCACCCTAAATTTTTTTTTTCGTTTTAAATCTATAATAACAAGGATGACAACATCCATAAAAGCGAAGCTCTGAAACGGTAGGACAAACGAACATTAACACTTGTAGAGTGCCATAACTGAATAATCAGAATATAAATGTATAAAATTAGAAGCCAAATTTAAGCATATTTGTTGAAAAACTGCGTTAATACAGGATAATGTTTAAGGTCATACTTACATTTTTAGGACTTGAGTATAGAGATGCGTTGCTTATAACATTGTACTTTGTTGTCCTTGGAATCTGTATTCCAAAAATCAGACCAATCGAATGATTCTATCATATAAAAATTTGTTGTTAAAAAAGTTAAAAATCAACATGTTTAAAATGGACATTCTGGTAACGATTATAAAGTTGCTATGCTTTCTAAATTGTACCTAACTTACTACAGGAATCACCATGCAGAGTTGAAATCGATAGGACAACTCTAACATGCCTATATTAACAAAAAGAGCTAACCTTTACGGACTGACGGACGGAAGGACGGACGGACGGACTGACCGACCCTAATTACAGAAAAGCTTCGCTTTTAAAAATAAACATCTTTTTGTTTCCCGTTTCAGAAAAAGATAAAACAATTTTTAAATTGTTTTAAAAACCAGCGACTGTAAACGAAGCGTAATCTAGAAAGCTGTGTAAAGGAGAGTTTAGACACTTTTCAGTTGGGTTCCAGTGGCAGCCAGTCCACCCAATGGACCAGAACAATAATTTTTAGTGCTTTTTTACAAGTTATACATCAATTATATCAATTAATGGAACACATTTAATAGTGATTTGATAGAAAAAAAGTGATATAATTATTGTGATAATGTTAAAAATGTATAATTTATTGTTAATTGTTCTTTTAGCACATAATACAAGGTAAGATTATGTTTATTAAAAGCTTTTCTGTAATAAGGATCGTACTTTCGCCCAAGAAAGCATAGCAACTCCAATAGAAATAGTACCTTTATTGCAACTCCATAATCGTTACCTGAAAGTTCTTACGTCCATTTAAAGCATTTTGAAATTTTCTTGCAATAATTTTACATGATATAATTATCTGAATCATCTAATTCTAATTCTAGGACAACAAAGTATCTCTATGATAAAGTCCTATAAGTTTAGATAGTTTCAACCAATTTACTCACAATTTTGCTTTGACTCTTATTCATTTATATTCTGATTTTTCAGTTTTGACACTATACAAGTGTTAATGTCCGTTTGTCCAACCGTTTAAGGGCTTCACTTTTATGGATGTTGTCATTTTAATTATTACATACAGGTATTATTCGAAAACACATTTTAATAGACGAACATAAAAACAGACATACAGTGGGGAAAGCGTTGTCTTTTAAAAATAGATATTTAGCTGTGGTTGCTGATTTAAACTTGATAAAATTATCAATTTTATAAGAAAACTGTGCAAACTTGCATTGTCGTTAATATGCATATTAAGCACAAAATCACAAAAGAAAGTGGGGGACGGAAGTACTACCTCAGCTCCCCCCTACCTATTATTTTGTAACAGAAAAACTGCATAGCAGAATTCTTCTAATGTTTATTAAAGTTTAAGTTCGTATTTTCTATAGTAGGTGTCAATGCTCTAACAGACAACCAACCCTTTCATTGAACTATCTTTGTCTGGAAGTCCTAACTGTGCAAGAAATTTTCCCTTCTGTCACTATTTATGTCAGTCATCTGACAAAGCTAGCATTAGCGGATACAACATTTAACTTATTTCGTTATGACGCGTTATGGGCTGAGATTCAAATCCATCATCTCAACCATAATCGATGCTTTAATTTTGCTTTATCATTATATAAAAGTCTATATCGAAGGATCTTGCTAACCGCTGAACCGGTGTAGCTTATTATAGATCCTGGGAATGTTTATAACCTTTTTAGGGGAATGTACGACCATCCTTTCAAGTAAATTCTCTCCCAGAAAATTTTTTTTCTTTTTAGAATTAGAATTAAAAGTAAAGGGGGGGGGGGAAGAGCCAAATCCCCCCCCCCCATCACCTCAAGTCCCCCTAGATGCCTCTTGGGGCCTAGCAACTAGTTTTATTATTTTTTCATCTATGTATTTAGATGCATGCCACAAGACCTTATGGGGCCAGCCAGAGATGCTTTATTAATGCGTTCAGGTAAAAAATGAATGAAATTTCTTGAATATTAAAATCCTTTAGATAATGGCTCCATTTTTTTAGTGATTGTACAAAATATCGATGGGGGGGGGGGGGGAGATGGAAAAATTTCTGTAATTTTGTATAACCTAGTGGTTTTCATACATATTCATTAGTTTCTGAGTTTTTTAGAAGGGGGGGGGGGGCGGTTGATGGCTATAAAACAATATTTTATCTAGGTGAGGTAAGATAAGAAGTTAAAGTCGAACTTAAATGTTTCTTACATAAATATATTTTTATTCTATTTTAGATGAATTTTCTCCTTCTGACCTACCCATGGAGCACAGAATGGGAGGGATCCTGCTTCCAGACATTTTTAATATTCCCAGGTGCTTAATAAGTTTTTAAGGAAAATCTAAGAAAACCATTAAACTGATTTTCCTTAAAGGGAGTGTAAATGTAAAAATTTCTCATCTGATTATCAAATCTTGACATTTTCTAAGCACATTTCACTACACTGATCAAACAAAAAAGTCCTATTAACAAAAATTTACAGGAATAATGCCTAATGCTATAGAAGGAAAAAATGACCATTAACTGCACATTTACATGGTCCGGAAATTTTTTCCCAAATCTTGGACTTAATGAAAATCGGCGGAAAAAGCCGTTTTTTAAGGAAACGAGAGACAGTTTTGCCCTATCTTTGAGATTATGTGAATGAGATAATGTTAAGGTTTGATAATCTGATGAGAAATTTTCTCGTTTACAGTCCCTTTAAGGATGTTTTTGTTTTTATTTAGAATAGTATAAGAAAAATGGATTGTACAGAACAAAACTCTCTAAAACAAAGATTTCGATACTATTCTTTAAAAATTAAAATGAAAGGATAAAATTTTCCGTTTAAGTTTATATTAAACTCTAAAAACAAACACAATGCAAGTAATCTTTTCAAAATTTTATTTATGCTTAGCTTTTCTACAAGTATTTATCTCTCTATACTCACAGGTTTTTAACTTTAAATAAATCTGTTTCGATTCGTCATGTTTCAAACTTAACCCTTTTACGAAAGTATTATGATGTCTATCTGTAGCTTAAGATCTTGTTAACCAATGGACCTTTATGATATTCATTAACAGAAAAGCTTTTTAAAAAATGTTTAGGAACATGTTTTTATATTTATTTTATTGTATTTATTTAGTTTATTTATAGCTGTTTTTCCAGTATGGCTTCGAAACTGGTTAATATCCGCTGTATTATAACCGATTCTCATCCCTGCTGAAAAATCATGTATAGCATAGAATTACAGAAAAATTTTCTCGAATATTAAAATTAAAACCATAACATAATGCAAGTTTTGTTAGCACGGGGCTTCGGCCTATCAGGTCTAACAAAACTGGTTTTAATCTTATTTTGCGGATAGCTGACTGTAATATGGTTGGATAAATATTACAGTAGTATAGAAGTTCACATCTTAGACTATTTTATGCCTTATTTTTTTTCATTAATAAACAAAACTTATTGTTTAACTTTTCAATCTCTTAACAGTAAAACAAAATCTGAATGAAAGTAAATCAACAAGGATGACAACTTCCATGAAAGCGAAGTTCTAAAACATTAATCCTAGTAGAGTGTAAGAACTGAATATACAAAATATGAATATATAAGTTTTGACAAAATTATATGTAATTTTGTTGCAAAACTTCTTAAATACAGAATTCTGTTTAGACATTTTTAGGACTTGATTATAGAAATGCTTTGCTCAAAATATTGTACCTTATTGTAATAGGAATCAGTAATCCAAAATTCAGACCAATCGGATGATTTTGTCACATAAAGATTTATTGTTAAAAAAGTTAAAAAATTAACATGTTTAAAATAGACGTACGGACTTTTTGGTAACGATTATAGAGTTGCTACGCTTTCTAAATCGTACCTAAATACTACAGGAATCATCATACAAAGTTTGAAATTGATAGGAAATTTCTAACATGCCTGAATTAAAGAAAAAAGCTATCCGTTACGGATTGACTGACGGACAGGCTGACTGACCCTAATTATTTAAAAGCTTCGCTTTTAACAATCTTGATAGTATTATTAAAAGATAAAAATAAATATTGTAAATAAGTCCTTATTATTAAAGGGAGTGTGAACGTAAAAATTTCTCATCTGATTATCAAATCTTAACATTTACTAAGCACATTTCACTACACTGATCAACCAAAAATGTCCTATTCACAAAAATATCCAGAAATAATGCCTTGATTTTATGGTATTTTGAGAGGGAAAAAATCTGAACGTTTTTGTTTCTTATAATGTTTGTAGGGATATTTAACTTGTCATATATAGTTGAAACAATTTACTTACTGTTAAAGATTTATTTTATGCTATAAAATTGCCAATTCGTTTTTTTATAACGTAGTAATTAGGTAATAAAGACATATTTTAAATTCGTATTATTGACAAAAAAAATACCTTACTGCCTACAAAGGGTTGAATCTCATAGGTTATATAAAATAATAATATCCTTTTTTATTGTGTTGAACAATAAATAACCCACTTTGGAGAATTAGTTTATACTTTTATCAGACTGTTTATAAAGAAATATTGCGTCTTTATTATTTACAAATTTGTAATTAAAGGTGGGCGAGAGATGGGCCATTTAAAGTTAATTGGATACTAATAAAAAACCTGTTTCTGGCTTTGTTATTGTATTTGGTTTTCAATAAAAAAATATTGCTTATTTTATCAATTTCTAAGTAACTATACATTGGATTAAAGCAAGGATTATGTCAAAAGTCAGCTTAACTGTTAGGAAAAATCTAGAACTATGTGAAAAAGTTTAATATTAGCTATAATGGGAGAAAAAAGCAATTTAATGCACATTTTATATAATACGGAAAATTTCTTCCTTTCCCCGTACCTTATAAAAATCGTCGGAAAAAGCCGTTTTTTAAGCACACAAAAGCGCGTTTTGCTCTATCTGTGAGATATTATGAATGAGATAAGGTTAAGATTTGATATTAAGATGAGAAAAATTTACGTTCACAGTCCCTTTAATCATTAAATCATACATTTTAATTAGCTAATCTAATCTATGATTCTAAATGTCCATTTGTAATTGCCACACAAATTTGGAAGGAACGTAAAAAAACTGCTTTTGAAGATAGATTGTTTTTTTTGTGAAGATTCCCTTTACAACTTTGCATTTTGTAAAAAACAAGTTGCTTATTATGTTGGTATTTTCGTCAACCCCCCTGATCATGGAGAAAGGTATTAACTAATATCTGAGGACTATATTAGCAACCCAAATTCCCCTGTTACCACATCCACGTATTCTATATCCATTTCTCTCGCATACACTTAGCTTTTCTCTACAGATATAGACATGCACGTACTTGTAAAGATTTACCAATAAATCACTTAAAAATAAAAATTATTAATTAATTTTGTATCGAGCATGTTATTAACGTGAGTTCTATTCTTGACATGACGTATTGATTAAATATTAAGAAGCAGAATTTAACGTGAGTTGAGTGCGCTATTGAACAGTAGAGGGTATAAGTGGATTAATATTTACCTAAACTTTTCGGTGGTTTCCCTTGCAGAGCTTAGTCGAGCACATAATTTCCCCCTTATTTTGAAATAAAAGTAAGAGAGGGGGGGGGGGGGAGACCAGTTTTCGTTTGTGTGTTTTGATCTAGTTGGGTTATATGAATATTTGGTAGCCCAAAGGGTTAGGCCCCCTCTGCGGGAGGTTAAACTGCCCTCCTCCTTTTTTGGATTTATTTCAAATATAAGGAAAGGGGGTGGGGTTTAAGTGCTCATATGGCACTTTCAGAGAAAGCACCGATATTTCAATTATCTATGGTTTATTAGTAGCGCAGCTACTTTAATATTACGAACTGTCATTATGACCGTCCGCCTGTCCATCTATTCTTTTGACCTACATACCAAAACATTTGGTGTTTGTCCAATAAGATCACAATAACCACTGATTTAATTGATCAGAAAATATCTTTTTTGGTTATGGTCAGGTTTTAGGCTGTTCAGTTCAGTTTAAAGTATTTAATAAAGAGCATATTGTAAGAATAGCCACTTTAATTTACATCAACCTACTTAACTTTCTAACCAATGCTATGTAAAATTAATAAAATAAAATAAATGGCTGCGCACAATATTTTATTTTATTAATTGAACGTGGAATTTCACGAGTCTAAAAAGAATATAAGAAGAATAGATATTTTGATTGCAGCTAAAATAATAATGAATACATAACACTAAAATAGTTTTTAAATGATTCTCAAAAATCCCTGTGTTGTATATAACACTACTAGAGGCCACGCCCCTAGAGGCCTCTAGGGGCACTTGAGGAGGGGAGAGTCGAATTTGATAACCTAATTTATTATTTTAGATTTGAAAAGAATAAGTAAAAAATTTTTTTTTTGGGGGCCCCCCCTTATTTTTATCTTTACTGAAAAGAATTTAAAAAAATTTGGAGGGGAGGTAATTTTTTTCTAGGGGCGATTTCTCTTGGAAGGGAGGTGGTACCCTCCCCCAAAATAGTTATAAACCTTCCCGGGACCTATGAGAAGCTACCATGTTAAGGAGAACCCGATCGGTTCAGCGTTTAGCGAGATCCTTCGGTAAAAACAGACACACAAACACACAGACAAACAGACATCCTGTTACTTTAGTATAAGGATATAACCATAGAAAAAATTAACTTTAAAATCCCCCCCAAAAGTTATGTAGGGTCGTATTGGTATTTTTAGCTCTGCAGTATGATTCTACAGGTGTCAGAGTATATTTTTGATTTACCTTTTAAAAATTGGTCAAAAACAGTTTAGATAGATTATAATTTTCTTCTACAAATTAATACTACGTAAATCAGATAGTAGCTTTATCATAGTGAAGTGTTATTGTAGTATATATATATATTTTTTAGTAAATTTTATTATTTTGTGTAGACAATTTGGCTCTATCCTCTCTGGCGTAGTTGTATTGCAAAAACAACCCCGCCTCCATAAAACGCCCCATGTATAGTTTCGAGATGGATGGACCTATCAAAGGCGGCACAGTGCATGGATTTTAAGGGATAAGACAAAAAATTGAAATACATTTCCAATAATGATCAATCAAATTACCGCATCTGAAGATTCTAATTATTAGTTAAAAAGTTTGGAGACTACTGGTTTGGAACCAACCAATCCACATTTGTTACGATCGTAACCAAAGTTTTTAATCTATCAGTTTTAGAAGATTTTTATAAAATGTGCAATTTACAGGATCCTTCCTTCCTGGAACAATGATAGCCCAACAGGGTTACAGCTCCACATGGTTAGGGCACATTGGGAATGCTCAGAATTTGCGATAGTTTCGAATTTTGCTCAAAACCTTCTGCCCTTCTCTTTACTTTTATATAATTTGAAAAAAATAGAATAAATGTATCGGGGGGGGGGGGGGGGGTCTGTTATTTATTTGTGCGGTACAATTTCACTTCAAAGGAAATTCCCCCTTCTTTTTGTGTAGTAGTAGAAGATTCTAATTAATTTGTACTGAGGATGTTCTCTATTAATGAATCACGTTTTTACTTAGTTCCACGTGGAGTACATGCTTCATTTTAGAATTTTTACTATTCATTTTTAGTTATTTTGTTCTAATTAAGACATCTGGTCAAATAAGGAAACCATTTTTTTCATCAAAAAAGTCTACTTCTGCTTATAATTTAATTAACACTAGCGGTTACTTGTGGCGGTTGGGGAGGGGACTAAACTTTCATTTTTAGTTTTAAAACATTGTACATGAGAATCATATCGTTACAGCGGTTAGCGAGATCCTTCATTACAGACATCCAGTCCCAAACTTAGACATTCTGTTACTTTTTAATCAACATCAAGAAAAAAAGGTTTAACACAATTTTCAGCATATTTAAAAAAAAATGTTCCTAGACTATCATGTTTAATTTGATACAGTGGTCGCCAGGTTGATAGAAGTAAAAAATCTCATCTTTTGAATAACTGTATTTGGCGAAACAAACAAGGATGACAACATTCATGAAAGCATTAGTAAATTGTAATGTACTTAATTAATATCAAATTTAACAGAAGAGAAATCGCCCTAAGAAGAGAATGACCTACCGCCCAAACTTTTTTTTAAAACTGAAATTTTAAAGTAGGACGACTTCTACCCTTACCTCAAGTGCTTTTAGAGGCCTCTAGAGGCGTAACCGCTAGTAAAACTATGTAGTAGCTTCCAGGGAGTAAGGGAGGGGACAATGGGCAATTAATTCAATATAAGAGTTATCAAAGAAAGGGCATGAAATCCAGTTCAATCCAATAAATTTGTAGGAAATTATAAAGGGATTGTTAATTGAATAATAGATTTCCATAGCGTCTGTAAAGTGAAATCACAACTTCTTTTTGATGAAATATATTGAGGTTTTATGGTGTGATTTTTTATACTATTAAGATTATTGGACCCGGCCAGCTGCTAGCAAGAATATGACTGACCCTTTTTATTCTGTTTATTTCCCTTGCCCCTTGCCCCCGCCTCCCTTCTCCCTTCTCCCCGTCTGCTACATTCCAAACTAACACAACGAGTAGTTATTTCCCTTGCCCCCCTTCCCTTATCCCTTCTCCCCGTCTGCAATATTCAAAACATACACAACGAGTAGCGGCATTTCATGCGCAAGTACCCAAACTCAGTCAGAAACTGCTAAATTCTTGCACATTCCCTTTAAGCCAGTACCCAAAGTCTAAGACTCCTAAAAATTGAATATTCGATCCATTGTCCCCTCCCTTACTCCCTGAGTAGCTTCTCTGTGAGCAGCTAAATATTTTTCTTATATTTTAGGAAAATTACCTCTAAGCTGGATGTTGATTTCTTCCTTTCTCTGTACTTTGTTTTTCTCAACAATGACTGGATGCAGTTTGAGGTAAGTTTCATATCAGCAGCGTGCACCAGGGGGGTGTGGGGTGTGGATCCATTAGGGGGTGAAAATGTAGAAGGCCATGGGGGGATATTGACAACCCTTTACATCTTCTGCCGCAAGCTATTGCTTCATTTGAATATTTAAAATGTTTAGCTTTTCTATAATCAAGGTAGGTCTGTTAATTTAAGCTTTGTGTGTAGATTTCTGCAATAGTTAGGTGCGATTTAGAAAGCGTTAGCACTTTATAATTGTTACTAGATCATCTGTAGGAGTATTAAAAACATGTCTTCTTATTCAACTATTTGACAACAATTGTCCATATGATTAATGATATGGATTAATCTTAAATTGTTTATGTTCGTTTGTCATACCATCTGATTTTAGAGCTTCGCTTTTATGGATGTTTTCACCCTGTTTCTAGTAGATACATAGACATCTAACTTCCTCCTAACTCCTTAATATGAAATTCTGTTAAGTCAGCTGGAAAACATATGGGGGAAGAAATATATGTTGATTAATTCAACAATTATAATCTCTTCTTTTATGGCTAAAATAAGTTTGACTCTGTACTACACTGCAGCTCTTTAAAAAAATGGCTGAACAGTTACCAAGTTTCTTATGAATAGGTATCAATACGACAATATTTTTGCATTTTAAATGCGATTTTACTATTTTGATAAAAATTTGCAATGTACATACTAAAAAAGAAGCCATATTGTTCATTGTTGTATATTGCACGTGCTTTTTTCTTGAGAAATCATCTCAAAGAATTAATTCATGATCTGCGCAAAATTCGATGTAATATTACTTGGATGTTGCACCAGATTTTCATGAACTCTGATAACGTGAAGTTCGTAGCTGGCTAAAAAAGCAATACCTCCACCAACCCCCCTTAACCCCATCCCCTTCCCTTCTACTGGGTGAGAGAACTGACCAATAAATGTGGTTCATATTAGCAATTAAAATTCAGAATATAAAAGGATAAGAGTCGAAGCAAAATTGTAAGTAAATTTGTTAAAAAACTGCTTGATACAGGATAATGTTTATGGACAAACTTACATTTTTAGGACTTGATTATAGAGTTGCTTCGCTTATAATATTGTTTTGTTGTCCCAGGAATCAATATACCAAAAATCAGATCAAACGGATAATTAGATCACATAAAAATTTGTTGTTAAAAAAAAAGAAAAATCAACATGTTTAAAATGGACGTACGGACATTCTGGTAATGATTATAGAGTTGCTTTCTAAATCGTACCTAAATACTACAGGAATCATCATGCAAAGTTTGAAATCGAAAGGACAATTCTAACATGCCTAAATTAACGAATAAAAGCTATCTATCTCGGACGGACGGACCGACCCTAATTATAGAAAAGCTTCGCTTTAAAAAATATTTGGTTGTGCAGCTACTTACATATGCTTTTAAAGAAAATCAAAATGTCTATAGTTTTGCATTTTAAATGCAATTTTACTAATTTTAATAAAAATTTGCAAAGAACATACTAAAAAAGAAGCCATATTGTTCATTGTTGTATATTGCACGTGCTTTTTTCTTGAGAAATCATCTCAAAGAATTAATTCATGATCTGCGCAAAATTCGATGTAATATTACTTGGATGTTGCACCAGATTTTCATGAACTCTGATAATGTGAAGTTTGTAGCTGGATAAAATAACGATACTCTCATCTACTACCATTATCCCATCACCCTACCCCCTGACCAATATATGTGCAAGCTAAATTGACGACAAATTATCCCATGTCAATGCATTCACGTATATTCTATATCCATTTCAACAATTTACAAAATTCAATTGAACATAGTTTGTGTCATAAATTTTCCACATATTTCATGATCAATGGAATTTGACGCGTTAACAACCACGAAGAATGTACTTATATGATATACGTCATAAATGTATTCCAGTATGGCTTTGAAACCGATAATAATATCCGCTGGATTAGTGCTGGTTGTCAGCCATACGGAAAAATCTTTTTTCGTATCGTATTATAGACAATTTTCTACGAATAATAGAATACAAATTATAAAGTTAATATAATTCAAGCTAACACTGGACTTTAGCCATTCGGGGCTAACAAAATTTGGATTAATCTTCTAATTTTAAATTTAACCAGTTTAGTTTAAGAAAAAAACTTTTCATTAATTCTTAGAATTTTATTTTCCTAAAAGACTAATCTTTTCATTTTGTTTGTAGGGAGATTGTATTGTTTTTGCGCCCGCAGGGCTAGACAGTGACGAAGCTACGCGGTAAGCATATGATATTTAGATTAGATTTTAGATTAAATCATAAATAGTTAGGTATGCCTAGATAAGAAGGCTGTGCATTTTTATTTTGGGGTCTCCTTTACCATGCATAGGTCCAGAGGAGTTTTTTAAAAAACTATTTTGGATGAAGGAAATGTCCCCTCCTAGAGTTCTCTTAGAGGCCTCTTGGGAGCTTAACCACTTAAAAACAATAAGAACTTTATTATTTTACATACTTAAATTGTACTTTTTCCTTTTTCTACTTCTTTATTGCCAAAGCATATTATGATAGGTATGCCTATACGGAAGGTATATATAGGTATACCTAATTACGTTAATATGATTTTTTATTATTAGATGGTTGCAGACAGAAGAGGAACTTGTAGAGGAGCTTCTTCTTAGTCATATCATATTAGGTAACCAATGCAGTGTACAATAAATTGGTAATATTATGGGGCAATTAACATTAACCCAGAAGTGAAGGATACATTGGGCTGTATTTCACACTAGTCCCCAAAGTTTTATAATTATGTTTTATTATTCGTTGGCTTAACAAATTTAGGTACTTTTTTTTTCAAATTTTGATTAGTAATTTAAGAAAATGTAATTTTGTATATAATTATTGGGAATATACATAAATTTATCGGACATTGTCTTATCCATTTAGATCCCTGACACTATTCACTGTCACACTTTACTGTGATATCTGAATAACTACTTTTTTATTTTAAGGAGAGACAATTCGCCCAGAGCTGTTAACAGAACCCAAAATGTTGGCCACATTGTCAGGACTTGAGGTCAAAATAAATCTGGATGAGTCAGGTACAGAGTAGATTTGCTATCAAAGTTTCCGCCTGTCAAATTTACACTTTTAACGTCAGCTATGTTGTAATTCCGTCTAACTGTCCTTATCGTTTGTTCGTTTATCACTTAAGGTAAGGTTAGGTTAGGTTATATGGGAACCAGGTAGCCCCACCGGGTAAGGACACTGCAGGTGTAGGCATCGCAAGGTTAGAGCCCCTTGCTAGGGTGGGAAATAAAAACATAATTTTTTTCAATATCGATAAAAAGCTTCTCTAAAAATAAAGATCAATTGACGCGACCCAGAGACATTTTAGGGCGTATAACATTGAAAGATAAATAAAATAAACCTAAGAACTTATTTTAAAGGATATTTTTCAAAACAATGGATTTATTATTGCTTGGATGTTACACCAGATTTTCATGTTCTCTTATAAAGTGAATCATGCATCCAGCTATAATAATTATACCCCCAATTCTCCCCCCTTTTCCCATCTCCTCCTCCCTACTGGAAGAACAAACTGACCAATAAGTAAGGTTCCATGTTAGCAACATAAATTGACGACAAATTTTTCATTGTCATAATATCCACTTGCATTTTAAATCCATTTATAAATCTTAATCTCAAATTACTTTTCCTCTTTAACTTTTTTTTGGCTTCTCCTAAAAACCAGATTTAACTGGGCAAGTTCAAAAGATTATCCTTTAAACTAAACATAAAGATTAAAGAATAAAAATAACAACATATTAATGGATATAGGATATACGGGGATATGTTAACAGGGGAAAATTGTCGTTAATTCAGCTTGTTAATTTGGACCTCATTTATTTGTCAGTTCGATTATCTGGTAGGAGGGGTGGGGGGGGGGGGGGGGGGTTGGTAGAAAGATGGTGGATGTGGGGTAGCGTTATTACCTCTCATGTAGATCAACTTATTGGTTTAAAAGTTAAAAGACTACTTTAGTTAGTAATTAATTATAAATAAATTAAAGTTCCCAAAACTAATGTTGCATTGAAAAACTATACTTGGCCTGTAAAAATAGAATTACTGGATCAAGTCAAGGTGAATGTGCCAATGGCAACAAGTAAAACAGAGCGTGCCAATATTCCCCCTAGTCAAGTAGAGTATGCCAATATTCCCCCAAGTCAAGTAGCGTGTGCCAATATTTCATCAAGTAAAGCATAGTATGCCAATAGTTTATCAAACAAAGCAGCATGACAAAAAAATATAAAAAAAAGATGAATTGAACATATTTTCCGATTTATTTACCAAAAGACACAATTTTATACATAAATAACAAAATAAATTAAACTTTTAATATCATATTTAACGTTTATAATACGTTTAAGTTAGTTTGTCTGTGGGTCTGAGCTTTTTTGCTTCGCTTTCATGGATGTTGTCATCCTTGTTATTGATATAAATATATGTATGTCTTAAAAGGGGGCGGAGATGAGAATTATTAAGAGATTAGGGGATTAATGTTTCCCGTAACTGAATGGTTAAAAAAGGCCGAAAAAATTATGGATAAGGAAATGGAAATTTAGAAATTGTTTTATATAACATATTGGAATTTATTACAAAGGATTAAATTAAACAGAAACAAGAATGATAATATTTATAGAAGTTCTGTCTAAAGTCAAATAACAACATGTAATATTGTCATATTTAAAGGTATAAACTCGAAAGTACATTTATTTAACATACAAAAATTGGCTACTTAATGGACTGACTCTAAATGTGGGGGAAAAAGTTTAAAATGATAGACTGCACGATTAGAAAAAGTTAACTATAGAGTAGCTTCGCTACTTGTATGATCATGACTCAGGATTTAAGAATATTCATATAAGTCTAATATTTATTATATAGGTTGTCATCTAATTCAACCTACAAATTTACTACTTTATGTACGCATAATATATAAAATAGCAGTTGCGTCCCTAGCATCTAGGAGATCTCTATTCCAAGTAGTAGAAAAGTTACGAAAATTAGCCTAAAACCATTAAAATTTCAAAATAAAAGATCTCACTAATCGATGGACTGTTATGATTCTTCTTTCAATGAAGCTTCTTATTGGTCCTTCAAAATACCATGATTTTGTTACATAGTTTTTCTTTTTAAAACTTAAATGTAAAGGAGATTTTCAGCTCTCTCCTTCCCTCAAATGCCCCTAGAGACATCGAGAGTGGGGCTGGGGTGAAGCCGCTAGTATATATACATAAATTATTTCAAAATTCTAGGAAAAGCATATCTTGATAAGTAAAGCAGAGTATGCCAATATTACGCCAAGTAAAGCAGAGTGTGCCAATATTCCCCCTAGTCAAGTAGAGTATGCCAATATTCCCCCAAGTCAAGTACCGTGTGCCAAAACAGGCTATTGGCATACTCAGCTTGACTTGATCCCATATTTTAAAGTAATTCGGATCAAGTCAAGCTGAGTATGCCAATAGCCTGTTTTGGCACACGGTACTTGACTTGGGGGAATATTGGCATACTCTACTTGACTAGGGGGAATATTGGCACACTCTGCTTTACTTGGCGTAATATTGGCATACTCTGCTTTACTTATCAAGATATGCTTTTCCTAGAATTTTGAAATAATTTATGTATATATACTAGCGGCTTCACCCCCGCCCCACTCTCGATGTCTCTAGGGGCATTTGAGGGAAGGAGAGAGCTGAAAATCTCCTTTACATTTAAGTTTTAAAAAGAAAAACTATGTAACAAAATCATGGTATTTTGAAGGACCAATAAGAAGCTTCATTGAAAGAAGAATCATAACAGTCCATCGATTAGTGAGATCTTTTATTTTGAAATTTTAATGGTTTTAGGCTAATTTTCGTAACTTTTCTACTACTTGGAATAGAGATCTCCTAGATGCTAGGGACGCAACTGCTATTTTATATATTATGCGTACATAAAGTAGTAAATTTGTAGGTTGAATTAGATGACAACCTATATAATAAATATTAGACTTATATGAATATTCTTAAATCCTGAGTCATGATCATACAAGTAGCGAAGCTACTCTATAGTTAACTTTTTCTAATCGTGCAGTCTATCATTTTAAACTTTTTCCCCCACATTTAGAGTCAGTCCATTAAGTAGCCAATTTTTGTATGTTAAATAAATGTACTTTCGAGTTTATACCTTTAAATATGACAATATTACATGTTGTTATTTGACTTTAGACAGAACTTCTATAAATATTATCATTCTTGTTTCTGTTTAATTTAATCCTTTGTAATAAATTCCAATATGTTATATAAAACAATTTCTAAATTTCCATTTCCTTATCCATAATTTTTTCGGCCTTTTTTAACCATTCAGTTACGGGAAACATTAATCCCCTAATCTCTTAATAATTCTCATCTCCGCCCCCTTTTAAGACATACATATATTTATATCAATAACAAGGATGACAACATCCATGAAAGCGAAGCAAAAAAGCTCAGACCCACAGACAAACTAACTTAAACGTATTATAAACGTTAAATATGATATTAAAAGTTTAATTTATTTTGTTATTTATGTATAAAATTGTGTCTTTTGGTAAATAAATCGGAAAATATGTTCAATTCATCTTTTTTTTATATTTTTTTGTCATGCTGCTTTGTTTGATAAACTATTGGCATACTATGCTTTACTTGATGAAATATTGGCACACGCTACTTGACTTGGGGGAATATTGGCATACTCTACTTGACTAGGGGGAATATTGGCACGCTCTGTTTTACTTGTTGCCATTGGCACATTCACCTTGACTTGATCCAAAATATGCATTATTAAAACGTTGAAAACATTTATAAAGCTTATATTCTACAACAACAAAGCTGTAAAAACATTATCTCAATAATAATGATTTTTCTGAAATTATCTGGATTTACTTAAGTAATATTCTATATAACTTTTGAAAAGAAAATTTCACTAATCTTTAATATTTAGATTTTAATCTGTCTTTATAAAATTCACGGAGAACTAGTACATTGCTATAGTTAAAACTAAAAGTACTATAGAAATATGATTGATATTTACCTTTTTTAACTCTAAAATTCAGTTATTCAATACGTTCCGCACTAAAAAATTGAAAATTGTGTTTGGGGGGAGTGGGGGATGGAGGGTTATCGTAATTTATTTTTGGGTGGCGAATTTATTTTTTACTTTGGCTGATTTCTCATGAGAATGTTGTTGCACCATATCTCAAAATAACCATAAACCTTTCCAGGACCTATGAGAAGCTACATTGTAAAGAAGAACCATATTGGTTCATCGGTAAACGAGATCCTTCAGTTCAAATGGACAGACTGTTACTTTTATATAAGGATCATGTATTATCTAGGAAATTTGGTTGTGAACGATGTAGCTGTGGAATCTATGGCTAGACATGGAAATATTCTTATTGTAGCACTACAAGATTATCTATTCAAGTAAGTAATACTGTGGAATCTATGGCTAGGTATGGAAATATTCGGGTATAGTCCTTTCCACGACATCCCTCCATAAGGGGCGATTCTTTGTATTTTTCACAGTAGCTTTTCTCCTATTTCTAGCCCCTGCGGGGGGCTCTAACCCTGCGGGGCCAATTACCTAACCCTGCGGGGCAATCACCTAACACAATATAACCTAACCTAACCTAAAATAACCTATAAAAAGCCATTTTAGAAATACGACTAATCGCCCCTTATGGAGGGATGTCGTGGAAAGGACTATACCCAAATATTCTTATTGTAGCACTACAAGATTATCTATTCAAGTAGGTAATACTGTGGAATCTATGGCTAGGCATGGAAATATTCTTA